>NC_136792.1:15151918-15374418 GCF_951216825.1 Electrona antarctica | reverse complement strand
TTATGCGTCATAATTGATGAGTTTTGGACAGGATGTAATGTCATATTGACTCTTCCCAGAACACTGGGGGAACATAAGCTGGCCCCCAGATGCCTACTGCATCTTCTTACTTTCTGGTACATTCAGTCTGGGACTGGGAGGGAGCTCATGATCACAGGCGCCATCATAAAAATAAAAAAATAGAGGGTGGCAAAAATATATATTCTTTAAATAGCTGAGCCAATCGACAAGCTCTCAACGCATCACACATCTCAATGCATATTTTGAAAAAAAAAGTAATTATTTTAAAATTGCGCCTGTAATGACATGCCCAAAACAGGGAGACCGTTTTAACTGTATGGTTGCAGAAAGAAAAGAAGCATCTATAAGTGTCAATCTAAAATCAGATTCATCTACAAAAACATTCAAAGGTGAATGAAAAACCTGAATTTTAGGTAAAATGCCAAGTCCAAAAGGTGTACGTGGTTGCCATTATTTCAGAGGATGACTAAATGAGGGAGGAAGAGATATCTGATGGAGAGTAAATATGTGACTATGAGTTGTTTAGTCTTGTTTGTCTACTACTTCTATCCCTTTTAGATTAGATTAGAATAATTACATTAAACTGCTGTCCTTGTCACGTTAAAGAACGACTAGTATAAATCAGGGGTCCTTGAGGGGGTTCCAGGTGGTCACAACGACTAGTATAAATCAGGGGTCCTTGAGGGGGTTACAGGTGGTCACAACGACTAGTATAAATCAGGGGTCCTTGAGGGGGTTACAGGTGGTCACAACGACTAGTATAAATCAGGGGTCCTTGAGGGGGTTACAGGTGGTCACAACGACTAGTATAAATCAGGGGTCCTTGAGGGGGGTTCCAGGTGGTAACAAGCTACATTTGTTACTGTGGCTATCTAAAAATATGTGTGTGTGTGTGTGTGTGTGTGTGTGTGTGTGTGTGTGTGTGTGTGTGTGTGTGTGTGTGTGTGTGTGTGTGTGTGTGTGTGTGTCGTCCAGGCTGTCTGGATAAGAAGCGGGTGTGTGAGCCGTGGGCTCGGCTGGGATTCTGTGAACGCAGAAAGAGTTTCATGAAGAAGAACTGTCCTCAACGATGTGACCTCTGTTACGGTTAGAATACTACTACTACTACCACTACTACTAGGATTACTGCTACACTGTCTGTCTGTCTGTCTGTCTGTCTGTCTGTCTGTCTGTCTGTCTGTCTGTCTGTCTGTCTGTCTGTCTGTCTGTCTGTCTGTCTGTCTGTGTATTTTTGCTGCTGCATGGATGTGATGCAGGGGATCATATTGTTGGTCTGCTGTGTGAAATCTGTTCTGGGACGTTGCTATGGGGACACTGACATCGGCTGTGCATGTCCATCTAATTCCATTTTTTATTGGACTAGCCATCCAACAAATCTGGGCTCTTTATTTATGCCAGTGTTTGTGTAGAACCACTTCTATCAAAAGCAGGTGTGAGATAACCATTTCTGGACAGGATTTAGCAGTTTTTCCTGTTGATACTATGCATTCTAAGCTCCGAGATCTTCTCCCCTATGAAGAATCTTCACATTTGATAAACAGTTTGGCTCTGTAGTCAAAACCAGCTTTGCTTTGTCTTTCAGCCAAGATTATGACCTATCAAATCCCAGAAAGACCTAGAGAGGGTCATTCATGCCCTCATTTCCTCAAGGCCTGATTACTGTAAACTCTCTGTATGTGTGGCCATTGTCCAGTCGTCGCTCAGGCGACTGCAGCTCCTTCAAAATGCAGCTGCTCGCTTCCTCACTGGTAAAAAACAAATGTGAGCGCATCACTCAAGTCTTGGCCTCATTCCACTGGCTCCTTGTCCGTTTCACAATCGTTTTTCAAGCTCTAAACGGGCTGGCTCCTCTGTACCTAGCTGAACTCCTGCTGTCACACTCCAGCTAGAGCTCTGATGTTTAGATGTCGAAGTTGCTGCTGGATGTGAATGGAACTATAGGCTAAAAGAATCACACTTGTGTGAAGTTGTTGCTGCGAGAGTGAGGTCTAGCCAACACCAACTCGGGATTCCTGGATCGCTGCCCTCCACAATTTCCTATCCAACATCAGATTCTTGAGCTCTGCAGTGTTGTCAGCCAAGCTGTCGCACCGCAGCACGTCTATATAGGTGGTACGCTTCTTTCCCCTCCTGGTTTTGCCCTGGGTTGGCTCCCATAGGGTCAATTTACTTGCCTAAAGTTCCTGCCAGCCTCATCCTTCTCTCTCTGACATTGTCCGTGACCCGTGGTAGGTCCCCATAGAGGTCCACATTTCTGATGTGGTCCGTCCATGTGACACCTAGTGCCATTCGTAGCATTCTTGTGTAGACTCCATCCAGGGCTTTTCCTGTTGTACTGTGAGGGTCCATGTCTCAGCCCCATACAGCAGTACTGACTCTATGAACAGCCGCCTCTTAAGGTCTTCTCCCATATCTGATTATTATCCATATCTGATATCTGAGGGGGGGCATGCTGTCTGTCTGTCTGTCTGTCTGTCTGTCTGTCTGTCTGTCTGTCTGTCTGTCTGTCTGTCTGTTTGGGGTATGAACAGCTGCAATACCGCTGGGTGACCTAAAGTGGCACTGTTGAGCAGCCCAAAGGGCCATTCACACTGAGCACTATAACTACATCCAGCCATCGGTTGTTGTTGAGCAGCTCAGTTCACACAGGTGTGATTCTTCTTTTTAAAGGTTCGAGTTGATTTGAAGGCTGGGACACACAATACAAGCCAGATGGGGTGAAATGTTCCATCTGTCTGTGGCGTGACACTTATCTCCTGTCTTGTGATGATGTGCACTTCCATGTCAGAACCCCTGGACGCGGTGGCCACGCCGAGCCCTCCTCCGGACAACGTGAAGGTGAAGCTGGTCCCTCGGGGGAAGGTGGTGGGCTTCCGCTGTGGAACCAAGAACCCTCGCGTCCCGCCCAAAGTCAGGTCAGGACCCACTGAGCAATGCTGTTCCGTAGCAGGGTACTGGTTCTCAAACTTTTTTATGTCGCGGAGGACCCCTAAATTAATATGTATTTGGCCGTGCATCGACCCCCTCTGAAATATGTTTTTCAAATAATGTAAATTCTTTTTGAAAATAGCTGGAGTCCCCAGCATTGGACCGTGGACCACTATAACTAACCCTTGGGGGTCCGGGGACCCCCAAGGGTCCTTGAGGGGGTGCCAGGGGGTCCCCGGACCCCGGTTTGAGAACCAATGTTGTAGGAGATATGAATTTGAAACCATGAATGGGTTGATTGTTATTATGATGTTTATGTTTTGCTTATGTTGGTTGTTTATATATATTTGGTCAATGCACTATCACTGGTATGTGGATAATTTGGTCACAGGTGCTTTATTTGCTTTATTCATTTTGCTTTATTGTTTTGATCGCTGTGATTATCTTGATATAAGTTTAAGCACAGTTCTTTCTGTCACTTTAATAAAACTTAAAACGCATTGTTTAGATCCAGCAAATCTGTTAAGTGGAGAGCGTCAGACAATAGACAATAGCTCACCTCATCGTGTGTGTGTGTGTGTGTGTGTGTGTGTGTGTGTGTGCGTGCGTGCGTGCGTGCGTGCGTGCGTGCGTGCGTGCGTGCGTGCGTGCGTGCGTGCGTGCAGTTGGTATAAAGATGGAGAGAGGTTGCTGGTTTCAGTCCCGGGTCACATCATACTGAAGGACAGAGACTTGCGCGTCCTCGCCAACCACTTCAACGAGGGCGTGTACACCTGCCGCGTCCATCGCCGCGGAAACCTCGTCTCGGCCAACTCCTGGGCCATCCGGCTGAAACCGGATCCGCACGACACACAAAACAGCTGAAACCGGATCTGCACACGCACGACAGCTGAAGCCGGCCACACAGATGACCATGTGTGCATACAACAGTTGTGTATAATAGCCTTACTATAGCTAGAGCATTTCAGCTGGAATTAGGCTGGATTCACACATGCCTTTCCTTCAGCCAACGCATTTGAAACGCAAGCCGAGACTTCAGACGCAGCCATTTCTCATTGATTGATTGATTGATTGATTGATTGATTGATTCATTGATTGATTGAAATTGTATTCACAGTATGTAGAATGGGTACATTTCAAACGAAAGCACAAGTCAATACAAGAACTGCTACGAGGATGAAACCAGGAAAAGCACTAAGACTTGTTTACATCAGGGACCTCCATTTTCAAAACAGGAAATCATACAGTTAAAGAAAGTAAAAAGGGGAAAAACATTATGGGGGGGGGGGGGACTTTTTTTTTACAGGGGCCAGTTTCGAATTGCAGCTGTCCATAGGTGCTTTTTGAGAGCGGTTTTGAAGGAGTCTAGGGATTCACTTTTCTTACTGTTTTCTTACTTGCTGTTGGTAGGGCGTTTCACATTTTAGTGGCATAGGAGCGAAATTAATTTCATGATGTCTGGCGATTTTGCAGGCAATGCCAACAGAGTACTTGTTGTTTATTTGACTATAGCATTGGACTGTTGGCTCACTAAAAGAAAACTACAAGTGAAATGGCTTCCGAGTGCAGTTAACACACTTTGCACGGGGAGGCGAAGGAACGCAGCCATTTCTATTGATTTCCTGTTCATTTCCTGTGGACACTTGATAGTCACGTGACTCCCATAGGAGATTAATTGGAATGGCTGCGTAACACTGCCTCTCCCTGCAATTGCGACACGTTGTCGCATGCCCACGTGTGTGAGCGGCCACTTACGTCGTTAAAAATGGCCGATGTACAAACAAGCTCACAAGAGCTTGTTTGAGAATGTGGGCCGCTGTGAGCTTTTGAGTCTGTTTCCGCTGCGCGGACACATTGACGCTATGCTCCACTTCTTTCGTTCTGACAACGGGTGAGTCACGGGTTGAGTGTCGTCTTGCGGAAGGACATTTGGAACGGACACAGTCTTAGGGGCTTGCTACGGGGAACGGCCGATCGCCGTGCTACATGACATGTGGTGAGGACAGGACAGGAGGCATCATTATTATTGGCTGTCCTGATCCTCAAACTCTAGTTTCCGGTACCATCTATGCCAGTGGTTCAAAGTGGGGTCCTTTGATGGGGTGGAAAAATGTGTTCTTGACATTATTCCTGTGTGAGTGTCTCTGCCCTAGCGGTCGCTTTATCGCCTTTAAGGCGTATTACTGGTAATATAGAATCAAGAGCTGTGATTCTTTTTTAATTTTTTCTGTTTTGTATGTGTCTATGGAGTTAACATTACTGTAATAGACCCCCATGGGTGTGGTTATAATATTCAAATATGTCTTCCCTGTGTATTTATGGTTTCTCAAAAGGCCCAATCGAAATGACAGTGATATAGTGACGTCACAATACCATCCCCTCCCCTAACCCCTCCCCTTTATCATAGGCTACAACAACAGCTGTGGGTGCGGCTTCAGTTCAGGCGGATCACCACTAATCACCACCCACCAGGCAAACCACGCATAATTAATGAAGTGGTGGGTGTGGCCACATAAAATCATAATTGTAAGACTTTATGATCACTTCTTTTTTTAAATTCAGTACCAGTGTATCCATTGGGAACAAGGAACTACCAGAGAGTGGGGAAACAACAAGAAACCAGTTACGATAGATAGATAGATAGATAGATAGATAGATAGATAGATAGATAGATAGATAGATAGATAGATAGATAGATAGATAGATAGATAGATAGATAGATTTTCGATGTCACGCACCGAAAATTGCAAACCTATACAAGATCACAATGTATTGCACCGTTACAACTTGTGAGCTTGTAGATCTGTTACAGGCACACAATTAAGTATAAATTATCCTTTGGAATTGTAGATCGAACAAAGGTTTTTATTTTTCCTGTCAAACATCAGGTTTGTTTCTGAGCTTTCAGGAGTTTAACCACTTAAAATGTATGACATTTCATGTGTGTAATTCATAGTGTCACCCATTATACGACTGTACACATTTTACTACCTGATAATAAACATGTTGATTGAAGACCAACAACACTGCACAAAAACGCCTCTGGATGTTTTTATTGACATGAATGAACGGTAACATCTAACGTGGAGGTCTATTTGAATGGTTTAATTAATCCAGCTATAAAGACCATTTAGTGAGAAAGATGATCATCTTTCAAGAAAGACAGTTTCTAGTTGATTGCTCTGCTGTTGTTCTAATACTCTAAAATACCTTTTATCTGTAGAAGACAGACACATTTAATGTATTTTACAAAATGATGAAATGTGCAGCTTCCTCATTCAATGTTGTGTTGTGGCACTCCGCCCCTTTGTGGTCTGTGGTTATTTACCACCTTAACTTTGGAACTAAACGTTGCAATGCGCTGAATAGTTTCTTCTTTTTTTTTCATAACAAAAACTGTATAATTATGTAGACTGGCATTATGAATGAATAAAGAAAACAAATGTATATACATAGTAAAAGAAATAAGAAACATAAAAACAAACAAACAACCCAACAGCAGCTGACGGCCATGCCGCCCAAGGACGTGCAGCTAACAAATATCACCTTCACCACTTGGCGTCCCTCCCCTGAACCAGTGTTGTTTTCGTCGACTAAAACTAAGACGAAAAATGTTCGTCGACTACCTTTTTCCACTGACGAAAACTAAATAGAAACTAAATAAAAACTAAGCTATATGATGACTAAAACTAAGACTAAATATACTGACAATTTCGTATAAAAACTAGACTAAAATGTTAGGAAGGGACTAGTGGACAAGAGATCCAAAGTCATTTTACACTTGGTTGCATGCTGAAAATAGCTGATCGGCTATTTTCAGGAAGTGTAAAATCAGTCATTACGACGGCATCAAGGCCCGCCAAAATACATTTTAGTATTATTATAACTGTAGATTTAGTAGATGAAGTTTCATTCCAAAGACCATGACTAAACTAAAATAGAAATTTGCTGCCAAAAACAACACTGCCCCGAACACGGGCTAATTGTGCTAGTATAGACGGTCAGGGACAAATTAGCCATTGGGCCGGTGGGGCCGTGGCCCAGGGGCCCTTGGCTCGCAGGGGCCCTTCGGGGAAATTGGACCGCGCGGTCCTGGGTTTGAGGCCCTTCATTGGCTGTTGATTTTGTTAAATTTAGGTCAAAAACATGATGATAAAAACACAAAAAACAAGTTTGCACGCATGCACGAGCGCTATGGGGGCCCCCAGAAAATGACCGGCCCAGGGGCCCTTGTGGGGGTTAATCCGTCCCTGTAGACCAGGGCTGGGCAACTGGCGGCCCGGGGGCCAAATGCGGCCCCCACCTTCACTTAATGTGGCCCTCAGGTTAATGTCAGGATACTGATATATTATTGGTTTCAGCTGTTTACAATTCTACGACATGCAAAACATGACCCGCTGTGTCTAAATTGGTAGCTCAATGCTCAACACAAGTATGATTAAAGGCATTTGAAATGACATAAAAATGTTAATTCTCAGGATTCCAATTAAAAAATAGCAAAAATTCATGATTTCAATTCGAATATAGCAAAAATAGCCGATCTATAAGCTCAAAACGCGTCGCAGCGCGACGCGTTTTGAGCTTGTAGATCGGCTATTTTTGCTACGACAGTAATATATGGCCCTAGGGAGTGAGTGTGGAAATATAGTGGCCCTCTCCATCGTCAAAGTTGCCCACCCCTGCTGTAGACGGTCAAATCCACCGTGGTTCATCCGAACCCACAGGCTCTGCAGTGGTGGGAAGGTACTTTACCTCTGCACCACCCAAGCACCCCCGGCCTGAAACCACCTGTCCTCATTCAGACGGAAGGTCCAGGAGGGCCATGGTGTTTGAACGCTAGTAGAAGGCCTATAGTATATGAACATCATTCCCAATTCAAGCAGCTTGGAGAATGGAGTAATACTGAGGCTCAATAGTTACACAGGTCTTTTACATTTCCCTATCCTAAAAAACAGCTAAACCAAAGACCAGGCTGAAAGCAGACAGAACATGTGTCCTGACATCAAACAGTGTGACCTTCACATGTGCTGTGGTAGAAAGTTAATTGTTCTAATGGAAGATGTAGGCTACTAATCATGAAAAACAACATACTATATATAGGCCTATGTTGTTTTTCACGATTTTCATATTTGTTTGTTTATCGTAATACTATAGTATGTCGTTGAAAATCATGAAACACGACATACTACAGTATGTAGAAAAACGAGACCTCTGCTTGTATTTGCAGTTCAATTACAATAAACGTGTTCTCACACTGATGTGTAAACTCCCTCCACATGTCTCACGCCACCCATAACACTGTGATGCATTTAAAATCGTTTTGACAGTAAGTTTCGCAAGAATGCTAATTTACATCGGTAGACTATAGTCTCTAGGCACTATAGAGCTAATAAAAACCGAACCTGCATCCGAACAGGATTTACAGTACAGCACAGGAACACTCAATCTGCTCCTCCATGATGCTATAGCATGTGGCCGAGGTGGTGGGTCGTCACTGGGCCTCTTCTTAGTAGCCTCGGTTGTACGACGGTAGTAGCGTTGGTTACAGGGTCATAGATGGGGCCGTTCTCTGTTCTTGGCCTCCTTTTGTCCAACGATCAGTTCCTTAGCCTTGTTGACGTTAGAACGAGGTTGTTCTTATGACGCCATTGTGTCTGAGCTCGTCCGTTTTCTGACCTCGTCCCTGCAGACAGACTTGCTGTCATCCACAATCAGGTCGATTCATGTCAGAGTACGTTTAGGACGATGTTGGTGGACCACACGCTTCTCTATATCTGTGATAAATATGACACCCCCTTGCAAGAGGGTGGGCCCCTACTCTATGAACCGTTCAAAATGTGTTTTTTTATGTGCGTATGTATATTCAAAGGAGCATACAGTCAATTGTGTGTTATTTGATTGAAGGGCCCCATTCAGACCGATCAAGGGGTGGACAACAACAGAATGGGCTCTTCATGGGTGGCGACATAATAGACAGCTTCAAATGCTGTGGATGTGTCAATTAAGAAGCTCCATAAAAGTGTTTGTATTTGTGCGCGAGCAATAGTAACGGTGGTGTCTGAGTAATTGATTGATTGATTCATTGAAACCTTTATTCTCTAAAAGAGCATTGAGGTTTGCCCTCATTTGCAATAGGCTACTGTCAAGAATAACAAAAAAGATCAAAAAGTAAACAAAACCACGTCAATGCTGTGTCTGCATACCGAAGAAGCAGCCCCATGCCACACTAACCCTGCATGTGTGACCCAAATAAGAGGCTATTTGTGTCAGTCTGTCACTCTGGATGTACAGTATGTAGGTCTGTGTGTCTGGATATTCTGTCTGGAGAGATGTGGAGAGGTCTGTCTGTCTGTCTCAATGTGACATCATCATTTAATTATTTATTTCAGTCTTTTCTTTTGTTGCGTCTTGATATGGCCTTACCTTACCCCACCCCACCCCCCATTTTCTTCACCATCACAAAGTACTGTTTCACATTTTAGAATAATTTAAATTAAATAATTGAATTATTTTTAATTTTCTCAATTAAACATAACAAATCTTGTCTTCCCTCTGTGTAAATATCCAGTTACTGTATATACATTCGCTAACAGGGTAAATTAGTTTCCATGTGGTCTGTCCCTTGGAGATATAATTATTATGATAAAAAACTAAAATACATCGCATGGATGCACCTGGGACGTATCCTCAGTGATGTGTCCCTTAAGGTCATCGGGTTTCAGGTCTCCCAACATCAAACCCCTCACGCAGGTGACCCAGCCGGGGGTGATCAAGTCCCGACTTACGTCCCAGTAGCTTCCCTCGATCAGTCCCATTAGGGAAAAACCGGGGTCACACAATCTGTTCCTCCTGAACTACTCTGCCGGGACTGGGTATGCAGGAGGATCACATCAATCTGGCGCGTGGAAGGACTATAGGCTCTGTGGGTTGACTCCTGTCCGGGCCCCTCCTACGTCTCACCAGGTCCACTCCTGCTCTCAGCATGGGCCCAGCACCTGTGCGTTGCACCAGACTCCCAACACCAGGCACTTCATTCAGGAGTGGTGGATTCTCTAGCCGCAATGGTTCTGCAGGCTCCACCTAGCCCATGGTGGTGCCGCTTGCGGCTTGAATGGCCCTCCTAAAGGCCTCGCCGTGGGTTTGTTGGGTTCTTCCTCACTGAAGACACAGGCTGGGGCGCCAACCCATACTGCTCCCGAGTGCCGTCTACATTCCGGCTGCCACCCGTCTCACCGGTGGTCACCAGACTATTCCTGGTTGTCACGTAATACCATTATGATACAATACAATATTACTTTGAGCACAACATAAAACATGAAGTACAAGAGCAGAGATGTCCTTCATTGTTCTACTGGCCCTTGGCCATGTTCTAAATCTAGCCTCGAAATCGACTGATGAACAAAGGACTTCTGGAACATTATATCTCCTTTTTGAAGGCAACGACTTATATTCCCCTTTCAAATCATGACTAGTGTTTGAAGTGACATTCCTTGCCTGCAATCTTATTGTTATCACATTTAGATTCTCTGAAGTGCTTGACCAACAATCTTCAAACAAATGTTCAGTTGTTGCAGCAGTTTTGCAGCATGTTTTGTTTTTCCGCTGTTTCCGTGTAATGGCTGTGTGAAGTCCGATGGAGCATATAAATCAAGCATAAGTGTGAGACAGCGGAAGACACCTTTGTTACTTAAAGAGTTCCTGTGTAAACAGCAGTTATATGTGAAGCCCTGTAATCAGACGCCATCTGTCTCAATAAAGACATATATTGCATGCTGTGCACTACCAGATAATGACAGTGGTACGGCCACTGAGCCGACTTGGGGACCCAACACAAGGACAACACAAGAGATGGTCACGGCCACACAGCCAACTCAAGGTACGGCCACGGAGCCGACTTGGGGACCCAACACAAGGACAACACAAGAGATGGTCACGGCCACACAGCCAACTCAAGGTACGGCCACGGAGCCGACTTGGGGACTCAACGCAGCTCCTCCAAGGAAAACAAACAAATGAACGGAGCTGAACGTGAATCCCCCCCACCGCCCACCCCTTTTTTTCCCTCACTGTATATGTTTCTTTTCCCTTTTTACCTCCTTTATGATGAATTCCTGTTCTGTCCTTTGTCTATATAGAAGTGTCTATTTGTACGTCTCTAAATGTTTTTGATGAATTGAACATTGTGGACCCTATTGGAAACAAGTGTAATGCTTAATTGGGTCGTCCACTCACAGTTAACAGCCTTTGTATTGAGTTTGTGCTTGAAATGTACTGTAATTCTGCAAACTGTTAATACATTTTTCAATCAATCAATCAATCAAA
Organism: Electrona antarctica; assembly: GCF_951216825.1. Classification (NCBI taxonomy): domain Eukaryota; kingdom Metazoa; phylum Chordata; class Actinopteri; order Myctophiformes; family Myctophidae; genus Electrona; species Electrona antarctica. The sequence goes on along the minus strand of NC_136792.1, from coordinate 15,363,147 downwards.
CACGTTCACATCTTGTTCAATGTTCATACACATTCAATCACACGTTGATCTCAGAGACAGACCATGGTGATGAGGTGACCATACTTATTTAGGCCACAGGTTCTCAAAGTGGAGGCCGGGGACCCCTACGGGTCCTTGAGGAGGGTCCAGGGGGTCACCAGCTAAATGCCAGCTGAGCACCAAATGGACCCTTAGCAGTCTGTAACTCAGTGTACAGGGGTTCCTCAGCTAAATGATTGATAGTTAGGAACTATGGACTCTTACTAGTATGTAACTCTGAGGAATTTTGGGGGTATGTGGCCTAACACATTAACAAACTGGTGGTCCATCAAAAAAAGAGAAAAAAATGCTGTAGGCAAAAATAAAGAGTGTATATACACCAAAGACAGATGTGTATACTATATGTCACTTCACCCCTTTTGCAACAAGATCTTATTTTAATGATGTTTGGGACACTTGCCTGGGGTTTTTATGTGGGTAATATGTGTTTTTAAACTTTTTAGATCTTTTAGTATTTCAAAGTGTCTGTGATGTCACTGACACTGGTCGTCTCACTGCTGGATTACTACAATTACCATAATGCTGTGCTGCACTCATCCCACCTTGTGGATAGGGGAAGGGCTGTTAGCCATAGAACCACTGTACACACACACACACACACACACACACACACACACACACACACACACACACACACACACACACACACACACACACACACAAACACACAGAATATTTTACGATACAGCTACAAAAAAATATGTTTTAATCCAGAAATGTCGACCATCTGTATATAAAGTATATTAATATATGCAGTCAATACTGGTCTGGGCTACTTTTGAACAAATTATTCCATCAATGGGGCGTGGCATGGAGGTGATCAGCCTTGAGGTGTTATGGAAGCCCAGATTTGCTTTGATAACAGCCGTGAATTCATTTGTATTGTTGAGTCTTTTCATATACCTTCCTCTTGACAATAGAACCATAGAGTCTGGGTTTCAGATCAGGCCAGTTGGTTAGTCAGTTAAGCATCAGTACACCAGTTACTAGAAGTGTTGGCAAATCCAGGTGCCAAATCCAGCAGGAAAAGAAAATCAGCATCTTCATAAAGCCTGTCAACATACGGAAGCACAAAGTGTTCTAAAATATCCTGATAGATGGCTGTGTTGACTTCAGTGTGACGTTTTCATTGTCAGTAATGATTTGGGATGCCATGTCATCAGTGGTAAAGCCAGAACTGAAGTTTTGGGTGGGCCTAGCCAGGAGTGGGTGGGCCTGCATGCACGCACGTGACGCCGCATCACATTATTCATGTATTTATTCATTATAAAAAACAAAAACAATATTTTTTGGGTCAGGCCAGCTATCTGGCTGCATGTCATCTGCTGGTCCACTGTGTTGTATCAAGTCCAGAGTCAACACAGCCATTTATCAGGATATTTTAGAGCACTTTGTGCTTCCGTATGTTGACAGGTTTTATGGAGATGCTGATTTTCCTTTCCAGCTGGATTTGGCACCTGCCCGCAGTGCCAAAACTGGTGTATTGACCATGGCATTACTGTGCTTAACTGACCAGCCAACTGGCCTGACCTGAACCCCACTGAGAATCTAGGTTGTATTGTCAAGAGGAAGGTGTGAAACATAAGACAATAAAAATGAATTTACGGCTGTTATCAAAGCAAACCTGGGCTTCCATAACACCTCAACAGTGCCACAGGCTGATCACCTCAATGCCACACCCCATTGATGAAATAATGTGTTCAAAAGTATCCCAGCCCAAGTATTGACCATACATTATACTTTTCAGATGGTTGACATTTCTGGATTAAAAAAACATTTTTTTAGTGGTCTCGTAAAATATTCTAATATTTTGAGATAGGATTTTTCGATTGTCATGAACTGTATGCCATAATCATCAAGATTAAAACAAAAAAAGGTTTTAAATATTTGACTTTATGCGCAATTAATCTAGAATAAGAAAGTTTCACTTTTTGAATTATATTAAGGAAGAAAATATACTATAGGGTTACTGTAGCATGTCATTTTTTCATGATTTTCTTTTAAATCCTACAAAATCATGAAAAACTACATACTATAATAGTATGTCGACCGGGTCAGGGGACCTTAGTATAATTGCCTTATTTTAATCTGAATCCAACATATTTGTGATTTTTGTTTGTTTAATTTGATTCCAGCAAACAGAAATTTGCTAGTTTTTCCTTTTTTTGTTCAGAATTGAAAAATGGGAAAACGTAACCGAAAAATCACAAAAACTGGTCAAGGGACCTTAGTATAAGTATGTTTGTTCAATTTAATCAAGAAAAAAGAAATGTGCTATTTCTTTCCTTTTTTTGTTCAGAATTGAAAAATGGGAAAACACTAACCGAAAAATCACAAAAATGGTGGTGCCTTAGTATAATTCTGTTTGAGTCCAGCAAACAGAAATTTGCTATTTATTTCCTTTTTTTTGTTCAGAATTGAAAAATGGGAAAACGTAACCGAAAAATCACAAAAATGGTGGTGCCTTAGTATAATTCTGTTTGAGTCCAGCAAATAGACATTTTCCAATTTTTCCTTTTTTTGTTCAGAATTGAAAAATGGGAAAACGCTAAACGAAAAATCACAAAAACTGGTCAACCTTATATGGTAGTCCAATTTGAATCCAGCAAACAGAAATGTACTAATTTTTCATTTAGTTTTTCTTCTGAATTGCAATTTGGTTCAATTGTTATTACACTATTACCTTATTACACGATTACCTTATTACACTATTACCTTATTACACTATTACCTTATTACCTTATTACACTATTACCTTATTACCTTATTACACTATTACCTTATTACACTATTACCTTATTACCTTATTACACTATTACCTTATTACACTATTACCTTATTACCCTATTACCCTATTACCCTATTACCCTATTTCACTATTTCACTATTTCACTATTTCACTATTTCACTATATTTCATTACTATATTAAAAAAAAAGTCTCCATAAAAAATATACCCACCCTGACAAAATTTCTTTTTTCACACCCCTTTCTTTTTTTTACCACCTAAAAGAAAATCTACCCACATGTCCCCTTAGGCCCTAAGGGGACATGTGGGTAGACATGTGGATAGATTTCAATTTAAAAGTCGACTATTTCAAAGTCTTTGAAATAGTCGACTTTTAAATTTCAAAGTCGACTTTGAAAGTTCAAAGTCAGAGACAGTCAGGGACAGTGACGCAGAGAGAGTGATGCAGAGACAGTGACGCAGAGAGAGTGACGCAGAGACAGTGACGCAGAAACAGTGACGCAGACACAGTGATGCAGAGAGAGTGACGCAGAGACAGTGACGCAGAGACAGTGACGCAGAGAGAGTGACGCAGAGACAGTGACGCAGAGAGAGTGACGCAGAGAGAGTGACGCAGAGACAGTGACGCAGAGACAGTGACGCAGAGACAGTGACGCAGAGACAGTGACGCAGAGAGAGTGACGCAGAGACAGTGACGCAGAGACAGTGACGCAGAGAGAGTGACGCAGAGAGAGTGACGCAGAGACAGTGACGCAGAGAGAGTGACGCAGACAGAGTGACGCAGAGAAAGAGAGAGAGAGACGGCATACTATAGCATGCCGTTTTTTCATAATTTTTGAGGATTTGAAAAAAAGACGAAAATCATTCCGAGACCATGGACTATATATAGCCCATGGACTTGTAATACACACACGCATGTGCGCACACACATACACAGGGCACAGCAGCACGGTACAGCACAGTATGCTACAGTACAGTACAGTACAGTACATTACATTACATTACATTACATTACATTACATTACTGTACTGTACAGTATGGTAAGGCACAGCACAGTACAGTATGGAACAGTACAGTATGGGACAGTATTGTACAGTACAGTATTGTACAGTACCGTATAGTACAGTATGGCACAGTTCAGCACGGTACAGTACAGTACAGTACAGTACAGAAGAGAAGAGAGCAGAACAGAGGAGTACAGCACAGTGGAGTACAGTACAGTACAGTACAGTGAAGTACAGTACAATACATAGTATGTCGTTTTTTCATGATTTTCATCTTTTTTTCAAATCCTCCAAAATCACGAAAAACGACATGCTATAGTATGCCGTCCGAAAAAATATATAACTTTGGCATGCTACTAGTCCTACATACTTACACCTAGAATCCCAATTCAAACCTATTTAGGTTCATCTTACGGTGGACATGTTTGCCTGAAAAGGAATCTTTGAAATGTTTCATAGTTTTAGAAATATAGTGCTTTAAATTTGAGAAATGTATAATGGCAGATAGTGGCACGTCAAAAAATCACTTTCACCTAGAAACTCCATTCACACGTTTTATAATTCAGCTTACTGTGGAGACACATGCTGGAACTTTTTACTTTGAAATGTTTTGTAGTTTCTGAGTTATTTAAGTTAAACGCCCAATGCATTCCCAATGGCAATAGCACAAACTTTGGCATGCTACTAGTCCTACATACTTACACCTAGAAACCCCATTCAAACCTATTTAGGTTCGTCTTACGGTGGACATGTTTGCCTGAAAAGGAATCTTTGAAATGTTTCATCGTTTTAGAAATATAGTGCTTTCAAATTTGAGACATTTACAATGGGGCTCAATGGCAGATATTGGCACGTCAAAAAAGCACTTTCACCTAGAAACTCCATTCACACGTTTTATAATTCAGCTTACTGTGGAGACACATGCTGGAACTTTTTACTTTGAAATGTTTTGTAGTTTCTGAGTTATTTAAGTTAAACGCCCAATGCATTCCCAATGGCAATAGCACAAACTTTGGCATGCTACTAGTCCTACATACTTACACCTAGAAACCCCATTCAAACCTATTTAGGTTCATCTTACGGTGGACATGTTTGCCTGAAAAGGAATCTTTGAAATGTTTCATCGTTTTAGAAATATAGTGCTTTCAAATTTGAGACATTTACAATGGGGCTCAATGGCAGATAGTGGCACGTCAAAAAAGCACTTTCACCTAGAAACTCCATTCACACTTTTTATAATTCAGCTTACTGTGGAGACACATGCTGGAACTTTTTACTTTGAAATGTTTTGTAGTTTCTGAGTTATTTAAGTTAAACGCCCAATGCATTCCCAATGGCAATAGCACAAACTTTGGCATGCTACTAGTCCTACATACTTACACCTAGAAACCCCATTCAAACCTATTTAGGTTCATCTTACGGTGGACATGTTTGCCTGAATAGGAATCTTTGAAATGTTTCATCGTTTTAGAAATATAGTGCTTTCAAATTTGAGACATTTACAATGGGGCTCAATGGCAGATATTGGCACGTCAAAAAGGCACTTTCACCTAGAAACTCCATTCACACTTTTTATAATTCAGCTTACTGTGGAGACACATGCTGGAACTTTTTACTTTGAAATGTTTTGTAGTTTCTGAGTTATTTAAGTTAAACGCCCAATGCATTCCCAATGGCAATAGCACAAACTTTGGCATGCTACTAGTCCTACATACTTACACCTAGAAACCCCATTCAAACCTATTTAGGTTCATCTTACGGTGGACATGTTTGCCTGAAAAGGAATCTTTGAAATGTTTCATCGTTTTTGAAATATAGTGCTTTCAAATTTGAGACATTTACAATGGGGCTCAATGGCAGATATTGGCACGTCAAAAAAGCACTTTCACCTAGAAACTCCATTCACACGTTTTATAATTCAGCTTACTGTGGAGACACATGCTGGAACTTTTTACTTTGAAATGTTTTGTAGTTTCTGAGTTATTTAAGTTAAACGCCCAATGCATTCCCAATGGCAATAGCACAAACTTTGGCATGCTACTAGTCCTACATACTTACACCTAGAAACCCCATTCAAACCTATTTAGGTTCATCTTACGGTGGACATGTTTGCCTGAAAAGGAATCTTTGAAATGTTTCATCGTTTTAGAAATATAGTGCTTTCAAATTTGAGACATTTACAATGGGGCTCAATGGCAGATAGTGGCACGTCAAAAAAGCACTTTCACCTAGAAACTCCATTCACACTTTTTATAATTCAGCTTACTGTGGAGACACATGCTGGAACTTTTTACTTTGAAATGTTTTGTAGTTTCTGAGTTATTTAAGTTAAACGCCCAATGCATTCCCAATGGCAATAGCACAAACTTTGGCATGCTACTAGTCCTACATACTTACACCTAGAAACCCCATTCAAACCTATTTAGGTTCATCTTACGGTGGACATGTTTGCCTGAAAAGGAATCTTTGAAATGTTTCATCGTTTTAGAAATATAGTGCTTTCAAATTTGAGACATTTACAATGGGGCTCAATGGCAGATATTGGCACGTCAAAAAGGCACTTTCACCTAGAAACTCCATTCACACTTTTTATAATTCAGCTTACTGTGGAGACACATGCTGGAACTTTTTACTTTGAAATGTTTTGTAGTTTCTGAGTTATTTAAGTTAAACGCCCAATGCATTCCCAATGGCAATAGCACAAACTTTGGCATGCTACTAGTCCTACATACTTACACCTAGAAACCCCATTCAAACCTATTTAGGTTCATCTTACGGTGGACATGTTTGCCTGAAAAGGAATCTTTGAAATGTTTCATCGTTTTAGAAATATAGTGCTTTCAAATTTGAGACATTTACAATGGGGCTCAATGGCAGATATTGGCACGTCAAAAAAGCACTTTCACCTAGAAACTCCATTCACACTTTTTATAATTCAGCTTACTGTGGAGACACATGCTGGAACTTTTTACTTTGAAATGTTTTGTAGTTTCTGAGTTATTTAAGTTAAACGCCCAATGCATTCCCAATGGCAATAGCACAAACTTTGGCATGCTACTAGTCCTACATACTTACACCTAGAAACCCCATTCAAACCTATTTAGGTTCATCTTACGGTGGACATGTTTGCCTGAAAAGGAATCTTTGAAATGTTTCATCGTTTTAGAAATATAGTGCTTTCAAATTTGAGACATTTACAATGGGGCTCAATGGCAGATATTGGCACGTCAAAAAAGCACTTTCACCTAGAAACTCCATTCACACTTTTTATAATTCAGCTTACTGTGGAGACACATGCTGGAACTTTTTACTTTGAAATGTTTTGTAGTTTCTGAGTTATTTAAGTTAAACGCCCAATGCATTCCCAATGGCAATAGCACAAACTTTGGCATGCTACTAGTCCTACATACTTACACCTAGAAACCCCATTCAAACCTATTAAGGTTCATCTTACGGTGGACATGTTTGCCTGAAAAGGAATCTTTGAAATGTTTCATCGTTTTAGAAATATAGTGCTTTCAAATTTGAGACATTTACAATGGGGCTCAATGGCAGATATTGGCACGTCAAAAAAGCACTTTCACCTAGAAACTCCATTCACACTTTTTATAATTCAGCTTACTGTGGAGACACATGCTGGAACTTTTTACTTTGAAATGTTTTGTAGTTTCTGAGTTATTTAAGTTAAACGCCCAATGCATTCCCAATGGCAATAGCACAAACTTTGGCATGCTACTAGTCCTACATACTTACACCTAGAAACCCCATTCAAACCTATTAAGGTTCATCTTACGGTGGACATGTTTGCCTGAAAAGGAATCTTTGAAATGTTTCATCGTTTTAGAAATATAGTGCTTTCAAATTTGAGACATTTACAATGGGGCTCAATGGCAGATATTGGCACGTCAAAAAAGCACTTTCACCTAGAAACTCCATTCACACTTTTTATAATTCAGCTTACTGTGGAGACACATGCTGGAACCTTTTACTTTGAAATGTTTTGTAGTTTCTGAGTTATTTAAGTTAAACGCCCAATGCATTCCCAATGGCAATAGCACAAACGTTGGCATGCTACTAGTCCTACATACTTACACCTAGAAACCCCATTCAAACCTATTTAGGTTCATCTTACGGTGGACATGTTTGCCTGAAAAGGAATCTTTGAAATGTTTCATCGTTTTAGAAATATAGTGCTTTCAAATTTGAGACATTTACAATGGGGATCAATGGCAGATATTGGCACGTCAAAAAAGCACTTTCACCTAGAAACTCCATTCACACTTTTTATAATTCAGCTTACTGTGGAGACACATGCTGGAACTTTTTACTTTGAAATGTTTTGTAGTTTCTGAGTTATTTAAGTTAAACGCCCAATGCATTCCCAATGGCAATAGCACAAACTTTGGCATGCTACTAGTCCTACATACTTACACATAGAAACCCCATTCAAACCTATTTAGGTTCATCTTACGGTGGACATGTTTGCCTGAAAAGGAATCTTTGAAATGTTTCATCGTTTTAGAAATATAGTGCTTTCAAATTTGAGACATTTACAATGGGGCTCAATGGCAGATATTGGCATGTCAAAAAAGCACTTTCACCTAGAAACTCCATTCACACTTTTTATAATTCAGCTTACTGTGGAGACACATGCTGGAACTTTTTACTTTGAAATGTTTTGTAGTTTCTGAGTTATTTAAGTTAAACGCCCAATGCATTCCCAATGGCAATAGCACAAACTTTGGCATGCTACTAGTCCTACATACTTACACCTAGAAACCGCATTCAAACCTATTAAGGTTCATCTTATGGTGGACATGTTTGCCTGAAAAGGAATCTTTGAAATGTTTCATCGTTTTAGAAATATAGTGCTTTCAAATTTGAGACATTTACAATGGGGCTCAATGGCAGATATTGGCACGTCAAAAAAGCACTTTCACCTAGAAACTCCATTCACACTTTTTATAATTCAGCTTACTGTGGAGACACATGGTGGAACCTTTTACTTTGAAATGTTTTGTAGTTTCTGAGTTATTTAAGTTAAACGCCCAATGCATTCCCAATGGCAATAGCACAAACGTTGGCATGCTACTAGTCCTACATACTTACACCTAGAAACCCCATTCAAACCTATTTAGGTTCATCTTACGGTGGACATGTTTGCCTGAAAAGGAATCTTTGAAATGTTTCATCGTTTTAGAAATATAGTGCTTTCAAATTTGAGACATTTACAATGGGGCTCAATGGCAGATATTGGCATGTCAAAAAAGCACTTTCACCTAAAAACTCCATTCACACTTTTTATAATTCAGCTTACTGTGGAGACACATGCTGGAACTTTTTACTTTGAAATGTTTTGTAGTTTCTGAGTTATTTAAGTTAAACGCCCAATGCATTCCCAATGGCAATAGCACAAACTTTGGCATGCTACTAGTCCTACATACTTACACCTAGAAACCCCATTCAAACCTATTTAGGTTCATCTTACGGTGGACATGTTTGCCTGAAAAGGAATCTTTGAAATGTTTCATCGTTTTAGAAATATAGTGCTTTCAAATTTGAGACATTTACAATGGGGCTCAATGGCAGATATTGGCACGTCAAAAAAGCACTTTCACCTAGAAACTCCATTCACACTTTTTATAATTCAGCTTACTGTGGAGACACATGCTGGAACTTTTTACTTTGAAATGTTTTGTAGTTTCTGAGTTATTTAAGTTAAACGCCCAATGCATTCCCAATGGCAATAGCACAAACTTTGGCATGCTACTAGTCCTACATACTTACACCTAGAAACCCCATTCAAACCTATTAAGGTTCATCTTACGGTGGACATGTTTGCCTGAAAAGGAATCTTTGAAATGTTTCATCGTTTTAGAAATATAGTGCTTTCAAATTTGAGACATTTACAATGGGGCTCAATGGCAGATATTGGCACGTCAAAAAAGCACTTTCACCTAGAAACTCCATTCACACTTTTTATAATTCAGCTTACTGTGGAGACACATGCTGGAACCTTTTACTTTGAAATGTTTTGTAGTTTCTGAGTTATTTAAGTTAAACGCCCAATGCATTCCCAATGGCAATAGCACAAACGTTGGCATGCTACTAGTCCTACATACTTACACCTAGAAACCCCATTCAAACCTATTTAGGTTCATCTTACGGTGGACATGTTTGCCTGAAAAGGAATCTTTGAAATGTTTCATCGTTTTAGAAATATAGTGCTTTCAAATTTGAGACATTTACAATGGGGCTCAATGGCAGATATTGGCACGTCAAAAAAGCACTTTCACCTAGAAACTCCATTCACACTTTTTATAATTCAGCTTACTGTGGAGACACATGCTGGAACTTTTTACTTTGAAATGTTTTGTAGTTTCTGAGTTATTTAAGTTAAACGCCCAATGCATTCCCAATGGCAATAGCACAAACGTTGGCATGCTACTAGTCCTACATACTTACACCTAGAAACCCCATTCAAACCTATTTAGGTTCATCTTACGGTGGACATGTTTGCCTGAAAAGGAATCTTTGAAATGTTCCCTAGTTTTAGAAATATAGTGCTTTCAAATTTGAGACATTTACAATGGGGCTCAATGGCAGATATTGGCACGTCAAAAAAGCACTTTCACCTAGAAACTCCATTCACACTTTTTATAATTCAGCTTACTGTGGAGACACATGCTGGAACTTTTTACTTTGAAATGTTTTGTAGTTTCTGAGTTATTTAAGTTAAACGCCCAATGCATTCCCAATGGCAATAGCACAAACTTTGGCATGCTACTAGTCCTACATACTTACACCTAGAAACCCCATTCAAACCTATTTAGGTTCGTCTTACGGTGGACATGTTTGCCTGAAAAGGAATCTTTGAAATGTTTCATCGTTTTAGAAATATAGTGCTTTCAAATTTGAGACATTTACAATGGGGCTCAATGGCAGATATTGGCACGTCAAAAAAGCACTTTCACCTAGAAACTCCATTCACACGTTTTATAATTCAGCTTACTGTGGAGACACATGCTGGAACTTTTTACTTTGAAATGTTTTGTAGTTTCTGAGTTATTTAAGTTAAACGCCCAATGCATTCCCAATGGCAATAGCACAAACTTTGGCATGCTACTAGTCCTACATACTTACACCTAGAAACCCCATTCAAACCTATTTAGGTTCATCTTACGGTGGACATGTTTGCCTGAAAAGGAATCTTTGAAATGTTTCATCGTTTTAGAAATATAGTGCTTTCAAATTTGAGACATTTACAATGGGGCTCAATGGCAGATATTGGCACGTCAAAAAAGCACTTTCACCTAGAAACTCCATTCACACTTTTTATAATTCAGCTTACTGTGGAGACACATGCTGGAACCTTTTACTTTGAAATGTTTTGTAGTTTCTGAGTTATTTAAGTTAAACGCCCAATGCATTCCCAATGGCAATAGCACAAACGTTGGCATGCTACTAGTCCTACATACTTACACCTAGAAACCCCATTCAAACCTATTTAGGTTCATCTTACGGTGGACATGTTTGCCTGAAAAGGAATCTTTGAAATGTTTCATCGTTTTAGAAATATAGTGCTTTCAAATTTGAGACATTTACAATGGGGCTCAATGGCAGATATTGGCACGTCAAAAAAGCACTTTCACCTAGAAACTCCATTCACACTTTTTATAATTCAGCTTACTGTGGAGACACATGCTGGAACTTTTTACTTTGAAATGTTTTGTAGTTTCTGAGTTATTTAAGTTAAACGCCCAATGCATTCCCAATGGCAATAGCACAAACTTTGGCATGCTACTAGTCCTACATACTTACACCTAGAAACCCCATTCAAACCTATTTAGGTTCATCTTACGGTGGACATGTTTGCCTGAAAAGGAATCTTTGAAATGTTTCATCGTTTTAGAAATATAGTGCTTTCAAATTTGAGACATTTACAATGGGGCTCAATGGCAGATATTGGCACGTCAAAAAAGCACTTTCACCTAGAAACTCCATTCACACTTTTTATAATTCAGCTTACTGTGGAGACACATGCTGGAACCTTTTACTTTGAAATGTTTTGTAGTTTCTGAGTTATTTAAGTTAAACGCCCAATGCATTCCCAATGGCAATAGCACAAACGTTGGCATGCTACTAGTCCTACATACTTACACCTAGAAACCCCATTCAAACCTATTTAGGTTCATCTTACGGTGGACATGTTTGCCTGAAAAGGAATCTTTGAAATGTTTCATCGTTTTAGAAATATAGTGCTTTCAAATTTGAGACATTTACAATGGGGCTCAATGGCAGATATTGGCACGTCAAAAAAGCACTTTCACCTAGAAACTCCATTCACACTTTTTATAATTCAGCTTACTGTGGAGACACATGCTGGAACTTTTTACTTTGAAATGTTTTGTAGTTTCTGAGTTATTTAAGTTAAACGCCCAATGCATTCCCAATGGCAATAGCACAAACTTTGGCATGCTACTAGTCCTACATACTTACACCTAGAAACCCCATTCAAACCTATTAAGGTTCATCTTACGGTGGACATGTTTGCCTGAAAAGGAATCTTTGAAATGTTTCATCGTTTTAGAAATATAGTGCTTTCAAATTTGAGACATTTACAATGGGGCTCAATGGCAGATATTGGCACGTCAAAAAAGCACTTTCACCTAGAAACTCCATTCACACTTTTTATAATTCAGCTTACTGTGGAGACACATGCTGGAACTTTTTACTTTGAAATGTTTTGTAGTTTCTGAGTTATTTAAGTTAAACGCCCAATGCATTCCCAATGGCAATAGCACAAACTTTGGCATGCTACTAGTCCTACATACTTACACCTAGAAACCCCATTCAAACCTATTTAGGTTCATCTTATGGTGGACATGTTTGCCTGAAAAGGAATCTTTGAAATGTTTCATCGTTTTAGAAATATAGTGCTTTCAAATTTGAGACATTTACAATGGGGCTCAATGGCAGATATTGGCACGTCAAAAAAGCACTTTCACCTAGAAACTCCATTCACACTTTTTATAATTCAGCTTACTGTGGAGACACATGCTGGAACATTTGAATCTGAATCCAACATATAAAAAACATATTTGTGATTTTTGTTCATTTGATTCCAGCAAACAGAAATTTGCTAGTTTTTCCTTTTTTTGTTCAGAATTGAAAAATGGGAAAACGTAACCGAAAAATCACAACAATGCTGGTGCCTTAGTATAATTCTGTTTGAGTCCAGCAAATAGAAATTTTCTATTTTTTCCTTTTTTTGTTCAGAATTGAAAAATGGGAAAACGCTAAACAAAAAATCACAAAAACTGGTCAAGGGACTTTAGTATAAGTATGTGTGTTCAATTTAATCCAGCAAAAATAAATTTGCTATTTTTTTCCTTTTCTTTTCAGAATTGAAAAATGGGAAAACACTAACCGAAAAATCACAAAAATGGTGGTGCCTTAGTATAATTCTGTTTGAGTCCAGCAAACAGAAATTTGCTATTTTTTTCCTTTTTTTTGTTCAGAATTGAAAAATGTGAAAACTCGAAGCCAAAACCCAGCTTTTAAAAGCTGCGTCAAAGTTGAGTTTTCAGGAGAAAAAAAGCACGCAAAAAAAAGCTGTTCATTCCAAGCTTCAAAACGAAAAAGCTTTCTTGTCATTCATCATCACTTCCATCTTGTCCATCACCTAACCCTAACCCTAACCCTAACCCTAACCCTAACCCTAACCCTAACCCTAACCCTAACCCTAGTTGTCTGGTACCAGATTGGTTACCATATGGTACCAGAACAAAACAAACAAAAAAGCAGTTGAATTGTCTGGAACCAGTCGCGCAGTGTGTTAGGACGCTGCCACATGATCGGTAGATGGTGAGTTCAAACCCCACTCAAGTCTTTACTTTCAAGACCGATTTCAGAAGAAGAAAACCAACAAAAAAGCAGTTGAATTGTCTGGAACCAGTGGTGCAGTGTGTTAGGACGCTGCCACATGATCGGGAGATGGTGAGTTCAAACCCCACTCAAGTCTTTACTTTCAAGACCGATTTCAGAAGAAGAAAACCAACAAAAAAGCAGTTGAATTCTCTGGAACCAGTGGTGCAGTGTGTTATCATTAAAAAAAAATCAGGAAGACCCCCCTCTGCCTGCTCTGCACCTGCCTGCCCCCTCCCTACCCTACCTACTCTCCCCCTGCCTGCCCCCTCCCCTACCTACTCTCCCCCTGCCTGCCCCCCCTACTCTGCCTGCCCCACCTACTCTCCCCTTGCCTGCCCCACCCCCCAGCCTGACACCACCCTACTCTTCTCCTACTTGACCACCCCCCCCCCCTACACTCCCCCTGACTGAACTCTGCCTACTCTCCTCCTACCAGACCCCACTACTCTCCTCCTACCTGCCCACCCTACTCTCCTCCTACCTGACCCCCACTCTCCTCCTACCTGACTCACTCTCCATCATCTGATTAATCCGCTGGGCCACGCCTACTCTAGGTGTTGGTGATTTGAACCAGCACCTTCCTACTAGGTATTCTATGGATATTATTTGATTTATCTGCTGGGCCACAACTACTCTAGGTGTTGGTGATTTGAACCAGCACCATCATACTAGGTATTCTATGGATATCATCTGATTTATCCTCTGGGCCACACCTACTCTAGGTGTTGGTGATTTGAACCAGCACCATCCTATGTCGGGTTTGAACCGGCACACTTCTACTAGGTATTCTACGGATAACATCTGATTTCTCCGCTGGGCCACTCCTACTCTAGGTGTTGGTGATTTGAACCAGCACCTTCCTACTAGGTATTCTACAGATATTATCTGATTTATCCACTGGGCCATGCCTACTCTAGGTGTTGGTGATTTGAACCAGCACCACCATACTAGGTATTCTATGGATATCATCTGATTTATCTCTGGGCCACACCTACTCTAGGTGTTGGTGATTTGAACGAGCACCATCCTATGTCGGGTTTGAACCGGCACACTTCTACTAGGTACTCTACGGATATCATCTGATTTATCCACTGGGCCACTCCAACTCTAGGTGTCGGTGATTTGAACCATCACCGCCTACTAGGAGTATGTCGGGTTTGAACCGGCACACTTCTACTAGGTATACTACGGATATCATCTGACTTATCCGCTGGGCCACTTACCGGCACACAATCATGGTGAATTTCTGGGCTGCTTTAAAGTTGTCCTTCTGGAAATCAGTGTGCAAAGCAAAGTGTCACAGTTATGCCTAATGTGGGATTTGAACCCTGGACCTGTGGCTCCCAAGGACAGCCTCTCATCACACTGAGCTAACTGATGGTTACTACAACACAGCTTTTCTCTGCTACTTGATGTCAGTGTGGAAAGCAAAGTGTCACAGTAAAGGCGGTGGAGGGATTGCACCCTGGAACTTTATTTTTTTGTTTGAACTTGAGTGGGGTTTGAACCCACCATCTCCTGATCATATGGCAGCGTCCTAACACACTGTGCCACTGGGTCCAGTCAATTCACACTGCTTTTTTGTTGGTTTTATTCTTCTGAAATCGGTCTTGAAAGTAAAGACTTGCGTTTGGTTTGAACTCACCATCTCCCGAACATGTGGCAGCGTCCTAACACACTGTGCCACTGGGTCCAGTCAATTCACACTGCTTTTTTGTTGGTTTTATTCTTCTGAAATCGGTCTTGAAAGTAAAGACTTGCGTTTGGTTTGAACTCACCATCTCCCGAACATGTGACAGCGTCCTAACACACTGCGCCACAGGTTCCAGACAATACACACTGCTTTTTTGTTTGTTTTGTTCTGGTACCATATGGTAACCAATCTGGTACCAGACAACTAGGGTTAGGGTTAGGGCTAGTGTCCGTTGGGGGGTAATTGGGTGATTTAACATGGAGTTGATGAGAAACCGTGAAACACCCAACCCACCCTCAACAAAATCCGGGATGCCTTCAACTTGATAAGAAAACGGATTAATGGGATTGATATGCCTTTGAATGTGTTGGTTTTCTTCTTCTGAAATCGGTCTTGAAAGTAAAGACTTGAGTGGGGTTAGAACTCACCATCTCCCGATCATGTGGCAGCGTCCTAACACACTGCACCACTGGTTCCAGACAACTCAACTGCTTTTTTGTTGTTTTTCTTCTTCTGAAATCGGTCTTGAAAGTAAAGACTTGAGTGGGGTTTGAACTCACCATCTCCCGATCATGTGGCAAAGTCCTAACACACTGCGCCACTGGTTCCGGACAATTTTTGTTTGTTTGGTTCTGGTACCATATGGTAACCAATCTGGTACCAGACAACTAGGGTTAGGGTTAGGGTTAGGGTTAGGGCTAGTGTCCGTTGGGGGGTAATTGGGTGATTTAACATGGAGTTAAATGATGATATATAGATATACAAAACACAGATGTGAAATACAGATACAAAACACACATCTGAACTTGTGGATGCAAAACACAAATCTGAACTTGTGAGTTACAAATCTGTGATCGTGACTGTGAGACTTTTGAGACTGTTCTGACTCCATAAAACCGTTTGACCAGAGGACACCTGGTGACAAGAAATAATAAATAAATAACAAAGAAAGACAAAGACAGACAGACAGACATGTTATTGTGAGACCGGCAGTGAGTCAGCAGTGTTTAATGCTGATGTCAGCGTGTCTTATTGATCAACAGAGGACAGAGAAACTTTTTTTTTATCCAGTCAGCTATCTGTCTGCAGACTGACGGACAGAGAACAAGCTCGACAAGACCAAAAACAGGGCACCTGCACATTTCTAAAGTGTCAATTTAAGGACCTTTGAGACCTTTTAATATCTATAAAATAAAATAAAATAAGTTGCTGCGTCAAAGGTTAAACTGTACGATAAAGAAATAGAAAATAGCCGATCTACAAGTTTGTGAATGAGTGTGTGTGTGTGTGTGTGTGTGAGAGAGAGAGAGAGAGAGAGAGAGAGAGAGAGAGAGAGAGAGAGAGAATACAGTAGGGGAGTGACATGTAGGCTAAATGGTCTGTCCAGGATCTAGCCAGGGTCAATGTCATTAATTTTAGCCCATGTGATACGTGCACTAACAACGTCAACGGCTATTGGGTCTGACCAGGGGACGGTTTCAAGCAATGTGTAACTGTAGAAAACTCATATAATTACAGAAAGAAAGACATTTAGCTGTTGTTTGTCTGGACTCTTCACCTGCGACCAATCCAATGTGGTTCAACACCAGTTGAACCCACACTGGTATAGGACCCAGGATCACTGAATCACTCAAGCTTCTCCACCACGGCAAGGTCACAGCAAGAGGAGAGGAATTGGCCCTTAAAAGGGCCGTTTGTTTAACAGGTCATGTTTTTATTTTATTTTTTATTTTCCTCCACCGACAGCCAGGAAAATGGCACCACATATTGGGCTTAGGACCCCACACTTTTCTTCTCTTTCATCTCCATGTTGAGAGAAAAAGCCATGCAATATAATGCACACATGACACTGGGCTTGATTGTCTCCACCAGGCCGAAGGCATGGGGAGAGAGTATGTTTTGCACTCCGTCCGTCCGTGTGTCCGTCCGTCCGTCCGTCCGTCCGTCCGTCCGTCCGTCCGTCCGTGACCAGCTAATCTCCGGCACGTTGACCCGGTCGATGCCAAATTTTGCGCACACACTCCCTGGATGCCAACGATGAACCTCTGCCCCAAAATTTCCAGAACGGCCTGTTATAGCGCCACCAGGAGGCTGCTTTGTGCAAAACAAGTTTTTGGACAGTACACCTACAGATTTTGTCCAAACATCACGCAAATTGGTACACAGTCTCTCTAGAGCCATTCAACGAAACAGGTCTTACAGATTTCTCACACTCCATCCTGATTGGCTAAGATTGGCTTCCAAAGTTCGCAGGAGTGCTCAGTTTCAAACAAAATGCTGCAAATCATGAACACATCATGTCATTTCTGTGAAATTGTGCACGCACATTCCCACTAGGCCGAGGAAGAAATGCCACATGAACATTTTCAACTCAGCCTCATGGTGGCGCTATAACTGGCCGAAAAGTGTTTTTACCTCTAACTGCACGGATCTGTGGATAACTTTGTATGCCAACTCCCTAGAGGCCAAGGAAAAACCTTTGACTGGAATTTTTTACATCTGCTCTTTATAGCGCAACCAGGAGGCCGACATGTAAAACACATTTTCTAATATTACTCCTTTATCCAAATTTCACGCAAATCGGCACACATGCTCTCCATAGTCATGTGATCAAGACGGGTTTGTTTGATTTCTCATAATCCACCCTCATTGGCTACGATTGGCTTCTAAACTCTTCAGGAGTAGCCCGCTTTGTACAAATCGCCACAACTACTCAACGTAGCGTCCGATTGTGGTGAAACTGTGCATGCATATTCCCACTAGGCTTTGGAAGAAATGCCACTTGACAGTTTTCAAATCAGCCTCATGGTGGCGCTACAACAGGCCAAGCCGCGTCTCTCACACACACACACACACACACACACACACACACACACACACACACACACACACACACACACACACACACACACACATTTATATTGCTCCTAAACATTTTGCCAAACATCACACACACACACTCCTATCCTCCTGGTGGAGACCTGTGCCCAGAAAGGCACTTTTTCTAGTTTTCTCTGCAGCAGTGGAGAGGACCCTTGTGTGATTTCTTTGATCCACAAAACAAAACACAAGACAGGTAGGTGTCTTGAATGTGTGAATGCAGCCCAGTAAGGGCATATGTCGACCCCGCCCTGCTCCCCTCTGCCTCGCCCCTCCTGGTGCTGCGCCCATCTTGGATCCTAAACACAATGTAAACAATGGGAGCGGGGTGGGGTCATCATGTGTCATCAATTCCTCATGTGTCACCTGCAAGTCACAGGGCCCCCACGCACTGGAAGATGTTGTACATCACTGTGTGTGGTCTTATAAGAAATCGCATAAGACCTAACAAAGCCTAATAACATGTTCTTTATTATGCTTTTATTTCATATATCTAATTTAACATCTTCTGTACTGTAAATTGAACACGACCCCCACTTCTATAGATAGATACGTCCATTTTCCTGTGAGGGAAATCCAGTCATATTCCATGATGTTACTACA
The DNA here is from genome assembly GCF_951216825.1 of Electrona antarctica. Lineage (NCBI taxonomy): Eukaryota > Metazoa > Chordata > Actinopteri > Myctophiformes > Myctophidae > Electrona > Electrona antarctica. The sequence goes on along the minus strand of NC_136792.1, from coordinate 15,344,228 downwards.
CTGTTAGCGGCTTCATTAGAAACTAGAAAAAGTGCCCCTCGGGGCACAGGTCTCCACCAGGGCAGATCAGGTTGTGGCCTCCTGGTGGCGCTATAATAAGCCCATGTGAAAAGGGTGCCATTTCTTCTTACGCGATGGCAATTGGATGATTTGAGAATGTGTTTTGCAAAAATCCACCTGTTGGTGGCGCTATAACAGGCCAATGTGAAAAGGGTGGGATACATTCGTCAGCCTAGTAGGAAAGTCTGTGAAAGATTTCACGTAAATTGCACGCTCCGTTCAAGGCTTTTTGTTCAAAACAGGCCAATCCTGCAAACTTTGAAAGCCAATATTAGCTAATTAGGATGGAATCTGAAATATCGGACAGATCCGTCTTGAACACATGACTATAGAGATAGTGTGTAACGATTTATGGGATTTTTGGACAGAATCTGGATGAGTAATATAAAAAAAATGTTTTTCAAAAGTCACCCTTCTGGTGGCGTTATAACAGGCCGTTCTGGAGATTTTGGGGCAGAGGTTCATCGTTGGCATCCAGGGAGAGTGTGTGCAAAATTTGGCATCAACCGGGTTAACGGTGCCGGAGATTAGCTGGTAACAGACGGACGGACACACACACACACACACACGCGCACACACACACACACGGACGGAGTGCAAAACATACTCTCTCCCCATGCCTTCGGCCTGGTGGAGACAATAATATGTTCTTTATTAAATGCCATTTCTACTTACTTGCGCATGGTGAAATAACATGTTATCTACTATCTATAGGCTAGCCTACTGTAAGACGTGTTAGAACTGTGTTCTTTATTAAGCATGTGTGCCAACCTTAATGCATGTTCGGACTAACAGGACTTCGGATCTATGGGCACTTCGACATGTAGACAGGAGGAGCCGGGATTCGAACCACCTACCCATGGATCATTGGACGACCTGCTCTACCTCTTGAGCCACAGTCACCCACATCAGTCAATATGTTGTAGGCCTATAATATAATATATCTGTCTGTCTACATAGGCTTATCTATATATCTATCTCTATCTCGCCTTAGATTAGAATAATTATTATTATTTATTTATTTAATTAATCATTTTATCGATTTATCAACATTCATTTTCATACAGTGCCCTGTGGCCACTGCAGGTACAACAGCGGAGGCTCCCACAATAAGGTACAAAAGTGCAAAATATGAGGTGCTTGCCCCAAATGTTAAAGAGGCTTGCGTGGTGCTTGTGCAATATATTAGTCCGTGGTTCTCAATCAAGAAGTGTTTTAATCCCGTCTGTCACCGAACGCCATTCTCCCCTCATCTACTTCATGCTTAAATTGAACGTAATTCTTACTTTCACCGGCAGCGCCCCCTCACTATCGCCATTTGGAACTTCCGCTATTGCAGCGCATCTGGATCTGCAATGTACCACACCACGTAGGCCTACGTCTCCACATCACCACCAAACAACCTGTTCCATATTAGGCATTATAGGTTGATAATTTTTCGATAAATGTATTGTAATAACGACATTAAAGCATAATGACATTTTGACATTGTACCTTATATAGGATGTTAATGGTAGGATCATATATAAACCCCTATAAAACAAATTGCTCAATACTGACAGCAGGTCAGCAAATGGATTCATGAATGTATGTACATAGACAATATTTTAGGCCAGTAAAAAAAGACTATACTGTATACTGTACCAAATTTCCCACCCCACAAGCCCGGCTGCCGGACTACAATCTCCAGTTCGTCCAACTTCTATGAAAAACATATTCGAAAATAGCAGCTCAGTTGTGACAGCTTGTAGATCGTGTGTGCAGTGTGCATCGTGTATGTTGGATCATGTGCCAAAAATAAATGGCACAAGTCCATTTTCTGATCTCTCTCTCTCTCTCTCTCTCTGATCTGTGCAGGTTCTGTTTTTTACCAGCTGCTACAGTATGCAATAGCAAGCCAAGTCTATCATCGATGTGCAAGCTAGTCCTCTACTCTAGTCCTCTAGTCCAGCTGGTTTTCTCATTGGCTGATGTATATGCGCACCGCAAATATGTCGGGGCAGAAACGAACGACTCAGAACACAATAGTTCTGCCTTAGAGAATTTTGGTTCCTACCTAAACTACTGCACTGAAACGGACACAGGGCAGTTAGAGCGGACCCCCGCAGATAATAACAGCTGGTAATAAATTGATTTAATCAATTCTTGTTTCTTTTTGATAGCTAATTTCTAGCCCAGCTCACCCCAAAATAAGTGTGCGTGTTGGTTGTTGTTTTGCCTTTTTGGTGGTGCTCCGACAAAGTTAAATCATCAATACAGTTTTAATACACAGTTAATTTAATATTGAACAGTAGAGACTACCAAATCATTGACAATAAATCATGGGACTGGGTTTGAAAGAAGACATGTAGGTCTATAAATGTATGAGCAAATACCTAAGTACAGTCAATGCAGTATAGGCTTTGATTGATTGATTGATTCAGAATGGGTACATTTCAAACGAAAGTCAATACTGCTACTTTGTGGACGAAACCATGATAAAGCACTATAGGACTTGTTTACAACAGGGTCCACCATTTTCAATTCATCAGAACATGTAAAGGTTTCATGACATTCATTGTCATTTATTTCTCTTTTAGGTTTTATGACCTCAATTACACACACAACCTGAACTTTGAACATTCAGTTGATTTTCTGTGGTCTGGGATTTTCTTTGTGTGACATCTGCTGGCAAATTCTTATGTCATATATGGGATAATTTGTGGACTGTTGCATCACAGTCCACAGAGCACTTGCTTGAGCCAGAAAACCCCAGACCACAGAACATCTACTGAATGTTAAAAGTTCAGGTTTTTTTGGGTGCAATTAAACTCAGAAAATAAATTAAAAAATAAAAATAAGAAAAATTATAAAAACAATTTTTTAATGTCACGATCCCTTAAAGACGTAAAAATATACACTTCTATGAAAAACAGGAAATCATCATATGAAGTAAGTAAAAAATGGAAAACACATTTACAGTAGTGGGGGGAATTCAGCCCTTTTTTACAGGGGCCAGTTTCGAATTGGCTATACACAAATAATAGCAACTTCCTTCACTCATGATGTTGTACTTTTGAATTTCATAAAACAGCAACTGATATTGTTGCCGAGATATGGAGTGGTATGTAAATATATCAGAAGTTGTCCCTTATCTTCTGCCACGAGTGAACAAGTCAACAGCACTCTCTAGTGGCTGTAGAGGGGGTAACAGGCTGTAGAGGGGGTTTTACTAAGGTTAAGGTTAGGAATAAAGTTAGGTTTAACCGTTTAAGCATAATTTACTTAGGTTACTTTAGGAATACCAGGCTGAGCAGTTCCGCCGGTGTACGCCAGGAGCGAGTTGGTAAAATGGCGACTTTGTTGGTATTCGTAGAGGGTAATGGAACAGCAGATTTTGATTGAATCATTGATTGAATACTGTTTGAAACAGTTTGCAAAGACAAGCACAGGATAGTACAGTCGTTTAAGAGAATTTAAACACAAAGAAGCACTAAGGCTTAATTGTTTCCATTGGGGTCCTTTGTTTTTTATGACTGTTGGTATACCACATGTTTGTGGTATAGCAATAGAACAAATGTAATCCCTCGTTTGAGCCAAATCTGTGAGCCACTTTAAAAGACTTCTGGGACATGTTAACTTCCACTCAGAGTTTTTTGTGCGCCACATAGTTTTCAAGTTCAACACACGCACGCACGCACGCACGCACGCACGCACGCACGCACGCACGCACGCACGCACGCACGCACGCACGCACACACACACACACACACACACACACACACACACACACACACACACACACACACACACACACACACACACACACACACACACACACACACACACACACACACACACACACACACACACACACACACACACATCATTTTTCATGAAAATGTTGGAGAAACACATTACTATGTAAAACCCTTTCCTATAGGTGTTGGACCGCTACCTGGGTGCTTCATGCCAACAGGACAGTGTAGTGTTTGTCTGGCTCTGTATTTTCTTTAGGTTCTGATTTTCTCATTCAACGTTTACAAAAATCAAAACCTAAAAAAACAACAGCACAGCAGACAGGAAGGTAGGTAGACTCTCTGGAGGACTGTCGGTTGAAATTGAACAGCTGAATGTGGTTTGATTGTACTTTAAACAACTCCACACCTTTACTGAAATAACAAATAAAGGAAAAATAGAAAAACTTAATCAAAGTAAAGAACCCATGTTATAACACAGTACAGTATACCGCAGCTCACATGTGTATATGATGACAAACAATTCATTATGTTTATATAAAAATATTACATTTTGCTGCCAAATGACCAATTTATATCAATCATTTTAAATGTAATCTGATTTTAAAGAGCTCTCCACAAGTAACAGCAGACTGACAATTATTGTTAAAGGAATTAAAGGAATATTCATGTTTTATATTATAGTGTGATGACAGATGATGTAAACATTGACATACCACAGAGCAGATGTTCTTCTGTCATGCATGAGATCAGCAGGCTTCCCGACACGGTGGGTCAGAGATCAGTACATCGGTGGTTCCCTGCACATGGCGTGTTGAGCCGCACTGCTGTGCCATGACACAGGATCTTTTAGGGACAACCGCATTATCTTATTACCATGCATACAGTACAACTAAACAACAAGTTGTGAATAATCTCTCAGTACTTTGTTCATTTAAACAATACAGAGGTATAGTATATACACTACATACGGTATATATATTTTTTAAACCACTTTCTGGATGTTCTGGGGACCCCCAAACGGAGTTGCACCACTCACTTAACACGGGTGTGATTTTTTTTCTTTTTTTTAATAATTGTATCCACTATTTTTGTAACCCATTTTTTTCACCCACAGTGTCAATTGTCTAGTGTAATCCTGGGCGTTACAATCCCTGACCTGCCAACCTGGGGAGATCAACGGACTGACCTCATGTATCCTTCAATGCATGGACAGGGGAGTTTCCCCGGTTGGACGTAGCACATGGAAGGAACACGTTATTTCAACGAGTTCCTCCATCAGGCGCCCCGGCTGGTCAGGGGGGGGCAGTTTAGAGACCAGGATTACTGCATGTTTTTTGTGAGGGTACCTACCCTAGGGGACACGGGGAGAACATGCAAACTCCACACAGAAAGGCCTTTTTGCCAACCCCACGTATGGGCACTGATGACGCGGAGGAGAGAACCCCCAGCGCCCATCAGCGTCCCCAGTAGGAATCGAACGAAGGACCTTCTAGCTGTGAGGCGACAGCTCTACCGACTGCACCACCGTGCCCCCGTGTCTTGTCCTTTGGTCTTGGACACAGAAAGTTTGAAAAACACTGCTCAAACATAGGGCTGTGCCATATGTATTATGACTTCACCATTCGTTCAAACTTTTTCCTCGATTACAATTAATGAACCATTTTTTTTGTTTGTGAGAAAATAGGCTCACAACACTATAATCAGTGGTTAATCAGACTCATCTATTTAGTTGACTCTAAAAAAAATATATTAGATTTTTTTATTTTTTGTGTCAATTCGTTGATTAAAATAAAATACAATAAAATAAAAACAGCTTCTGGATTATTCCATTAACCTACATGAGCAAGATAAAGTTGGTTATTCTATTATGTCAGGACTCGGTTTGTGTATATTTTCAGTTAATTGCCCATTGTGAGATGTTCCCTATGGATGCTGGGTTCGTCAAACTGATGGATTCTAGCTGAGAGAAGGTTGCATGCAACACCCCACCCGGCACTGGGTTTGATCACCGTTGCCTAGCAACAGCCTGTCAATGCAACAGCATTTGGTTCATAACAGATGAAGGAAGGTCGGAAACTGAGATACAGATAGTAGGAAAGCTGAGATACAGACAGTAGGAAAGCTGAGATACAGACAGTAGGAAAGCTGAGATACAGACAGTAGGAAAGCTGAGATACAGACAGTAGGAAAGCTGAGATACAGACAGTAGGAAAGCTGAGATACAGACAGTAGGAAAGCTGAGATACAGACAGTAGGAAAGCTGAGACATAGACAGTAGGAAAGCTGAGATACAGACAGTAGGAAAGCTGAGATACAGACAGTAGGAAAGCTGAGATACAGACAGTAGGAAAGCTGAGATACAGACAGTAGGAAAGCTGAGATAGACAGTAGGAAAGCTGAGATACAGACAGTAGGAAAGCTGAGAGACAGACAGTAGGAAAGCTGAGAGACAGACAGTAGGAAAGCTGAGATACAGACAGTAGGAAAGCTGAGATACAGACAGTAGGAAAGCTGAGATACAGACAGTAGGAAAGCTGAGATACAGACAGTAGGAAAGCTGAGACACAGACAGTAGGAAAGCTGAGATACAGACAGTAGGAAAGCTGAGAGACAGACAGTAGGAAAGCTGAGATACAGACAGTAGGAAAGCTGAGAGACAGACAGTAGGAAAGCTGAGAGACAGACAGTAGGAAAGCTGAGATACAGACAGTAGGAAAGCTGAGAGACAGACAGTAGGAAAGCTGAGCGACAGACAGTAGGAAAGCTGAAAGCTGAGATACAGACAGGCTAAAGGGACAGGTGAGAAAGCTCTGGTGGGATTTGAATCATACCTTACCAGGTTCTCAACCTTTTCAGAACGTGACCGCCCAAAATAATATTTGAACTGGGACCCCCACCCTGACAAGCACTTGGAATGTATGAGTTGAGTTTGACTCGGTTCCACTGATAAATATTGTGTTTTTTCTTTCTTTCTTTCTTTTTACTAAATTGTCAATATATTAGTCATAGGTTTAGTCATCACAGCTTAGTTTTTATTGCATTTTTTTCATCAGTGAAAAAAAGATAGTCGATGATCATTCTTTGTCATAGTTTGCACCATTCTGCTGTTGAGTTCTACACGTGTGAAAGGCCAACCCCGACCAAATTTCCCCGGGTGTTTTCCAGAGTTCATGTGTAAAAAGAAAGAAGGGCTTGAGACGCAGTGACTCACCCTGTGTCATCACAGTAGAGTAGTAGACCCTAGCCTCGGAAACCCAGACGTTTTTATTTCAAGGAAGTAGACCCTAGACATCAACAGCGCCCCCTGTGGTTGTGGATATACAGCCCTTTCATGATTGACAGCTGTCAATCAGTGTCAGGCAGATGAGTCAGGTGACCTGAAGAGAGAGTAACAATGAAACCGAATGAGACACATCCCTCCACAGTCCACAGTACAATACAACATGACAATGTTGTTAGCTTGCAGATCTGCTCTTTTTGGCGACACCCTCGGGCAAGTAACCATACCTGTATACTTTGCAAGCTCACAATATTGTAGATCTGCTGTTTCCGACAATGTTGGACCTATAGTGACGATAAGACACAAAAATAGAGCTATGGCAATAGAGATGGCAGTGAAAAACAGTGTTGTTGGTTTTGGTAGCCCAAAAAGATAGTGTCTACCAAAACAACGGGTGAAAACACCAACATATTGTTTTGGTATAGGCTAGCCCAATAACATCCTGTCTACCAAAACAGTGAAAACACCAAATTACAGCCAGTGTGCGAAATTATTCGTTAAAACCATGTATTGTGTTATAACTTTACTGTAAACACACTGGGCAAAGTTACATACTGTCTTTACAAGATATATAACACCATATTTGAATAAGTAGGCCTATATATATGTTTTGTTTTACCAAAACACATACAGGACTTTAATTATTTCACCCAAACATCAGAAATAATATTCAATAACCACTATCTAAAAACAAGTGTTAGCCTATCTGGCCCCAATACAATACAATACAATACAATACAATACAATACAATACAAGTAAATAGCCGATCTACAAGCTCGCATAGTTTGCAAACCTGCTATTTTCGACGCGCGACATCTGGCTCGCACGTCGATGGCATAAATACAACAGGCATTTATACTCCACAGTCCGCGGTACGACGGTGTCGCAAGCAATCTATAGCTGTTAGTAGCTTGTGTAGATCTGTTCAGAACAGATCTCCAAACCCTCGCGCGTGACAGACAGACGGACGGTGCCGCAGTGAACTGCAGTTCACTCACAACACACACACACACACACACACACACACACACACACACACACACACACACACACACACACACACACACACACACAGAGAGAGAGAGAGAGAGAGAGAGAGAGAGAGAGAGAGAGAGAGAGTTCATAAAGCGGTTATAAACTGACCTCAGTTCGCTGATGTTCAGGATCAAGATGTCGACCTAGACGACTGTCAGCTCAGCCTCCCATGGCCAGGAGGGACGCGTCACCGTGGAATGACGTTAGCGCACTCTGATTGGCTCGCGGGACGCCTAGGCCAATCATGGCGTGACGTCGTCGTCCCTCCCGGCTATGGGTTCTTGTAGACTTCTGCACGCAACGCCCTGCCCCAGTGTTGCCAAGTCTGCTCGTTATAAGCTACTTTGGTCTTTTTTTTCTTTTTTCTGTAGTGGTTTGTTAAACATTGCTTGATAGTCTTGTTACTTATTGTCTCCACTAGGCCGAAGGCATGGGGAGAGAGTATGTTTTGCACTCCGTCCGTCCGTCCATCCGTGTGTCTGTGTGTGTCTGTGTGTGTGTCTGTCTGTGTGTCCGTCCGTTACCAGCTAATCTCCGGCACCGTTAACCTGGTCGATGCCAAACTTTGCACACACACTCCCTAGATGCCAACGATGAAGTCATCCAATTGCCATCAAAGGCGTAAGAACAAATGGCACACTTTTCACATTGGCCTATTATAGCGCCACCAGGAGGCCACAACCTGACCTGGCCTGGTGGAGACCTGTGCCCCAAGGGGCACTTTATCTAGTTTGGGCTTGCTTCCTAATGTTGTTAAAATCAGTAGTTGTCAAACATTTAAAAATGTTCATGTCAAGGATCCACTATCTAAGATTACGATTTTTTTCTTTTAAATAGCAGCACAACGCGTGTGAGTCACGGACTCACGGTGTGAGCTTGTGCATTACTGTATATATTATGATCAGATCATAGTCACTTGGGCTTCTTTTTAAGAGCTGTTTACTTGTTTCTCTCGCAAAATCTGGCAACACTAGCCCTGGCTAAGATCTGGGCCACGTTCCATAGGCGTTCCATTCTTGAAACATTCCTTCTCCACTTGCACTAGGCTTCATCTCTCAACTCAACCCCAACAGATATGTTGTATATTGGGTTGTGCCGGAGTTTTTAATTTTCAGTATGGGGTTGCTAATTCTAAATCGGGTATTTTACAGAGAGATTTGAGAAATGAAATGGGAAGGTCAAGGTTGTAAAAAGCGTTGTGGAATGAAACATATGTCTGAAACAGTTTGAAAACTAGAAAAAGTGCCCGCACAGGTCTCCACCAGGAGGATAGGAGTACTGTGTGTGATGTTTGGCAAAATGTTTATGAGTAATATAATCATGTTTTGTGTGTGTGTGTGTGTGTGTGTGTGTGTGTGTGTGTGTGTGTGTGTGTGTGTGTGTGTGTGTGTGTGACTGTGTGTGTGTGTGTGTGTGTGTGTGTGTGTGTGTGTGTGTGAGAGAGTGTGTGTGTGTGTGTGCGTGTGTGTGTGTGTGTGTGTGTGTGTGTGTGTGTGTGCCGTGCGTGTGTGTGTGTGTATGTGTGTGTGTGTGTGTGTGTGTGAGACTCGGCTTGGCCTGTTGTAGCGCCACCATGAGGCTGATTTGAAAACTGTCAAGTGGCATTTCTTCCTCAGCCTAGAGGGAATATGCATGCACATATGTTTCACCGCAATCGGACGCTGCGTTGAGTAGTTGTGGCAATTTGTACAAAACGGGTACAAAGCGGGCTACTCCTGAAAGGTTTAGAAGCCAATCGTAGGCAATGAAGGTGGATTATGAGAAATCAAACAAACGCGTCTTGATCACATGACATGTGTACCGATTTTCGTGACATTTGGATAAAATCTGAAGTAGTAATATTAGAAAATGTGTTTTACATATGTCGGCCTCCTGGTGGCGCTATAAAGAGCAGATGTGAAAAATTCCAGGCAACTCTAGGGAGTTGGCATACAAAGTTATCCACAGATCCGTGCAGTTAGAGGTAAAACACTTTTCGACGAGTTATAGCGCCACCATGAGGCTGAGTTGAAAATGTTCACGTGGCATTTCTTCCTCGGCCTAGTGGGATTGTGCGTGCACAATTTCACGGAAATCACATGATGTGTTCATGATTTGCAGCATTTTGTTTGAAACTGAGCACTCCTGCGAACTTTGGAAGCCAATCAGGATGGAGTCTGAGAAATCTGAAAGACCCGTTTTGTTGAATGGCTCTAGAGAGACTGTGTACCAATTTGCGTGATGTTTGGACAAAATCTGTAGGTGTACTGTCCAAAAACTTGTTTTGCACAAAGCGGCCTCCTGGAAATGGAAATGGAAACAGGCCGTTCTGGAAATTCTGGGGCAGAGGTTCATCGTTGGCATCCAGGGAGTGTGTGTGCAAAATTTGACATCGACCGGGTTAACGGTGCCGGAGATTAGCTGTTCACAGACGGACAGACGGACGGACAGACACACACACACACACACACACGGACGGACGGACGGACGGACGGACAGACGGAGTGCAAAACATACTCTCTCCCCATGCCTTCGGCCTGGTGGAGACAATAATTAAGGAAGGAATCATCTATGGCACATGAATCATATACCAGAATGAGTATGTTCCGGAACTGCAATAGTATAACATGATAATGGACACAATAATATGAACAAAAAAATATACGGGACAGTGGACACTGTGGACACTGTACTTCTGAACTAGAAGTAGCCTATACTAGACTAGAGACTTAAAGGGATAGTTCAGATTTTTTTAACTTAAGTTGTATGAAATACTTGCCATTAATATAGTGGTTGCAACTGTATTGATTGCCCGAGTCCCATGGTGGGAGTTCTGCTCTTGTTTTGGTCAATATTAAGTAGTTCCGGTCATTTTGTGGGGGGCACTGGGGCCACGCAGTAAAAGTAAATTAATCCACAAAACGAACGTAATTTGTATTGTTGACCTATTTCTAAAATATTAGCGCGACTTTCGTTCAACTTTGACCCCACTATCACATGGAACTATTTTTTGGGCGTAGTGATATGGACACAAAAAACATAGTTCTGTGTGATAGAGGGGTAAAAAAATAACGAAAGTTTCACTAATATTTTAGAAATAGGTCAACAATACAAATTACGTTAGTTTTGTGGATTAATTTACTTTTACTGCGTGGCCCCAGTGCCCCCCACAAAATGACCGGAACTACTTGATATTTCCCCAAAACCAGAGCAGAACTCCCACCATGGGACTCGGGCAATCAATTAATACAGTTGCAACCACTATATTAATGGCAAGTATTTCATACAACTTAAGTTAAAAAAATCTGAACTATCCCTTTAATTATTTTTGTTAAAATGAAGTGTAATATGTACTGAAGACTTCATATTAAAGGGATATTTCACTTTCAAAAAAGACTTTTGGTCATTTTATCATCTACTCAGACTTATGTGAACACCCCATAGGCTATCTACAAGATTGTTTATCTGCTATTTTTGAATAGCCAACTCTAAAAAGCAAGGCTTTTGCACACTTACAAGCGACAGGTGCGTAGGAGAGGGACAACCATACCAATTGCCTGACGTCAATTGTTTCCCTATTAACGTTTTTCACTGCATTTGAAGACAGAGTGCGGGTGTTTTTTCTTTTTCATGCATAGCCAACTCTAAAATGTAAAATGACACATATGTCGCACATATTTTCTGGTTTTAATGGGTTACACATTTTGGTAAAATAAATTAAGTGAGTCCCCTCCCTTTACCGACTGGGAGGAAATTAAAAGACAGACAACAGAATCACCTTTAGTCAATAAAACTATGTTTATAAATAAAACTTTGCTTGTTTCCTGATAAAACGGCATACAGTGATTCATTCTATCATTCACTTTCCAAACCATGTCATCTCTCTCTCTCTCTCTCTCTCTCTCTCTCTCTCTCTCTCTCTCTGATATGTCAGTAGTTGCTTGTAGAGCCTGTTGTACAGTAGATATCACCATGTTTCTGTGCAAATGTTTTTTTTTAATCATGTAAATAATAATAATGTGTAGTAAAGCTCACAATGCGTTGCAGCGCTGTTCAGTGATGAATCCATCCGAAGAGTATCATTATGTTATTAATACTGAATGGAAATGGTGCATTTCCAGTAAATGTTTTAGTTGATGAATGAATTAATGCTGTCACCTTGACTAATAGAATTGTAGTGTGTGTGTGTGTGTGTGTGTGTGTGTGTGTGTGTGTGTGTGTGTGTGTGTGTGTGTGTGTGTGTGTGTGTGTGTGTGTGTGTGTGTGTGCGCGCGCGCGTGTGTGTGTGTGTGTACTCGTGCGTGCGTATCCTGGTCTCGTCCGTTTATTACCTGCATGACGACACCTGATGGAAATGAACCGAACTCGAAAAACAAAAGACTTGTGTGTGTCACTTCTCAAATTTTGCCAAGTGCTTCTGTGTGTCTGTCAGCCTGTCTCTCAGAATGTGGACTTCATATTCATGTCCCGTTTAAAGTCCCAGTCCACATGGCGTGGTTGAAAGCCGCAGGAAATCCACCAATGTCAATTATGTTTCTCACCCCAAAAAACGTTCACGAAGGAAGCTTTACATGACCATTTTCATTTCTCTATCTTTGCCTTCATTTAGTATTCCGTATCCTATGAGTTATGCATGTATTTGATCCTCCAGAAAAACATCACACTCGTGTGAAGTGAGGGCCGCTCTTATTATCATACATCACATTCCGGCCAATCACTTTTGGCGTCCTCACTTTTTATGCCCTCAGCCAATGAAATCATCGCTATGGGGTACACACAGACACACAAAGCTGGGCATAGGAGGGAAAACACATTTTTTTGGGGGAGTGGGTCTTTAAACATAGCCAGTGTCAGCACATCGCAACCTCATCATGGTACATCATCAGTGGTACGTCCCGGGCGTGTCACATGACATCGACAAAGAACTCACTGGGGTTTCCCATGGCAAGACGGAAGGACTGCCTGGAGCCTGACACCTCCTGAGGCGGAGAGGAATCCTCTCCGCCCTCCTGACCCTGACCCTGCCCAGAGGGCGGAGCCTGTGCCGGGGGTGTGTCCGGGGGCGGGGAGGAGGACGGAAGAGGCGGGGCCTTGTCTGAGGAGGTGGAGAGGAGGAGCTCTGACTCACTGACTCCTGCTGCTGCTGCTGCTGCGCCTCCTTTCACCTCCTTCTGACTGCGGTTTGATCCGCTGCTGTGACTCCCTGAGAGGACAGACAGACAGACAGACAGACAGACAGACAGACAGACAGACAGACAGACAGACAGACAGACAGACAGACAGACAGACAGACAGACAGACAGACAGACAGACAGACAGACAGACAGACAGACATGCACGATCAGTATGTAGATATGTTACCTGATAAGCGAAAACAAACACCCTATATACTTCAATGACCGGAGTCCCCCAGGGGTCTAGTAGGTGGTGTGACCTTTTAGATTGGCTTTTCTCCGCCGAATGTTGGCCGCGGAATCGGGAGGTTACGGGTTAATGTGGCTAATGCAATGTAGACAGACAGACAGACAGACGGACGGACAGACATACAGACAGATCTCACCATCACTGTGGTGGCTCAGCTCTTCGGCTCCTCTCCAGAGTGGGAGGTGTTGGAGGAGGGAGTGGGGGGTGCTGTAGGGGTGTGGGGGGCAGTGAGGAGGGCGCAGGGAGGCCAACGTGTCCTGGTCAGAGCAACCCCCTCCCCGACTGGAAAGGTCACATGGATCTACCAGAGACAGAACCCCCATGCCTGAGAGGAGAGGAGAGGAGAGGAGAGGAGAGGAGAGGAGAAATGTATTAACTATTAAAGCATTTCAGAACAATAAGCATTAAACACAGACAGACAGACAGACAGACAGACAGACAGGAGAGACACGACATAACTCACTCCCACACAGGTCTCCAAAGATGTAGTAGCATTGCTCAGAGAAGGTGATCTTGTTGACGGTGTGTCTGATGTATCCGGCCTTAAGGAGGTTACTGGAGTATCTGCGAGCCTCCCGGCGGTCTGTGAAACCTTCCACGTTACGGTACAGCCAGTCCACTACATCTGAGCCTGCAGGAGAGAGAGAGAGAGAGAAAGAGAGAGAGAGAGAGAGTCCTTCAGAACGGTGATGAGTTAGAGCACTTCTATGATGTGAATCGTTTGCCAGCCAAGTCTATGGACATTAATGGTGCCTTTTCTTTTTTTGCTTTTCTTCCTTCCTTGTGAATCTTTTACCACATGGGTTACAGTTTCTTGGCTTGTTTCTTGTATGAAACAAAATTAGTTACAAGATGTATGTATTTATATCGGCCACATGTCGTCGGTCTTACGTTGTCATTTAGTGCCATAAACAAACATTAAGGTCCATAGACTTGGCTTGCAAATGATTTTGTCATAAGTGCTCTAAACAAATATTAATCACTTATACCGCCATTGCAGTAGATGTACGTCAATTAAAGCCTATTATTTAATCCAACGCTCAACGCCATTGCCATAGATCAGGCTTTCCCAAACTGTGGTGCGCGCACCCCTAGTGGTGCGTGGACGACCTGCAGTGTGTGACATGAAAAGGGTAATGGCAGACAGTTTATAGTGTTATTTAACACAAACGTCAAAATACGGTATACTGGGTGGCAGTATATACCCTGTCCAATAACATACATGCATACATAAATAGAGAGGGAAATCTGGAGCTCTCTGGTGGAGCTGTTGCCCCCGTGACCCGACTACGGATAAGCGGTTGAAGATATACATAAATAAATATTATTTATGTATAATAATAATAATTTTAGTAATCAATTGTTGTCCCCACACCACTTTACAACACTTTACAAGCTATAAATACTATTATTATTATTATTATTATTATTATTATTATTATTATTATTATTGCTGTTGTATATTCTGACCAATGAAAGCGTTGGGGATGGTAATCTTCAACCACATCCTGTCGCGAACCTCCAGCCCCGACTGTGGATTGGCCATCGCTTTGGCAACCATTGCCATGTCACTATGAATGGACAGCTGACAGTCCTCCTGCAAAGCTGAGAGAGAGGGAGAGAGAGAGAGAGAGAGAGAGAGAGAGAGAATATTGGTACAACCACTCAAGCCCTATACATTATACCAATGGTTCTCAAACGCTTTAATTTCAAGGAGCCCCACTTGGCATGCATTAGGACCACAGACCCAGTGTTTGGATATAGTGATTGGTTACCATAGTGAGGCTGGAGTCCTGTTGTCATGGCGACAGTGTGAGACACCCAGGCTGCGGGATCTATGGGCCGGACGGGTTCACCTGACACAATAACACACCATAACACATTTAATAGAGCACCAACGTCTGACAGCATTGCCCCTAGAGGGCGCTATCCGGCTGGGTCACCAATACAAAAAATCAGTCGCCAGAATCAAAAGGGTCTAAAGTGGTTAACATGGAGATTTATGAATTATTAACCTGCCTGCTACGCTCCACAACAGATGCCTTCTATAAAATATGGGACCCATATTTGCGATTTATTGGCCCTCAATTACGGGTTCCTTGACAGAAGCGATACCGCTAACCTTGATGGATACTTAGGATCATCATTCCTTGTTTATTTACTTTATTTTAATTTTCTTTTTACCTTCTGCTGTGGGTATTAATACTGTTACTGTCTTATTTTTTATTTTCTCTGTGTAGTTTGACACCCAAGCACCAGACAATGTGTCCAAATATAATTTGTATTTGTATTTTTTTATTTTATGGTCCGATGTAGGTATGTATATCTGTGTCCTTTGTTTTGCACCGTGTCTAAGCTGAGCTGTCTGTGTTTGTTTTTGTTATGTCTGCGTCATAAGATTTAAAAATCTATAAAAAAAGAGTTTGAAGTTGAACGGGCTTATAGTGTTGCTGCAGGAGAAAAACACACACATTCAAACAACAGCTAGTCTTCCTCAGGCGAACCTATAGGCAACTTTAACACTTTCCCTCGCATTAACGAATTAATTGATGTAGAACAGCTTATGTTTTCATTGTTTAATTCGCGCTTTTAATACGTTTTAAGACTTACAGGGTTTCCATCGGACAGAGTGTGATAGGTGACGTGTTCGGATGACGTCACCGGAACAACAATAGTCGCACTGGCTTGCTAAGGCTTCTGGGAAATTGAGGCTCAATGCATTCCAATGGCAATGGCGGCGTGCAATGGGTGGCTCTGTCCTACGCTCTTCGTTATTGATGGGCAGTTTGGATTATTTTTCAACACGACGACAAAGGTTCACACCATTTTAAGGTGGATTTTCATGAAACGGAACGATGATGTCGGCGGGGTGGTTCTTCAAAGGTTAGTGAAAAACTAGGCAGGCAAATGGGGATTGCGATGTTTTTATCCCGCAGTCGAACTAATTAATGAACTAAGTTAATTGGTCGGTCATTTCAAAGCCATGCTACTGTAATTGGGCTCAAAAATGGAAATAACGAAATAAATATAACTGAATAAAACTAATAAAAATGGTATTTGTGTATGCCATATACTCACTCCTGGGCAGTGTGAAACAACCTCGTGGGTTAGGATCCCAACACTTAGCCACTGTCAGCGTGACTGGACTGCAACACGCACGCACGCACGCACACGCGCACACGCGCACACACACACACACACACACACACACACACACACACACACACACACACACACACACACACACACACACACACACACCGATTAATGTACTGGAGATGGGTTTCAGTGAACAGGTTACAGTGAACGGGGTTTGTTACTCACCCTGGTTTGTGGACGATTTCCCTGAGCACTCTGACAGCATCATCATTACTCATGTTCTCAAAGTTGATGTCATTAACCTGAGGAGACAGACAGAATGTAACAACAACGTATACCAGGGCTTCTCAAAGGGTCCCTTATTGACGCAGTCAGTCCAGCGGTAATATTTGGAATTTAATGTATCAATGTCGCTTCAGTTTAACCACTTGTCTCAGACCCTCTATACAGTACTTAGTAAAACGGGCCCGAGTTAAACTGTACTTGGTGCGTTCTTTTTCAGAGTACACTACAGCAGAATAAGTATAAGTTGTAGATCTAATATTATTAGCAGCTTTTTGGTCCCCAGAATAGGAAGGCTGGGGTTTAAATGGTTAAACACACAGTATAAAAGTTATTTTCTTATATTGTCTTCCTAAAGGAAACACATGAAATATTTACATATTTACCTACCATTAAAGATAAGGTGCAACGGCTTTTTGGAGCATTTTATTTTGAAGTTTCACTCTGAAAGCTGTGTGTTTTTGAACCATCAGGGCGTCACATCCCTTCAGGCTATGGGACATAGCTCTGCTACATGCACAACGTGTGCATGTGCGTGCAGTTTGTTTGTTTACAAAGTCACAGAGAGACGGGCAGCAAAGCTTGTGGCTTATTTCTAACCTATAATGTTTTCAGATACATATTTTAGCGTGCTGATTAAGTTTAAAACGTGTTGACACTGTCTGGATGTCATCTTGAATCTTGAGATTCAAAACAGAGTAGTTCTGTGTAATCAAAACCAGCTGTGTATGGAGGACGCGCAGCGATGGGAAGCGATGATTCATTTTTATTCATTCAAGACTCGACACATCATCACACAGCACGTTTTCATTCAAAGGAAGACATTTTAAATTAGATTTTATGGACTTTTGATATAAAAATACACAAAAATGGAAACTTTCCGTTGACCACGGATATGGTCTTAAGCCCAAACCTTCAAAACCGTTTTGTCCCAATCCGACCGTTTGGTGTGGTTTGGGCTTAACTCTAAAAGTGTGAAAAAACATATTTTTCATTTCCCTACGTCTTTACTGACAAAAGGTGCTATAAAGTAACAATGTAAATCAGGGGCGTCGTGGATGAAGAAGTAATTTACAGGGGTGACAAAAAAAATTGAAATCCACTGCGATACAGATGTGATGCACGTCACACAAACGCACGCACGCACACACACACACACACACACACACACACACACACACACACACACACACACACACACCTGCAGTAGCATGTCCCCTGGTTCTATTCGTCCGTCCGAGGCTACGGCTCCTCCTTTCATGATGGATCCGATGTAGATCCCTCCGTCCCCTCTGTCGTTACTCTGACCTACTATACTGATGCCCAGGAAGTTGTACCTCTCTGATGGACGCACGCACGCACGCACGCACGCACGCAAGCACGCACGCACGCACGCACAGACAGACAGACAGACAGACAGACAGACAGACATAGGGATTGGCAAGAAATATAATTTAATAATAAGAGAAATGACCACTTAAGCCCCAGTAAAATATCGAAAATTGTTGTGATATACAAGCTCTCTACAAGCTTATAGATCAACTATTTTCGATATTGTTTGGCGAAAAGAGAAAATGTTCACCTATAATGACAATGACATAATGATGAAAATTTGGGATGCCAGGTTGAAAGTGGTTAATAAATGAATGGTCATACGATCATCTCAATTATAACACCTGTAGATGGACGGGCATCCATTAGTAGACAGGTTCACTATTGGCTGGTCACAGTGCTACTCACCCATATTTAAAGTGACAGTGACGATGTTGAGCGACATTGTGGAGTCAGTTACACTGCTGAACGATGAAGACTACATCCAAAGAGAGAGAGCGAGAGAGACAGAGAGAAGGAGAGAGAGGAAAGGAGAATGAAAGACAGATCATTCATAGTGAAGATGAAGACACACACAAAAGTCATAAAACCAAAAAAGTGCGTGCGTGCGTGCGTGCGTGCGTGCGTGCGTGCGTGCGTGCGTGCGTGCGTGCGTACATACCCTCTCCATGCGTTGTGGTTTTGGTTTCCGTCGGCGTCTGCGATGCCGTCTGATGAGATGGGATGAGCTACTCTTCTCTGATTCGCTAAGCCTGCCGTGACATCACAGGAAGGACAATGACATCAGCAAATGCATCATTACTTTAGATTTACTACACTGTGTCCCTTTCAGCTGTCGTATTGACTGTCTCTCCTACACTCTCCCTCTCAGCTGTCCTATTGACTGTCTCTACTACACTGTCTCTCTCTCAGCTGTCCTACTGTCTGTCTCTCCTACACTGTCCCTCTCTCAGCTGTCCTACTGTCTGTCTCTCCTACACTGTCTCTCTCTCAGCTGTCCTACTGTCTGTCTCTCCTACACGTCTCCCTCTCAGCTGTCCTACTGTCTGTCTCTTCTACACCTTCTCCCTCTCAGCTGTCCTACAGTCAGTCTCTCCTATACTGTCTCCTTCTCAGCTTTAGTACTGCTGGCTAAAATTGTCACAAGACCTCTCTGAGCCAATCCTGTGGAAGGTTGCATTGATAGATAATAGCTGAAGTGTGTGTGTGCTTAACTAGAGCATGAGATTTGAGCAAAGCACTTATATATTGTATAGAGGAGTGTCTGTGCGTGCATGTGTGTGTGTGTGTGTGTGTGTGTGTGTGTGTGTGTGTGTGTGTGTGTGTGTGTGTGTGTGTGTGTGTGTGCACCCATGTGTCTGTGTGTGGCCAATATAGAGGAGTGTGTTGCCGTGTGTGTATGTGTGTGTGTGTGTGTGTGTGTGTGTGTGTGTGTGTGTGTGTGTGTGTGCGTGCGTGCGTGCGTGCGTGCGTGCGTGCGTGCGTGCGTGCGTGCGTGCGTGCGTGCGTGCGTGCGTAGTGTGTGGCCAAGGCTTTCAAGGGTTAGTGAGTACTTTGACTCTATGGCAGATTGGCCTTCCCTATTGTATGTGTGTGTGTGTGTGTGTGTGTGTGTGTGTGTGTGTGTGTGTGTGTGTGTGTGTGTGTGTGTGTGTGTGTGTGTGTGTGTGTGTGTGTGTGTGTGCGTGTGTGTGCGTGCGTCTCACCTGCTTCCCGCACCATCCTCCTCTGACTCGTAGAAGCTGCTGATGTCTAATTCGCTGCTCAGCAGCGTTGAAGCGCTGTCGTACCCCGCTAGCTCCGCCCCCTTCCCCGCCCTCTGCTCCATTGGTCGAGAGGAGTTTCCGTTCAGCCTCGCACCTGCAAGGGGGCAGCAGAGAGGACAATGAGGGCTCTTTGAGCTGCTCTCAAAGGATCTCTCGCCATTTTATAGAGCTCAGTGTATGTCATGGGTTGCGGCCATCAGGACGTGAAGGAGCTGATGGGGGGAATAGCATTTGTATGACCTTTTCATATTTGTGGCTATGGGCAGAAGTGACAATGTGCTCTATAGAAGCTCTCTATAACAAATGATTGGAACTTGGGGTTGACAGGATGTTGTGTTCATGATATCTGGTGTTTTTGTTCAGAAATAAGCCCTCCAGTGGCTGGAGGACTGTTGCAGCATGAAGCGACAGAAACAACAGAAAAGAAGATCAAAGCTGCTATACAGAATCAAAGTGTAGCAGGTCTGACACTTTGACGCATTTCTCAATATTGTTACTGACAAACAACATCTGAAGTTGCCATTTCACCAACTATTATATATGTCCGTTCTTTCACTGTACTAAAATTTGAGCGACTGGTGCTGCCTACTGGCAATATCTCTTTCATTTTCCTCTCTGTATTTTTCGGGTCTAAAATGGTGATAAATGTTAAAGGGACACTTCACCCTTTTTGCCAAATAATATATATCAATGACGTTTATAAGATTTAGAACACTTTCCTGGCGTTATTTTTTGTGTATTCTCTGGGTTTAGATATTTTAGATTAACGGATGGCTCTGACGTCAGTGACACTCTTCCGTATTGCTACCGGACTACATTGTCTCCTCACACTGCAGCTAGACCAGCCCCAAAACACAGCCGTCACGGACACTGCGATTTGTTCCACCTACAACCTTCGTTGACCGCACCCCCACATGCGCATTTGTTATTGTGTTTGTGTCATGTCGCCGTTGTCAGCAGAGCAGCACCAGAGAGACGCGCTATGTTGCCACGAATCCCCCCCCCCCCCAACTCTAGATTTATTATAATGATATGACGTGACTTGCCATAAACCATCCATTAACTCCCCATTCATCCAATTTGCATCTGCTTGTATTAAACAACATTAAACTCACCAACATTGCAGCTGTAGGGAAAGCTTGAATATCCACTTTCAAACTGCAAAGCTTTTGTTTCATAAAAATCCACCGAATCTTTTTCCCACTCAGCTCTGCACTTAGTTTTTCTTCTTTTTTAGTTCTATCTCACTACTAGAACTTTCTGACTCTGAGGTAGATAAGATTTTTGGCTGTCAACAGCATCCATTTGTTTTTTCAATGTTGTGGACCGGAGCGTGGTGAAATAGTTGCTAAGATACGATCGTACCGTATTTGGCAACTAAAAGACCTGTCCCGTAATGAACCGATACGGGACGCACTTAATCCCGTATTTTTGTCTCGTGGAAAAATGACGTTATGGTGATTCTCAGTCACTCGCTCCCATGCAGTAATAAGAAGGGGCAGCCGACTGAGCTATAGGAACAGGAAAGCAAGACACTGGAACCTGGTGTCTGGAAGGGCGCTAGGCTCAGCTCATTGGTCAGTACTCTTCATAGGCATGCAGCAGAGCCAATCACTATGCAGTATCGTATCTTAGCAACTATTTCACCACGCTCCGGGTCCACAACATTGAAAAAACAAATGGATGCTGTTGACAGCCAAAAATCTTATCTACCTCAGAGTCAGAAAGTTCTAGTAGTGAGATAGAACTAAAAAAGAAGAAAAACTAAGTGCAGAGCTGAGTGGGAAAAAGATTCGGTGGATTTTTATGAAACAAAAGCTTTGCAGTTTGAAAGTGGATATTCAAGCTTTCCCTACAGCTGCAATGTTGGTGAGTTTAATGTTGTTTAATACAAGCAGATGCAAATTGGATGAATGGGGAGTTAATGGATGGTTTATGGCAAGTCACTTCATATCATTATAATAAATCTAGAGTTGGGGGGGGGGGGGGGGATTCGTGGCAACATAGCGCGTCTCTCTGGTGCTGCTCTGCTGACGACGGCGACATGACACAAACACAATAACAAATGCGCATGTGGGGGTGCGGTCAACGAAGGTTGTAGGTGGAACAAATCGCAGTGTCCGTGACGGCTGTGTTTTGGGGCTGGTCTAGCTGCAGTGTGAGGAGACAATGTAGTCCGGTAGCAATACGGAAGAGTGTCACTGACGTCAGAGCCATCCGTTAATCTAAAATATCTAAACCCAGACAATACACAAAAAATAACGCCAGGAAAGTGTTCTAAATCTTATAAACGTCATTGATATATATTATTTGGCAAAAAGGGTGAAGTGTCCCTTTAAGGTCGGGTCGAGCCTCGGCTCGGCTCAGTAGGGCTGTTCTGTTGTTTGTATTTGGGTACAAGTGGATATATTGCAGGACCAGGCGTATTTAAACGTTGCGGGCAGCCAGAAATCAAGTGTGGGAGGCAGGCGTGAAACCAGTGCAGGTGTACCAGAGTGGATCAGAGCCATAATGTATATTGGTCCTGCAATGTAGTTATTATATTTAAATATCTTATTTTTCCCCAGACAGTTGTATTCCATTAATTGAATGTAGGCTAGATGTCACCAGATGTAGCAACAGGCGCCTGCAGACATCTGTGATCTCTGAATCTCTTACCGCCTGTTTGCTCTCCTCTTCTCTCTCTCCGTTCATTCTCGGAATCCTCCTGAGCTCCTCGTGTGTTAGCACTGACACGCACGCACACGCACACGCACACGTACACGCACACGCACACGCACACACACACACACACACACACACACACACACACACACACTTTAACAATTTATTTATGTCCACACAAAGGAAATTGCATACAAAGACATAAATATTTCAGGAGCAGCAAAGTTACATCCAAAAAAATCAAGGCATACATGGTATAGAGAGTCGCAGTCGCAGAACGGGGAAAATAAATCCCCGTTCATTTTCCTCATAGACAGAAAGTATTTATTTAAAGACGTTTACGCCGCGGACAAAGCCAACTCTTGTCGTGACAAATCATGACAACAAACAAACATTTTCGGGCTGAACAAATAATTATAAAGAAGAAGAAAACGGCAGGTTACAACACTTTTTGTGTTGTTTTTCTTCTTTATAATTATTTGTTTGGTCCAAAATATTGTGTTTGTTGTCATGATTTGTCACGACAAGAGTTGGCTTTGTACGACGCTGATAAGGTCTTTAAATAAATACGTTTTGAAATGTCTATGGGAAAAATGCATTGGAAACTATTTCCTGGGCCTGGCGTCGTCATGAAAGGGGGCGGGACTGCGACACTCTATACAAGGAATGTATACAACAAGCATGTCAGCACTCTTTGGGCACAAGGAGTAGCGTAGGCGTCCTAAGTTCGAAACCCCCTCCAATAACCAGTCCATGTGGGACAGACACAGCGCTAGAAGGTCAGGTCCAACACATGTCTTACCAGTAGAGCTCACAGGAGGGGCCGCCAGGCAGCGTCGGCTGCCTGGCGGACGGTATACTCCATCGGTAAGCAGAACCTTCTTGTATGCAAGATTGCGATGGTGTTGAAACACACAATCCACAGAGGTTGCAAATGCATCTTAAATCTGCACCTACATTAACAGTGGTAGTTAGAATGGAGTCGTTTATGCCCAGGACACTGGGACACTGGACAATTGATTCCATGTTTTATAGGTTCTGTTATGAATGATCCTCCATAATAAATACATTTACCAGCTCAGTTTAACACAGTACCACGCTGCATTCACATTACAGGCAGCAGTGTAATGTGCTAGAAGCTGCTGCTAGAAGCTGCTAGAAGCTGCTGCTGATTGGCCAGGCCGTTTTGTGGCCGGGCATCAAGTCTGCCTGAGAGTTCCCAGATGGGAGCAGGAGGGGGGAACCCAGTGTACTCTCTGCTGCCCCATCTGGCGGAGTCAGGTTAGTGGCCAGCTACACTGCTGCCCAATTGACTCGCCATTGACAAGTTACTCATGTTAGATGACGACTTCACCAATTTTCAACCTACTGTATCTTCATATAATTGGTCCTCACTAAAGCTCATTATAATATAGTAGTACCATTTCTACCTGGCCTGTGTCTCAGAGGAGGGGCTGTGGACACTTCAGAAACCCGTCTACCAGTGACATCATCATCAATGGGGAATCCAAGCTAATAGAATCTGCAGGCTTTCTATTCCTGGAAAGCATGCTATAAAGAAAGCCATTGCTCTAACGTTCATACAAATCTGTCAAATGATGATGTCACTGGTAGACGGTTTCTGAGGTGTCCACAGCTCTCGTATGAGACACAGATAGATTTTGTTTTACCATTTTTTCATGAGCACTAGCGAGGACCAATTACATGAAGATAAGTTGCACATGGGTGAAGTCGTCCTTCAAAGTTAAATACTCCATTGTTTGTTAGAAGTGTCATTCCAAGAATTCAATTAAAAACAAAATCAGGGAAATATCGGTCAAAAGCTAATTCTGCAGGACCTAGCACAGAGAATAATTTGGAAAACATCAACAGCGTTGTCAGAAAGTAAAGGTTATATAAAAAATAACTTTACACACACACACGCACACGCACACACACACACACACACACACACACACACACACACACACACACACACACACACACACACACACACACACACACAGTAGACTTACTGGAAGGAGGGCGGTCTGGAGTCTCCTATTCCTCCTGTTCTCTCTTGAGGGGGCGGAGGAATGGGAGGGGCATGGTCTGGGGGCGGGGCTTCAGACTGACAGTCCGATCCCCCACCATCTGATTGACAGCTCTCTGAAACCAACTAGAGGGGGGGGGATAAAACCAAGAAATCAGTCCTTACGTCACACACACACACACACACACACACACACACACACACACACACACACACACACACACACACACACACACACACACACACACACACACACACACACACACAGCCATGTGTGCAGAGTTCTGCAGACTGTACACAACAGGGTTGTAGAGTGTAGACAGACAGACTCAGACCAACTCACCCAGCAGACCACTCGTCCGTTGACAATTGGCAGCTTGGCGTTGTCATCAGAAATCTCTTCCTTAACCACCCTACACGCACGCACGCACGCACCCACACGCACGCACGCACGCACGCACGCACGCACGCACGCACGCACGCACGCACACACACACACACACACACAAAGGCAAATAAACACAGTTAGTTTTTCTGTACTGTGTTTCACTGACATGAGCTGTGTCTGTGGGTTGAGATCAATGCACCAAAAAATAAGGAATACATTCCAATGAAGAAGTGAACTTGAGCACATCTTATGAACGATAGTCACTGAAGATCAGAAAATGTACTTTATTTGTGACTCGACATCAACAAATCGATTAACCACTTAAAGCCCCCTTTTATACTTCACACAACGTTCTCATGCAAAAAAAAAAAAAAAATAGCAAATCTACAAGCTCACAATGGGTCGCATGGGAACGTGTTGTGAGCTTGTAGATCTGCTATTTTCTGTCATGCAGTTAAATAAATCACATAAATCCTTTTTGATTCATCCTCTGGCCACTAATCCTCAAACATCATAATCCAGTTTAATCCCAGTGCAGATTAACCTGAACTCATGCTACCATACAATGCTGATTGCTGATGGTTCAATTCCCTGTGTTGCTCAGTGGTAGAATGGGCCTGTGAATCAATGGCTAACTGAATGGATGTTGGTGCCTAACTCAACGGGTGTTAATCTGATGGGGTCCAATCCGGCTAGATGATGATGATGATGATGATGATGATGATGATGATGATGATGATGATGATGATGATGATTTGGGGAAGAAGAAATAATGGTTAAAAATATAAATAAATCAAGCTAAAAACGTAAAAAACAGCAATCAGCGTGATGTGTCTGTCAGGGTCAGATACAGTATATTGTCGCTGTTCGGCAAGTATCAGAAGTAACAGATATACAACTACTACTACTTTTGAATTTGAATCCTGAAAAGTAACCGTTTTGGACATACACTTAGTGACAATAAAACAAAATTCATGGTCTTCTCTAAATCAAAAAACATAGACTATTCCAATCTCCATATCACCACCACCAATGGATCAACAATAGAAAGAGTCTCGGAATATAAGTATCTTGGTATATGGCTGGACAATAAATGTCATTTCAAATACCACATAGATAATCTGGTTAAAAAACTACGTCAGAATTCCTTCCTATATAGAAATAAAGATTTTTTTCCCAGGATCTGTAGAAAACGGATTATTGAAGCCACATTTCTATCCGTACTGGACTATGGAGACATAATCTATCGTCATGCAGCTGCCTCCACACTCAAGCCGCTGGACTCAGTTTACCACTCGGCTCTGAGGTTTATTACTGGAGACAGCTACGATACTCATCACTGTAACCTATATGATAATGTGGGCTGGTCTTCTCTGACTGAAAGACGCAATAATCACTGGCACCTCTTCATATATAAAGCCCTGGTCGGGAAATTACCATCATATATTTCATCCATGTTACATCAGAAACTTAGTCGCATTGTAACTCGCTCCAGTGATTGGCTAGGCCTTCTGGTCCCTTTTGCCAACTCTGAACTTGGAAAGGCTGCTTTCAGCATCGGTGCACCTGATTCTTGAAATCTCTTGCAACAAGAACTTAAACTTACCCTGGCAAGGCTGGCATCAATTGGTCATTTTAGGAATTTACTCAATAACCGTCCATCACCTGTATGTTGCTGTTTTAACTGATTGCTGAATATATAATTGTATTAACGGTTTGTTGTAACTAATATTGTTGTTGTATTACTGTTTTTTTGTATGTAATCTCGGCATCATTGTAAATGAGGGGTTCCCTCAATGGTCTCTCCGAGAATTTAAATAAAGGTTGAATGAATGAAACCTGTACCTGTATGAGGTTTCCACCCAACAGAGACGATCTTACTGCTGTATGGGAGCTGTAATCACAGCATGCGTGCTAAGTAGCAGCAGCTGAGAACAGACAGCTTTAGGGACTTTTATGGGTCCATCTGGACAACTTAAGTGCAGCTCTAGCGCATCAGCGGCTACCTGGAGCTTCAGGCCACTATACCAGCCACTGTATCAGCAAGCTGTTCATGGAATGTATTGTGGCAGGAGCCAGAATATTGTTTTTGAGGGGTGCTAGCCCCCCTATGCCCAGCTTTGTGCGTCTGTGTGTACCTCATAGTGACAATTTGATTGGCTGAGCATGACATGTGATGTACCGGTATGATGATGCAGGAGGATGTATGACGATAAGAGCGCCCCTCACTTCACACAAGTGTGATTTTTGAGTGGTGTAAACCACTCCTACAACTGGCTTTTGTGTGCAGAAAAAAATGAGCATGGTTGCTATGTTCAAAATAACTTCTGACGTAATTAAATCACACCCGGGTGAACTGGATGACCGTAGCAACCATGCTCATTTTCTCTGCACAAAAAAAGCCAGTTGTGAAATCACATCCAGGTGTGATTTCATTACGTCAGACCACAGCTGATCATGCTATATAAAACCTTACACCACTCAGTTCACACGGGTGTGATTTTATTAATCATATTCATGGAATAAGCAGACTAAGCATGAACCCTAGTCAGCAAGGTGAACAGTCACAAGTATAGAGTTGCAGAGAGAACAATGTAATCCATCAAAAATCTAAAAATCACACTCGTGTGAAGTTAGGGGCTCTCTTATCATCATTAATGTTCATACATGTACTACGTCATCATATACATCACATTCCGTGCTCAGCCAATCAAATCATTCCGTGGTACACACACACATACACACACACACAGCTGGGCATAGGAGGAGCTAGCGCCACTCAAAAATCAAAGTAACAAAAGAACATGTGAACAATTCACCAAGATACTGTATACAGTATATCTGCATACTAAGCTATACCATCAATCGTACATGGGTTGAACAAATAGGGATGCAAGGAGAGTGAAGTGTCAGGGGGCCGGTGAGGTAGAGTCTCTGCAGAGGTGAGTCTTCAGACTATGGCAGAGAATTGGGAGTGAGAGTCCCTGTATCAGCTTATAATGTCTTTAAAGGGCAGGGGAAGATAATACAACACACGCCCTGAAAGCATTGCATCTTTAATACAACATTCCGCGAATATAGCTGATCTACAAGCTCTCACAATGCATCGCATAGCACCACCTGAGACTGTAGACTGATCTACAAGCTCTCACAATGCATCGCATAGCACCACCTGAGACTGTAGACTGATCTACAAGCTCTCACAATGCATCGCATAGCACCACCTGAGACTGTAGACTGATCTACAAGCTCTCACAATGCATCGCATAGCACCACCTGAGAGTGGACCAAAAATAAATATAGAGCCCTGGGGGACCCTACTAGTTAACTAAGTACTAAGTGGTTAAAATATCCTGCAGCACTAATTCCAGACAATCCTAAAGTCTTAGTGAACAAGGTCTGAGTTAATACGATAATCAGTTGCACTTTGAACGCAGGGGAAAAGAGGGCAATCGTGCTCACAAACCCTCATCGATGACGAGAAATAGAGCAAAATCACAAAGACGCACTGGAGAGAGAGATAAAATTAGACTAGAGCTGAGGAAAACCACCCTTGAGAGATGAGAGAGGGGGCAGAGAGGGAAGAGAGGGGAGAGAGAGGGAGAGAGAGGGGAGAGAGGAGGAGAAAATGGGGAGAGTGAGGGAGAGAGGAGGAGAGGGGAGAGAGAGAGGATGAGAGGGGAAAGGGAGGATGAGAGGGGAGAAGGAGAGAGAGAGGGGGAGAAAAGGGGAAAGGGAGGATGAGAGGGGAGAAGGAGAGAGAGAGGGGAGAGAGGAGGAGAAAATGGGGAGAGTGAGGGAGAGAGGAGGAGAGGGGAGAGAGAGAGGATGAGAGGGGAAAGGGAGGATGAGAGGGGAGAAGGAGAGAGAGAGGGGGAGAAAAGGGGAAAGTGGGGAAGAGAGGGAGAGTGGAGGAGTAGCATCTCTCTGCAGTCCAGAAGGGCAGCAGCATCTGCGACAGACAGACCGCTTCATAGACCACAGTTCCCCTGGGAAGCAGTAAACCTGCTGTCACAGATGTTACCCCAAAATGTGCATGAAAGGCACAACAGACACCATGACACCAACCACAGTCTGAGAGCCACAGCCATACACACCAACCACAGTCTGAGAGCCACAGCCATACACACCAACCACAGTCTGAGAGCCACAGCCATACACAACAACCACAGTCTGAGAGCCACAGCCATACACACCAACCAGTCTGAGAGCCACAGCCATACACACCAACCACAGTCTGAGAGCCACAGCCATACACACCAACCACAGTCTGAGAGCCACAGCCATACACACCAACCACAGTCTGAGAGCCACAGCCATACACACCAACCACAGTCTTAGAGCCACAGCCGTACACACCAACCACAGTCTGAGAGCCACAGCCATACACACCAACCACAGTCTGAGAGCCACAGCCATACACACCAACCACAGTCTGAGAGCCACAGCCGTACACACCAACCACAGTCTGAGAGCCACAGCCATACACACCAACCACAGTCTGAGAGCCACAGCCATACACACCAACCAGTCTGAGAGCCACAGCTATACACACACCAACCACAGTCTGAGAGCCACAGCCATACACACCAACCAGTCTGAGAGCCACAGCCATACACACACCAACCACAGTCTGTGGTTGGCAATAATCGTATCGTATTCCGATCGATATGGCAGGAAATGCTGTGTATGATGCGGCTTTAAAACAAACATCTCAATCAGTTTCTGTCTGACAGTTACAATATTATATGATTAGATCCATCAAAACATTTATTTCCCTTGCGTTTTGTTTAAAATGTTATCCACTAAGGTTTTTCAAATTGTTTTGGAAAATAAAAAGATTGTCAAAACATCGGAATCGTTTGATCGTGAGGTTCGACGTATCGTTGTTGGCAATACCCAGTCCTAAATTGGTCATTATTTGGAATCAACGTATTAATCGATATATTGATATATATCGTATAGTGGCCTCTGTATCATGATACATATCTATCGTGAGGTTGCAGGCAATACCCACCACTACTGGCCATCATGGCAGCATACTGTAGGAATAATTATTAGAATAATAATTAGGTCCCCTTTAGTTGTTGTTAGCCTACAGTGCATTTTGCACATAATGTGAAAGTTGTCCTCACAGTATGAGCAAGTGGGGAAGTGCTATTAAGTGCTATTAAAACCAGCATCCGCGGAGCAGTTAACCATATGAACCCTACTGTCCCATCATATGGGCATGTCATAATAATATATACAAAGTTAAACATTTTGCGAAAACAGCCGATCTACACCAGCTCACAATGTGTTGTGACGCATTCATTGTGAAAACAGAGATTTGGTGTGGAGGTAAGAAGAAGTAGAGTACCAAGTATAGACCCCTGGGGGACTCTGGTCAATGAAGGTGAAAGTTTAAGTGGTAAAGTGACTTGCTCAGGCCCAGGGACACTTGCACAATGCACACATACTGTAGATTGTGCAGGGAAAACAGGGTACCTTCTGACCACTACCCTGCTATGGTCAATATGGCCACTGTGCGCTGTATGGCCGCTGTAGGTGACATGCTTTATGATGCTATGGTCAATATGGCCACTGTGCGCTGTATGGCCGCTGTAGGTGACATGCTTTATGTTGCTATGGTCAATATGGCCACTGTGCGCTGTATGGCCGCTGTAGGTGACATGCTTTATGATGCTATGGTCAATATGGCCACTGTGCGCTGTATGGCCGCTGTAGGGGACATGCTTTATGTTGCTATGGTCAATATGGCCACTGTGCGCTGTATGGCCGCTGTAGGGGACATGCTTTATGATGCTATGGTCAATATGGCCACTGTGCGCTGTATGGCCGCTGTAGGTGACATGCTTTATGATGCTATGGTCAATATGGCCACTGTGCGCTGTATGGCCGCTGTAGGGGACATGCTTTATGATGCTATGGTCAATATGGCCACTGTGCGCTGTATGGCCGCTGTAGGTGACATGCTTTATGTTGCTATGGTCAATATGGCCACTGTGCGCTGTATGGCCGCTGTAGGTGACATGCTTTATGCTGCTATGGTCAATATGGCCACTGTGCGCTGTATGGCCGCTGTAGGTGACATGCTTTATGTTGCTATGGTCAATATGGCCACTGTGCGCTGTATGGCCGCTGTAGGGGACATGCTTTATGATGCTATGGTCAATATGGCCACTGTGCGCTGTATGGCCGCTGTAGGTGACATGCTTTATGATGCTATGGTCAATATGGCCACTGTGCGCTGTATGGCCGCTGTAGGTGACATGCTTTATGCTGCTATGGTTCAGGAAGAACAAACAACAATGTTCTTAGCCTAAGTGTAAAAAGGAAAACATGGCTACCATCCTCCTGCAAAGGTGGTGGAAATGGATTGGATTGGGCATGTAGTCCGTAGAGCGCAGGAGGACAACACGACCTGAACTGCCCTCCACTGGACACCAGATGGCAAATGTAAAAGAGGCCGACCCAAGAACACCTGGCGTAGGACAGTGGAGGGAGAGCTGAAGACCCTGCATCACACCTGGGGTTCTATAAAGACTAGATCTGGCACAGAACAGACAGGAGTGTGGATATCATTGCTGCCCTACATGCCAGCCGGCATAAAGGGCAGTCAGTATGTATAACAATAAATGGAAACTTAAATGTAAATGATACAAAATAGTCGGCCTGTGGTAACATGTGGTTCCCAAGGTGGTTCCCAATCTTTTCTGGATCAGGGCATACTTCAAAAGCATCCCAACCATCTGACGGGGTGGGACGTGTATTGTTTTTTGCTTCAATGATCAATCAACCGATTGTGTTCCCAGCTTGGCTCAATGGATCAAACATAGTAGGCCTATACCTTGTTACTAAGTCCCTGTTATCGATGGTCATGGTATCACAATGAAAACTAACATTTCAATCTAGGTTTTAAAGAACTCTTTGAAGAAGGCCGATGCACACCTCAAAGGTTGGTGACAGGTGCGTAGGACAAAAAGGTGCAAATGTTCAGAAGGGGATCTCTGAAAAAATCAAAGGAAGAGGTCTCGTACACACGTTTTTTTGCTCTTACTTAATAAAGAGCAACATTGTTTCTCACTGTTTGATAATAATGTGCCCAAAATAGGGACCCCAGCCATAGCTTTGTGGTGTAATTTTAGGCAACAAAAAATAGGCTATCATGATTCACCATATTAAAGAAGAAATAAATCACAACACGATAGAAGATCAATTATAATTTTGTTATATTGCCCGTCCTTAATTGGTACACTATCTCAGCTGCTACTAGGCTACTATTAGTGTGTTTATGTCTGAGTGAATGGCCCATTACAAGTGTAGCCTAAAATTAACTTAACACTAAAACTGTCCAGATGGCCCCGAGTTGGCCTCAAATACATTGTGAGCTTGTAGATCGTCCTATTTTTGGCTAGTGTAAAGGCCCCCCAAGATTATGGATGCTGGGGTCCAAGGCTATAACAGTAAATATTCATAATTATATGTCTTGTTCTCTTACCCCACATCTTCATCGATGGACTTGAAGAAGAATTTGTAGCTGGGCTTGTTGAGGAGCAGTTTGAAGTCTCCCAGGGTCACAGCCTCTGGTGGGAGAGGCACCTTGATCAGGTAGGGGGTCTCCTGCTCCTCAAGGTGGTAGATGATCTTTGTTTCCCCCATGACCGCTCATCCAGACCCCCCAGTGTCTGTCCACTCAATGAGGATGATGATGAGTCTAAGATGCCCCGGCTCTCCTCTCCTCTGATCTCCTGTAGCTTCCTTTCCTCTGTCCTTCTTTCCTCTTCTGTCTATTCCTCTCCTCTCTCTTCCTCTTCTCTCTCTTCCTCTTCTCTCCTCGGCTCTCCTCTCTCTTCCTCTTCTCTCCTCGGCTCTCCTCTCGGCTCTCCTCTTCCTCTCCTCTCCTCCTCTCCTCTCTCTTCCTCTCCGCTCCTCTCCCTTACCGTCAGGTTGAGATTTTCGTCGATAACAAATTAGAATGATTAGAAATCACATTTTCAAATACAATACAAATCCAATGGAATCATAAAGCAGCACATCATCCATATTGTATTCTCGTCAGTCACGCGCATCATCATCACGTCTCTCTCTCCGTTGTTTTTTTGTCTGATGGTGGATGATGATGGAGGATCCAGCGGCGTGTCAAGTGACTCACCGTAGCGTCATATAGAGCTCACCATCCTCCACCGTTGAGCTTTTTTATGTATTTATTCTATCAAATCTTTGATTTCCCTGAATTATTATTTATTTCATATAGTCGAATGCTTGGTTAATTGTACATCCATACGCTGAGTTGAAAATACTTGATCTGTATGCTAGTTGACAAACATATTGAAATTGTGTTCGAGGTTGGAGGGCTAAAACTTTTATTTTGGAGTTGTTCCCCTTAGCCGGAAATGAAAATCGCCCCCATTGTTGTTGCGCACGTCGACCGAGGTCTCGCGCAAACAGCTGTGTGTGTGTGTGTGTGTGTGTGTGTGTGTGTGTGTGTGTGTGTGTGTGTGTGTGTGTGTGTGTGTGTGTGTGTGTGTGTGTGTGTGTGTGTGAGGGAGAGAGAGATAGTGAAATGAACGCTTGCGCACAAAGAGCTCAGATATCCGAATCAATATTGATTGATTGATTGATTGAAGTATTTATTAACAGATTGGAGAATTACAGTACATTTCAAGCACAACTCAATACAAAACTGTCAGTGAACTGTGGACGACACCATAAAGCATTAGGGCCTACACTACAATAGGGTCCACCATGTTCAATTCATCATAACATTTTTGAGACGTAGGCTACAAATATACACTTCTATAGCCAAAAACAGGAAATCATCATAGAGGAGGTAAAAAGCTGGGGCACATTTGGGCAAGTGGCTATGGCTATTTGTAGCCCAAGGAGTGTATTTTGTGCAAAACTAATGCTTGGAATGGATTCAGAATGACGAAAACCCCTATTGACATGTCACATGCTACTTAAAGCAAAAGGAAAGTTTGACCAATTTGCCTGCCATAGGATGTTAATGGTAGGGTCACAAGAAACCCCTATATTGCTCAATACTGACAGCAGGTCAGCAAGTGGATTCGTGAATGTATGTATATAGACAATATTTTAGGCCAATAAAAAAAAGACTATACCAAATTTCGCACCCGTCCACCTCGGCTGCCGGACTATCCCTCGTTTGTGCCGAATTTGGGTTGCACATGGTTTGTTGAACTCCCTCTACTAGTGGTGTGGACTTCTTTGACATTAAGGAAGTATTTAGACAGGTACATGGGATTGATTAAATTGTTTTTATTTCAGTATGTAGAATGGGTACATTTCAAAAGAAAGCACAAGTCCATACAAAAAGTGCTACTTTGAGGACAAAACCATGAAAAGCAAGACTTGTTTACATCAGGATCCTTTTAGAGTCTATGGTCTAACGGAATGAATCGCTGCCTTATCAATGCAGACAATCTTGTATTTTGTATTCTTTATTGTAATCCCTGCTTGATTGTTTCCTTGGCCAGGACTTTTGAATGTGTGTACTACAAATGAAACCAAACAGACGTTCAAGTACTGCATGGTTCTGGAGTTATCCTTGAAATAAAATAAAAAGCTTGATAACCATTATCACACTGTTCACACACATGCACTGCAGCTTCACCAGATTTTCAGATAGTTTTATTTCAAGGTTTCAACACTAAAAAGGACAAACCTGTTCATCTGGGAGTGAGATGACATTCAGGATCATTTCCCAGTGAAGGACTTGTAACCCAGCACTGTCATAGACCAGCTGGCTCATATTAAGTTCTCCGGACCATTACATACTGTACACATTCCAATTCATTATGTGAATGATCCATCATCAACGTATTGAACACCTTTTGTAAGTGTCAAAAAGGACAATTCACGAAAATAAAACTCTGTATCTTTGATCTGGCATTCACACATCTTGATAACAGTAAATAGATTAAAAACATGTTGAATTGTGTCAGTAAGAATACTTAGACAATGTGACATTATATGGAGGCATTGCATGTCATCAATAAAGGCTCCATAGACGGTTTGATAGCACTTTTATAGTGATTATTGCCAGTCACTGAACAAGCAAAGAGGACACATCACATCCTTCTAGCATGAAGGACAGCAATCCTCCATTTCCCAAGCATCCCAGAACACAGCATATACTGTTTACATCCCCACTGTACGGCTGTGTCACTGGCCGACAAAGAACTGATCTGCAAGCTGAAGTGTGGCGTAAATCAGACAAAAAAAAGGCACTGCGGTGGATCTATAGGCTGAACCTCCCCCAAGGGAATCAGTGGCTCTGAACTTCATCATGTGCAAACATGTAAATACGTCATTTTAACAACTTGCAACCTGATGACATGTACTGTAGCAGAATATTGTAAAGTATTATGCTCTGTGAAAATAGCATATTATTTTATCTGGGCGAAAACCTGGCAAAAACATATTTGATCTACAAACTCATGCTTGTAGATCTGCAATTTCCGCTATTTCTGAAATAGGGCTTACGTGGTTAACACAGTTCCTAACCAGGTCTTAGTGAAGGAAGCAAATACGACAAACTCATCGGCAAATTCATCCTAATGCTAAAAGTAATTTTGCCTAAAATTATCCGACATACCGACAACCCAGAACAATATCTTTAATAATCAACTATGATATGAATATCGAGGATAGCCTTTATATAGAGGTTGTGCGACGTTGTGCACCTGATCACTGAAGCAAAAAGTTACACTATTATGAATCTATAAAAGGTCTCTGGAGTCACAGCTTTCAGATCAGTTCAAGTTTACTGACTCTCACCCACTGCCATTGTGCTTCCTGAACATCAACTGTTCCCATAGCAGCTCAAGTCTAATTCATACATCCCATCCCTAGTACAACACGGTCGCTTGCAAGCGACAATACCATATCGTTCCTGTCAGGCAGAAACCTCTATCTCCATATTTATACTTTTGTGTTTATTAATGCTGTACTGGATTCACAGACCCTTAGGTGAGAACCATGTATAAGCCCTTTATGGGCTTTATATTTTTCTCTTTAAATAAGGTTATCTTTTTGTACTGTTTTTATTGTGCAAATAAATAAAACAAAAACTACTTGATCACCCTACAGCGTCCCACAAAATTATCAAAAATAGCAGATCTGAAACCTCGAAGCGTGGTGCGAAGCGACACGTTTTAAGATTGTAGATCTGCCACTTTTGTCGTCCTGAAAAGTAACAGTTTTGGACATAAAACGAGGTTTCCACCCGACAGACAATATTAGGAAGCATAAATTAAAACTGACCCAGATGATGGCCATTCGGTGAGGTCAGGTGACTGCAGTAGTCGAGGCATTAATTATTAATTATTATTATTATTATAGAAACCCCGTCAAAATGACAAACAGAAATCCCATTGCACTTGGGTGTGTTGTGTTCACAACAGAAGTCAACCATACATTTCCAAATATGTATAACATATTTTCAAATGTATGTAAAACATAAAATAAAATAAAAAACATCAATGTTGTGGTGATGCTAATCATGCTATCTGTCTAAAGTAAAAAAAGAAAAGTAAAAATGTCCCAAACGTTTGCAGCAAACTAATGCTATGTTCACACCGGCAGCTCTAATCTGATTCTTGGCGTATATCCAGATTGTCATCCGAAATTGAACAGCAATAAGCCACATGGAAAGAAAATCTTTGTGAATCACATTTGAAATGCATTCCTACCGGGTGGTTTGAAATGCCATTCAAATGTGATTTCCAAAAGATGTCTCACTCTGGACAATCTGGACACGGAAGCCCGATTTCTATTTTGTCGCATGGCGGTGTCACTCGTCGCCGACGGTAGCGGTCTACGAACTCACAGAGTTGCGAGCGTCAGTATAAATGAACCCTCACCGACGACGACTATTAATCGGCACGTCATTACCACAGCAACAATAGGTGGCTGACGTCCGAATACACACGTCTGATCTGACCACTTGCAAAGAACAGTGTGGACAGTTAGCCTTAAAGATGGTGCATGCAGTTCTGAACAAGGCCTTAGATCAGTGGTTCTCAAACTTTTTAATTTCAAGGACCCCCATAGTAAGGGCATTTTATCAGGTATTTGACCAATCTGGGAACTACATCGTTACCAAGAAATTTCTTCACCAATGTGTTTCTAAAGGTGTCTAATAACATGTACTAAAAGTTTGAAATTCAACTCCCGTGGGAAATTTGAGTTATTAGCATAATATGTGACCATACCCTTAACATCCTATATAAGGCAAAAAAGTCCACATTTCATCATTCTTTAAGTAACATGTGACATATGCAACTAGGGTGATTTCATGATTCTGAATCCATTCCAAGCATTAGTTTTGCACAAAAAACACTCCTTGGGCTAAATTAGGCCATATCCACTTGACCAAATGTGCTGACCTCATCACGTTTGTGTGGCCGTTTTCCTCCCAAGGAGTGTTTTTTGTGCAAAACTAATGCTTGGAATGAATTCAGAATCATGCAAACACCCTAGTTTCATATGTCACATGTTACTTAAAGAATGATGAAATGTGGACTTTTTTGCCTTATATAGGATGTTAAGGGTATGGTCACATATTATGCTAATAACTCAAATTTCCCACGGGAGTTGAATTTCAAACTTTTAGTACATGTTATTAGACACCTTTAGAAACACATTGGTGAAGTAATTTCTTGGTAACGATTTAGTTCCCAGATTTTCATAGATTTCTCTTACTACCAGTCCAACCCATTCGATAGAAATGTCTATCTCTTGGACCGCAATCTAGACTATAAAATCCTAACTGAGTGTACAGAATGGAACCAAACTCCTCAAGGACCCCAGTTTGAGAAGCACTGCCTTAGATGATTAGAACAAAACAGAGAGAATCGTTTTAACAGCCGTATAGTCAAAATCACACCACAGGTTAATATCCTGGTTATAAAGTTGTTAAAGGAACACTGAGAAGACACTGTGCACCATAACTGGTATTAAAGGAGTATTTCATAACTGGTATTAAAGCTGCATTTCAGCCATACAGTAGTACATACATAGAAATAGCTATTATTGGTCTAAGTGTATTGCATGTACACGTACACTACAGTACAGTGTATGTATCCTTGTGATGTCACAGAGAGGGACTCGTCTCATATACTACTGTCCAGAGAAATGAGCTCATAATGTAGGATTCTTTGTGAAAGTGAGCTTCAACCGGTCTATACCGTAGGGGGTTCTTTGTGAAATTGTGACCAGTGTTGAAATGCAGTAGCAGCAGTCTGGTCTCATCAGACATCAACAGTCAAAAATCGCTGGAGCACACCCAGCCCCATATGGAACCTCTCTCTCCGAGATGAGGTCCCACGGCCTTACCATTCCTCCGCGTTTCAGAAACAGCGCATGTGTTCCACTGTACACAGAGTCTTACCCTTTTCCGCAAATCGTATCCAAAAAGTAAAGGTCGGCCCCAACGCTCTCAGATGTTTTGTTTATTAGCAGACAAGAACATCTAAGTGACGGGTTGAAACAGACGTTTACATCGCTTATTTAGTCAGCCGAGGAAGTTGTGGCAGCAGAGGCAACATTACTGCCTCCCCTGGTCAGATATTTCACCTGCATGTTCTTGGAAAATCCAGTAAGAATTGTGTATAGTGGAAAACATGCGCTGGTTCTGAAACACAGC
Source organism: Electrona antarctica (assembly GCF_951216825.1). NCBI lineage: Eukaryota > Metazoa > Chordata > Actinopteri > Myctophiformes > Myctophidae > Electrona > Electrona antarctica. Next base: position 15,305,474 of record NC_136792.1, on the reverse strand, counting down.
GGAATGGTAAGCCGGTGGAACCTCATCTCGGAGCTACAGTATGAGGGACTGAGGTCCCATATGGGGCACACCTTGTCCTCACAATGTTAGAGGCGTCTGTATGTCTGTCTCTAGACACCTGGTCTGTCTCTAGACACCTGGTCTGTCTACTGTGTTCTGTCTCTCCACAGAACACAGTCCAGCCTCACAGTAACTTGAAGAGAAAACCCCACTTTGACTCGCTAGGCAGCAGCCAGTTGTTTCAGTCCAAAACGTTTTGTCGTTTCCAGCAGAAAACTTCATGTAGTTTTTTTGTGTGCCGTTTGTGTCCGAAAAACGACCTTAAGGCTGTGATGTTCGCCTCGTTTCCAGCTGAAACTTGTCACCTTTTCAGGCTGAAAGATTTTGCTCTTTCAGGCCGAGATGTGTTACGTAGTTTCACGTGTCGCACGATGGTGGCACGAAAATCGCACGAAAATATGCCACCTACAAGCAGCAGGTCGGTTATTGGGCCGCGACGCCGAGCGCAAACGTATCGTCGGTTCAGGCCGAAACGTTGATGGCGGCGGTCGCAGCAGCGGTGGTGGTGGTGGGCTGCGGCGGGGAGGGGGAGGGGAGCGTCTCGGGGGACGAAGGCGTGGATGAGGGGGGCGGGGTGTCGGGAGGCGGCGGCGGGTTGTTGTGATTGGCCGCGGCGGTGGGGGTGGCCTGGAACAGGATGTGATGCAGGGTGCGTCGGAGGTTGGGGTGGAGCCTGTCCTGTGTCTGGTAGAAGGTCTCCACGGCAACCGACCTCATGGGTCCGGCGACCAGGTCCTCGTACAGCGGCACCGTGTACATCCTGGAGGTCTGGACATTAGCAATCAATACGTCAATATCATATCAATACCAGGTCCTCGTACAGCGGCACCGTGTACATCCTGGAGGTCTGGACATTAGCAATCAATACGTCAATATCATATCAATACCAGGTCCTCGTACAGCGGCACCGTGTACATCCTGGAGGTCTGGACATTAGCAATCAATACGTCAATATCATATCAATACCAGGTCCTCGTACAGCGGCACCGTGTACATCCTGGAGGTCTGGACATTAGCAATCAATACGTCAATATCATATCAATACCAGTGGTGAAAACGCTACTCAATTGTTTTACTTCAGTAAAGTATCAATACCACAATGTAGAAATACTCCGTTGAAAGTAAAAGTCCAGAACTCAAAAATTGACATGAGTAAAAGTAAAAAAGGATTGGCAATTTTGCATCAAAATGTACTTAAAGTACCAAAAGTAAAAGTACTCATTATGCAGAATGTCTCCTTTCAAGTTTTCAAATGTATCTTCTGAAAATAGCCCATCTACAAGCTCACAATGGGTCGCCATGCGACACATTGTGAGCTTGTACATCGGCTATTTTCAAATGGCCGAAATGTATAGGGCTGAAGTGGATAATGTATGTTTTGTAATGATAATCTACATCAGTAACTAGTAACTAAAGTTAGTAACTAATGTAACTAATGTAGTGGAGTAAGTACAATATTTGCACTACAAGCATACAACGTGTCGCACCTTATACTGTAGATTGGCTTCTATGCAATCCAAATAACTAGTCGTGGCGAATGAGAACTTTAGTCAATGAGTGCATCCTCAGAGTTGATCTGTGGCTGTATTGGTATATAGCCACACAGGTGGTGTCAAACTGTCAATATAGGTGATATATATATCAGATGGTAATGGAAGCTGATAAACTGTGTGTGTTACGGTTGTGCTGTTTTACAGTTTAACCCGAGTTACTCGAGTTAATTGACTGTAAAACACTTCCCCTCCCGTTCGCGAGTTGTCCGAGTTATGTTTTCATTGATTAATCCGCGTTTTTAATCAGTTTTAAGTCATACGGGCAATCCACCGGACAGAGTGGGATAGGAGACGCGTTTTGATGACGTCATCCAGTCTGGCAGTGTGCCGTGGGTTCGACTCCCGATCTCGACGGCCTTTACTGCATGTCTTCGCCCCATTTCCTGTCAGCCTACTGTCTGTCCCTCCATAAAAAATATAAAATAAAGGCGAAAGCCAAAAAACAAAATCATTAAAAAACAAAACATCCATGTTTCCTATTTTACAGAATAAATAAATTAATAAATAGTAAATACTCCCCTGTCCGCCCACTAGAAAAGTGACATTGTGTGGCAGCGAACTCACACACGTGTGTGTGTGTGTGTGTGTGTGTGTGTGTGTGTGTGTGTGTATTAATTCCCAGTGACCAACAGTAGAAGACTGTGGTTGTACTGGTCAGTTCAGATGTGCGGTGTGTTGGTTTAGAAGGACAGAGGTCTTACGTGTTTGTGGAGGAAGGCTCGAACCCGTGGCAGTTCAGGATAGAAACCGTTCCTGACGATAATCTGGAGCCATCGGATCTGAACCTCAGCATTCAGACCATCAAACAGACCAGAATAAGAACCTGTGAGACCCACCATGACCTCTACACACGCACACACACACACACACACACACACACACACACACTTCAGCATTATGTTTCACGTTTCACTTTACAGTCACAACATGGCTCTATGGAGAAATATGACAGGATTTGATGGAGGGGCTGCCATCATGCAGCCATCCAGCTTTCCATCAGAGGAGAAAAACAGCATTGATTTGTTTTCCGTTTTCTCAACTCGCCGTTTCTCTGACATTACACTATAAGCCATATCCCCAAAACTGGTGGGTCAAACTGAACAACCAATATAATATGTCAATTTGAAGCTAGGATTGCCTGCTTTCATATGACATGACGAAAAAAAACATAAAAAACAATCAAAGAATCCAATGACTTAGTGTTTGTCAAGGTGGGTCACAAATAGTCTGCCCACAACTGGTCTAACAGTAGAGTAGTACTAGTACTACTACTAGTAATAGACTAGTGGAATAAGAGTACTACATTAATATTTACCATGAATGAGGGGGGAGTGGTCCAACAGTCGGTCCAGGAACAGGACTGTTTGGAAGGTGCTCCAGGAGGACAGGTCAAAGGTGACCAGGTGGTGGGGGTCAGGGGGGTTGGCGCCCCCCCACAGCTCACACAGAGCGCTGACGGGCTGCGTCAGAGCGCCCCCTGCTGACACGTCGGGCTCACACAGGGGAGGACCGCACTCGTTTAACCACCGCTCAAACTCCAGACCTGAAGACACACATGCACACACACATAAGCACGTAGTTAATTTACGTAATTTACTAAGCATAAGCACAGCAGGAAAGGGCCCTGGATGGAGTCTACACAATAGGAAAGGGCCCTGGATGGAGTCTACACAAGAATGCTATGATACGAATGGCACAAGGGGTCACTGGGATGGACCACATCAGAAATGTTTACTTCAGTTAAACACTTAGAACAGACCTATCAGCTATTTTTGACGAATGTTCCCCCCAGAGTGGTTAAACGTCTTAACCTGCCCTAATGTAAACTGATATGATTTCCACATGACATACCGTATCTTAGGGGTAAAAGATTTATATATTTACGTACCATAATATGACATAACTGTCGTGTTCTATGAGTAAGTAAGTCACAATGTTATTCAAGGCTGCTCTGGATGAAAAGGTTAACCCATTTTGTGCGGGAACCCCTTTTGGTGTTAGCATTATGTTATGCTTTAGCTATTGAAAAATAGCAGATCTACAAGCTCATAGCGCACCACCGAGTGGCGCGCTACGAGCTTGTAGGTCTGCTATTTTTGAAAAATCAAAGAACCACTGACATAGAAACATAGCTTTTTCAGAAAACTGTCAGGATGTAGAAGACATTTTTAGAATCTGATCTCAGGTCAAAGTGGGTTAATTACAGAGGCTGGGCAACGTCAGACAACAAAGTTTGAGAACCCCTGCTCTACTGTACCCACAGGTCACAGACAAGGTCAGAGAGAGAAGGATGAGGCTGGCACTACGGGAGCCAACCAAGGACAGGCAAGAAGCGCACCACCTACGTAGGTAGAAGCACTGCGGCATGACAGCTTAACCCATTTTGACCTGAGATCAGATTCTAAAAATGTCTTCTACATCCTGACAGTTTTCTGAAAAAGCTATGTTTCTATGTCAGTCGTTCTTCGATTTTTCAAAAATAGCAGACCTGGCCTGAAGAGGGTATTAAATACCTAGGGATTTTTATTCCCCCATCTTTGGACAAATTATATGAGACCAATTACGAAAAATTAATTCAGACTATTAGTGAAGACTTAAACCGATGGTCAGCACTTCCCCTTTCTCTATTGGGTCGAATTGAGAGTATACGTATGAATGTTCTTCCCAGGCTGCTCTATCCATTTCAGATGCTACCTGTAGATATTCCTAAGATTATATTCGACAAATTGGACAGACTTATTTCTAAATTCATATGGCAAGGGAAGCGACCGAGAGTGAGGCTAAAAACGTTACAGCTATCTAAGGAGGATGGAGGACTGAAACTCCCAAACCTGAGACACTATTTTTGGGCGGCACAGCTGAAACCGTTAACAATTTGGCTTCAGGAAACTGAGGATACTAGATGGTTAAATATTGAAAAAAGCCTTTGTTCGCAACCCCTTCATGTTGTGCCCTTCCTAGATACCCCACTGAAAGAGATCCAAATGAGTGAGTGGACTAGAGTCACTTTAAAAATATGGAGAAAAATAAAAACTTCCTTTGGATTACCTAAACAGATCTCCTCGCTAACACATATTGGCTACATAAAGGAGTTCATACCAGCTCGATTGGATGTAGGATTCAGGAATTGGACAGAATTCGGCCTAACTAGCATACACCAATTAGTTAATAAGGATGGTCTTAAATCATTTGAACAAATACAGACTGAATTCGGGCTCCCAAGGACAAACTTTTTCAGATATCTGCAACTGAGAGACTTTCTAACAAAACATAAGGACTGGGAGAGAGCCATGAAACCCACTCCTATCGAGGAGTTGTTGCTCAAATTTGAATTTGGTGATGGCAAGGTAATCAGGGAATTCTACCAAGTCTTCTTGGACCTTTGCCCGAATAATACACTGTATATAAAAGAGAAATGGGAGGCTGAATTAGGTATAGAAGTAATGACGGATACGTGGCAGGAGGTATGTAGTGAAGCGCACCTGGTAACCAACTCGAATACATGGAGAGAATTTAAATGGAAAGTAATATCTAGATTTTTCAGGACGCCTCAAATAGTGGCCAAAATGGGTCCAAATCACTCGAATAGATGCTGGAGGGACTGTGGAGCACATATTGGGAATCATGCTCATATATTCTGGACATGCCCCAAATTGAGACCATTCTGGAGAGAGGTATCTGAAGCATTAAAAGAAGTTTTCGGTCAAAACATTCCAGAGGATCCCATAGTAATGTTGTTAGGAATGTTGCCGGAAGGTCTGGAGGGTAGAGCCAAAATATATTTATTGCATGTGCTGCTTACAGCGGCCATCAAATGCATTACAATTAAATGGCTAAAACCAGCACCGCCAACATACAGTATGTGGGTGGAAAAGGTATGGGACATTTACCAGATGGAACAAATTACTTATGCCCTGAGGCTTCAACCAAACATATTTAGTAAAAGATGGAGTCCTGTACTGCCTCTACTAATGAGGTAGCAGGTTTCGGAATCTCGAGTAACGACTCACTGAATACACTTCTCCCCAGACCTTCTGATGTGCTCATACTCTTTCCTCTGTCTCCAGTCATGTCTGTTCTCGGTTTTGTTCACTTCCCATTGTGGTCGACGCTCTGTTGTTTTTGTCTCGCTACTTATTTCCTTGTTTTATGGTGAATACTTGTAGTATTTTATTTCCTTGTTTTATTGTGAATACTTAATTGTAAATGTATGTGAAGTTGTTTGTGTGTATAAGTGTATAATATATATATATAAATAGAAGGTTGTGAAGGTATGAAACAGCTGAGGTTGTGTAAAAAAAGAAAAAAAGCAGTTGTAAGAAAAATGTATGCTTTTAATTCTGTGAAGTTGCCTAAACTGAAATAAAAACAAAGTTAAAAAAAAATAAAAAATAGCAGACCTACAAGCTCATAGCGCGCCACTCGGTGGCGCGCTATGAGCTTGTAGATCTGCTATTTTTCAATAGCTAAAGCATAACATAATGCTAACACCAAAAGGGGTTCCCGCCCAAAATGGGTTAACCAACGAGAGTGTGGAAGACAGCGATTCAGGAGTCCCAAGTTGGTGTCTCACATCGCAGATCGCACTATACATTTTTTGTTGTTGCAACTTTTAGCAATTAATAAACCTAGCCCGAAATTAGTCGGTCACAGTACACCATGCAACAAAGTATAAATCAGGCAGTAGTAAATATTACCTCTACATGTCTAATCTTAAACCGAACCTGAATGTTTTCCTAATTGTAAGCAACCCAAATGGATCAGGAAAACTGTCCTCAACCCTCATAAGGTATTTTTCTCAAATTACATTTGGCCCCAAATATAATAATGCGCGCACGCACACACACAAACCTTGGGAGCGTAAGTGGGGGAAGTAATCCAGGTAGTAGTCTATTAGATCCTGAGCCAAAACACTGCTGAACTTAAACTCTGAGATATATGCCTGTTCACACAACACACACACACACACACACACACACACACACACACACACACACACACACACACACACACACACACACACACACACACACACACACACACACACACACACACACACACACACACACACACACACACACACACACACACACACACACACACACACACACACCAGCCGTTAACATAAGGCTAAGGACAGTCTTTGTATATATAATTTGTTTGCATTTCCTTCAGTGTGTGTATTATTAATAAAACAAGCACTATCTCCATTGTGCATATCTGCCCCCATTTTGTTAGTTTTTTTTCCTAACGTTTCCTTTTTTTTGGTAACGTGCATGTTTCTCTGTCACAACCTCGCGGACGTTGTTTTCATTGCAACGTTCTTTTGTTGGTTAAATCACTGTGTTTTGTTATGGCTTTTCTGCTCTACAGTTAGCCCATAATTAACATTAGCCGCTGGCCCGCTGTTGTCAGCTGCTCCGGTCAGCGTTGCAGTGACTTCCGCGGCAGCGGCAGCCAATCATGACTAGGTCGCTACTACGCGATTGGCTACACGAGTGGTTCAGACTCCCATTGGCTTAGGCAGTATGGGGTCAGACTCCCATTGGCTTAGGGGGCAGTCAATCATGACTAGATCGCTAATAAAAATGGGCCTGTTGTATGTCAGGTATCACCTGACAAAAATGTATTGTTGTTATATTGTAATATTTTTTTGGGGGGAGGGGGACTATGGATGGAATTAAGCTTTTGCTAAAACCGACATATTTACACTTGACCAAATAAAATAAAGAAATGAAGTAAAGTTAAATTAAATGTGACTCCTATTGTTAAGATATCGTGTGTGTGTGTGTGTGTGTGTGTGTGTGTGTGTGTGTGTGTGTGTGTGTGTGTGTGTGTGTGTGTGTGTGTGTGTGTGTGTGTGTGTCACCCTGAGGAAGCTGTCAAATCGTTTGGTGTCTCCACAGAGCTGGGACAGATAGTAGACAAAACAAAATCCCTTCTCGTATGTAAACAAATTCATCAGACTGCTGGGATTTGTACCTGGGGAGAGGAGAGGAGAGGAAAGGAGAAGAGAGGAAAGGAGAGGAGAGGAGACAAAACGGGGGGAGAGGAAAGGAGAGGGTACGTGTTAGGGCTGGGACGACGGGCAGGACTTGACGAAGGGTCAAGAAAGAATACCACCTCTGAGAGCCAAAACCCTTTCGGCTAAGATGATGTGCATCCTCACGCCTTTGTGTGTGCGTGTGTGTGTGTGTGTGTATGTGTGTGTGTGTGTGTAATAGGTATTTACCTGGCTCAAATTTGACCTGTAGTTTACTGACAGGGTTGTTGTCTCCTAGGAGGCGGAGCTGTCTGTGGAGAGCGTCCAATCGAAAGACAGTTTCCAGACATGTAAACGGCTCACCTGGAGAGGGCAGAGTCAGTCAGTGTTAACTTTAAGGCTGTCAAATAAATGTATTGAGCCTCATTATTCCAGCCTTTTCCTCCAGCCTGGAGGGTACATCCATGCTGTATTCTTGACTAGAAACACTTAGCAGGATAAATGACTGTACCTGCACAGTAGACCACACGACAAGCAGAACTGCCAGGTGTAACTCAGGTCAAATAAAGACATGATACTCAGTTAAACTCTGAGACATGAGACTTAAGTTCTTGAGAATTGGTGGCACGCGCCCTCTTGTGGACATACCAGTACTTACCAGTTCTAACATTACATACAGTACATAGTATGTGCATTATTTTCTGTGTAAAATATAATAACAGTCAAGGTTCCAACTTCCAAGAATCTAGAACGGAACCAGTTCTAGAACCAAAGTTCTTTTGGTGGACCACAGCGTGATGCCTTCACTGTTCCAACCTATGAACCATATGTGTTATTAGCACAAATAGCTTAGCTGAAACAATGTACAATATGGACTTCTCATGGCTGTAGTAACAATTTGGCGTTGGGTCGTCACATACAATCAGGAGGATTAAATGACCGGCGCTCCTTTCCAAAAGTTGAACCGTTTCCAGCTTGAAGCGCCCAGGGTGCTGCACCAAAAACCACTGGGATCCAGTTTGAAGACTTAACTCATTTACTGCATCTGCATCCGACATCTTTTCAAAGCAGGCTCTTATTTTGAAGACCAAAATCTCACGGGCCATTAATTGGAAGTAAAAACCGGCTGTGTAACGTGTCCCGCGATCTTACTTTAATTCACCCAAAACATACAGTTTGTAACCGCGACCAGCGGCGCTTTAGTTAGGAGCTGTGAAAAAAAAAAGCTTGTTTTGATCAAAAACACAATCTGGGAAAAGAATCCGAGATAAATTAATTAAAACAAGAATGACTCAGGTCATAACTGTCAGGTGCAGCAAGCTCACTATGGGTTTTTATCTCCCATTGGCTTAGAGCAGCGGTTACCAAACCTTTTGGGCCGTGCACCCCGTTACCTCCCGACCTAGCTGACGCACCCCCTTAGACGGAAAGGAAATATATGAACATATTTACAAGGACGTATATAAGCTATATACGAGACATATTTCATATCCATATGCACATATATGGCATGTATGCAGCATATATTCTGTTACTGTATATACTTGCCATATATTGGCAGATATGTTCATATATTTAAAATATTACCATAGCACCACTCAGGGGCCACTCAGTGGCCTTGTGGTTAGAGTGTCCGCCCTGAGACTGGGAGGTCGGGGTTCAATCCCCGGCCGGGTCATACCAAAGACTCTAAAAAATGGGACCCAGTGCCTCCCTGCTTGACACTCAACATCAAGGGTTGGATTGGGGGTAAGTCCCTGCGACATACTAGCGTCATGTCCAGGGGGTGTACTTGTACATCAAGCTGCCTCACGCTACAGAAACAGGAGATAGGCTCCTGCCCTATCGGCAAGGCTACTTACTTACCACCATTAGCCTTTTTATGTCACAGTTCACACTGAAGGGGGCGGACTTTTTAACCTCCTACCGTAGGCCTCAGTAGTGATCCTCCTCTGTGCGTAGGTGGCCAGGCCCTCGCTCAGCCACATGTCCTCCCAGGTGGCGTTGGTGACGGCGTTCCCGAACCAGCCGTGAGCGATCTCGTGGATGACGTCGATGAGCAGGAACTCACTGCTCTCCAGGATGGAGGCGATGATGAACGTCAGGCACGGGTTCTCCATGGCCACGATGGGGAAGGACGGCGGCAGGAAGACCATGTCACACCTGAGGGCACATCAATTACACTAATTAAGAAGACTGTTTTGGGGGGCACGGTGGCACAGTGTTTGCGTGTGTCGTCCACACGCAAACGCGTTTTTGTCCACTCAGTCACCTTCCCCAGAGGTACGGTCCAAACAGGTCCTCAGCCACAGTTAGCCAGCGCTCCACACTGCCCCCTAGCTTGTTCACCGCACACGACAACAGACACGGCTCCGCCCACACACGGCTCCTGGAAACCAATCAGACGAGAGAATGCGGGACATTAAAAATAAAATTGGACAATTATTAAAGCATAATAAAAATTTGAAATGTTTGCAATGTTTGAATGGTTTTCAATGGTACCCCAACATTCAACCCCTGAATTTACCATGATCCACAATTTATATAATCAATTTTTAATATGTTATTTGGGTGACCCTAAGGATCATAAAAAAGAAGACGTATGCTAGTATAATCCATAGTACAATGGTGTTTCCTGCCGAAAGCTCACATGATCACACAACAAAGTACAAATCTGGCTTTACGCCTCCAATCAATTCAAACTTAATGTGCATGTTAGAGCAGTGTTTCCCATTAGGCTTTCTGAGCTCAATTGCACCCAAAAAACCTGAACTTTTAACATTCAGTAGATTTTCTGTGGTCTGGGGTTTTCTGGCTTAGTGCTCTGGCTTGTGGACTGTGATGTAACAGTCCACAAATCCCACATAATGACATAACAATTTGCCAGGAGATGTCACTGTTGAGGGATTTTGCCCGTTTTCATTGCAGCTCAAAAGGTTTCAGAACACAGAGAAAACCAAAATGGGATATATTAAGCCTACTTGATTGAGTAGGCTTGATTTTACAATATTAAATTGGGGGTCCCAGAGATAGAAATGCTATTAAATGGGGGTCCGTAGACTAATACATGTCAAACTGGGGGTCCTTGAAATTAAACGGGTTGAAAATCACTGCTAGAGCCATAAAGATTTTCTCTTATGGGGCGTCCCTGGCCTATATTTTCAAATTTGGGGGTCCTTGAAAATGAAAGAGTTTGGGAACCACTGGCCTATGGTGTGGTATCTCAGAATCCATGTGGTATCTCAGAATCCCCCCCCCCCCCTAGAGGTGTGAGATTTGCATGCCCTATTGCGGTCATAAAACCTAAAAGAAAAACAATAAATAAGTAGTGAGAACACAGAGCTTGTAGATCTTCTATTTTCACTAAGTTGGGTCCCGGGGGGGAATGTATAATAATTTCTCTTTTGGGTCAGAACGTTTGGGGACCACTGTGTTAGAGAAGCAGACCTGGGTCCGATGTCTGCGTGCTTCAGGTCTCCTGCTACCAAGGCCACCAGGTAGGAGGGCACAGGATGCTCCATGGAGAACTGGAACACCCGCTCACTCTTAGAATAACAGCTCCGAGTGGCACTCATCAGCACCGTCACTCCTTCTGGGACCTACAACAATAACGACGACGACGACAACAACAGTGTTATTTACTATCATATTATGGATTAAAGCTAAATAAAATCATTTAATCCTGGTCTCTAAACTACCTCCCCCTGGCCTGATGGAGGGGAAGGAAGTGGTCAGAATAACGTGTTCCTTCTACGCGCTATGTCCGGCCGGGGAAACTCCCCCGTCAGGTGAAAAGAAGCAGCTTGGACTCCTCATGCATAGAAGGAAGCATGAGGTCAGCCCCCCCCCCCCCCAGGTTGGCAGAGGAAGCCCAGGATTACATTTGATAATTGACAACCCGAAAAAATTGGTTGCAAAATCGTGGGATAAAAATGTAATTAAAAAAAAAAGCTAAATAAAATCTCACAACTGAAGTTTTTCTAAGTGGTAGAAGCAACTAACAACTGCGCAAACTGCCGTTTACAATGACAACTAGAAATGAACTGTCGAGGTGCCAACTTGCGCCTTGCACACAAGTAGGCCATGTATGGCCTACTTGTACGCAAGCAGAGTGCGCCATGAGGTGCGCTCACCACTGCCAGTACGACTGCTGCTCTGAGTCCTAAAGCGCTCTGCTGCTGTCTGGGTACAACTGCTGCTCTGAGTCCGAAAGCTCCCTGCTGTCTGTGTACGACTGCTGCTCTGAGTAATAGAGCTCTCTGCTGTCTGTCTGGGTACGACTGCTGCTCTGAGTAATACTCTCTGCTGTCTGTCTGGGTACGACTGCTGCTCTGAGTAATAGAGCTCTCTGCTGTCTGTCTGGGTACAACTGCTGCTCTGAGTAATACTATCTGCTGTCAGTCTGGGTACATCTGCTGCTCTGAGTAATAGAGCTCTCTGCTGTCTGTCTGGGTACGACTGCTGCTCTGAGTAATAGAGCTCTCTGCTGTCTGTCTGGGTACGACTGCTGCTCCGAGTCCTGGAGCTCTCTGCTATTCTAAATCCTTTAGACCCGCTATTGACCTTATACCAACCTTGAAACGTACCTTAGTTACGTCATCAACCGACCGACCGAAGGACAAAAATAGATGATTTGCTCAAACACTATATTTAAAATTGTCCATTCATTATCAATGGGAATTTCATTTTTGTGTAGGACAAAAATACACACTAAGCCGATTTGCTCAGACATGACGTAATTTCTCCATTCATTGTAATGGGAATTTAATCTTTGAGTAAGACGAACAGTAGCGAAACTATCGACGGTGCAACCGGTGCGATGCACCGGGGCCCAGCGCCCCCAAGGGGCCCATGAAGGGGAAGAAAAAGGAAAAAAAAGAGTCAGGACGACGGTGAAAGCCTGGTTTCAGGGGCTATCGGTCGCAGGAAGAGTAACACCAAGGATTCGTCAGTGATGTCACTGATTGCTTGTTTATAAACAGCTTCAAGTCCATACTACTTCCGTGTTGCATAACAGTGACATCACTGTCCACTCCTTCTTGGTATTTTTACCACCTTGTTTCAACGTGTGTGTTTGTGTTCATGCGCTGCCTGTCAGCAGCACAACATAGCTCAGCTGTAGCCTATTCTGTCACGTTCTGTCGCGCTAATGAAACACTAGATGGGATTATTATGTCATGTCAGCACTATCAGAAGATGTAACCCAGGTAAAGTAATGTCACTCTGCAAGTTTAACTAAAGTTTTTTCCATCTGTCCAAAGTCATTTCTGATAGCCTGTAGGCTGCAGCCCTGCAGTCCTACAGATACACAGATACAGAATGATTGAAAGTGAAACATGCAAATTGATTGAATATTTTACTATCAGATCGCTTAGGTACAGTTCAAAGACGCATTTGGTACAATGAAGCGCTACGCATCATTTTACATCGCATCGCACCCCCCCCCCCCCCCCCCCCCCGCAGCACATTATTAGTATTATTATTATATTTTAGGGGGCCCACAAAAAATATTTGCACCGGGGCCCACTGCCAGGTAGTTTCGCTACTGAAGACGAAAATAGCCAATTAGGTCATCCACATATGACATATATTCTCCATTCATTGTCAATAGGAATTTAATGTTTGTGTAAGACGAAAATCTACACAGCAAAAAAGGTTATACTCACTCTGACAGTGGCAGTGTAGGTGCTCTTGACGGCAGGCGTGTCGAAACAGGGGAAGAAGGATCGGTTGCACACGGAATGTCCCTGAGTGAAGACCAGAGGTCTGGTCTGTCCACATGTCAACTCAGATTCCAGCCACCACATCTGCAACACACACGCGCGCGTGCACACACACACACACACACAGATGTTTTCACTTTAAGATCAGTGAAATTGTGCAAAATATGCTGCACAGAATATTTGCAAATTTTCTGTCAGTCAACAGACATACACTTGAGTCAAACCAGTGCTACCAGCGCAGACACATCATGCTAATTTATAAAACGGTTTGCCTAAAATTAAATGCCCAGAATAGAAAATCCAGGGTTAAAGTGTACAAATGTAATTCCTTGGGTATGTGACAGTAGCTTACTGGAATGTCACTTCAACTAGTGTTTAGGTGTGGTTTTTATGGCGTGGCTCTGCAGGAGCCATCTATAAGAGGGTCCATCTGTCGGTCTGTATACTGTCTGTCTATGTGCCTGAGCAAATTTCTTGGTTTACCTAAAGGTAAATGTAGCTTGATATGATATGTGCTTAATATCGCTATGGGCTACTGTATTTCCCTATTTACACGAATAAAAGGTCAACCCTTTTGCGGCCAGGGTCCAGCTAAGTACTAGGTTTTGAACTAGTCTTGTTCCTTCTGTTGTGCATTGAACATCTGTTGTTGCAAAAAATAAAGCCAAGGTGAAGAGAGAGGGGTTCTTTTAAGAATTTCTTTTTTAACAAGGAATCTTAAAAAAGCATTTGTATCTCTGCCACCAAAAAAAAGGAGGTATGAAAAGTATATAAAGTCAGGTGTCTTACCGCGGGTCCGTCCGTCGTGGTGTAGCGCACGGTGATCTGGAAGGTTCTGTCGGGCTTCATGGCGGCGGGGGGCAGGCTGATGCTCAGAGACGACCCGTAGTCCGTGAACGGGTCGAGCCGGTACGTCAGCGACACCGGGGTGGCATCGGGCCCCGAGTCGGGCAGCTTACAGTCGACGGAGTGGATGAGCAGAGACGGGTGGCTGTCCAGGACCAGAGTCTGTGTCCCTCCAGGATGAATCGAGCTCAGATCCAACACCTGCCAGTAGGAATGCTAATGATTAACCCATTTAGACCTGAAGCCAGATTGTACAAATGTCTTCTAAATCAGTGTTCTGAAAAACCTATGTTTCTATGTCAGTGGTGCTCAAACTATTTCATGTCAAGGACCCCCAGAATGATATGTATTTGGCCACCAACCCCTATCTCAAAATATTTTGTTCCAGGGACCTCCCAGAAGCAAGGATTTGAGTTAAAAACATTCACTGGGAAAGAATATATATATTCAAAGATTTGAGCCACATTTAACGGTTTTACGAAAATAGCAGATATACAAGCTCACTCTGTGCCGTGCTATGAGCTATAAAGTGGCACTCAGCAGCATCAAGGGGGGTAAGTCCCTGCGACATACTAGCGTCATGTCCAGAGGGTGTACTTCTACATCAAGCCGCCTCACACTACAGAAACAGGAGATATGCTTGGGCCTCATGGCTCGGCAAGGCTTACTTATTTCTCAAAGTGGGTGCCGTGAGTGCCATGATGCCAGTACAGAGGATTGGCAGAACACTAAGTTGTATAATTTGTTCATGTATAATATGTCCAGATGGAAGGAGGCCACGGGGCAGGCACACCAACGACCAGATGGGAGGAATTAAATCTCCATGTTGGCCTTGGAACGCCTCGGCATCCTCAGTTGGAAGCAGCTAATGGCCAAGGAAAGGGAAGTCTCGTCTGGCATTCTCTGCTGGGCCTGGGAATGTTAGCTCCATGATCAGACTCCAGATAAACTGATGGATTTCTTTTAAACTAAGGCCTATTATCTATTGCATAAGAAATCTACACAATTAGAGAATGTAGACAAATTATTTTGATCAACATTTGCCTGTTATCTCTCCTATTTTACAACACATCAATACACCATGGACACATGGACCAAACTATGGTCTTGGGCTGAAAGGCTGCCAAAATCGGGGACAGAGTGGCATTCTGACACACCACCATTCCGAATACGTGGCTTCCGCGTGCGGTTAGGTTTCTGGGTTAAGGACTTCAGTGTTCTGTACCTGGCTGGCAGTGTGTCGGAATAGCAGGCTTCGGAATGCCGTTGTGTAACCGCCTAAATCTCATCAAACATTGGTCCATGGCTCAAATGCCGAATAAATAATGGACCTTGATATGTATTAAAGGGTTGAAAACCAGTGCTTTGAAGTGATGGTTTTGAGCATGATGCCTATAGCATACCTGCCAGGCTGACATCTCCTTCATGGCGAAGTTGATCCTCAGGTCCAGGTGGAAGTGCCTCAGGGTGAAACAGCGGAAGTTGGAGGCCGAGGCCACGTCCACAAAGGGACACTTGTCCCCCGTCCCCGAACGGAACCCTCCGCCGCCACTGGGGACCGACACCACCTTGCGACAGCAGCACAGTGTGGCGGGGCGGTGGTGATGGACATCTGTCTGTCTGTTGTCCATCGTGCGGCATGCGGACAGACAGAGACTGCCGGCAGACAGACAGGCTCTCTCAGCCTCAAACCTCAACACAAGAGGGAATGAAAGGTTTAAGGGTATAACTGTTAAACTAATTGATGTAATCGTTATATGTATCGTTGATGTCGGGCAGAAACCTCTTATCTCCATATTTTAACTTTGTGTTTTTTATCGTACTACAGTGTCACACAAAAGCATAATAAGTTCTGCAAGAGGTTTCCAACAGACAGAGACGATATAATATAATGGCTTATTGCGATCGAAGGTTGCCGTTAACTATGGAATCGAGCATTTCCCGCCAGTGTGTCGGGCTGCGGGCACCAGTGTGTGTCGGCCCAGGTCTCGTGACATCATGTGACATCATCAGGGATGGAGATGTGGAGAACCTGATGTCATAGTAAATGCCTTCTGTCGCAGTTAAGCCCATATATGGAGATCCCTGATGTTTATTGGCCAGCAAATTGACATCTGACCTCAAACCCTTACATCTCTCCATGGTCCATATATGCACCTTTTGACGTCCATTAAAACTCTAGACGGGCCTGCCCCAAAGTTATTAGTGCAGCCGCGCCCGGCAGCCGGCGAAAACAGGCCCGAAAATAAAGGCCCGGCCCTACCTGGGCCCTCGTCAAACCCTGTAGCCTAGACTCAAGAGAATGTCCCCGCTACCACCCTTGAATCTCCATACTGTATGGAGCTGACTTGTTCTGACATTCCATATGTTGATCTGACCTCATCAAACCCTGTACACTCAACTCAAGACATGATTCTTATATGGTCAGTATAGAATTCATTCCATGTTGATCTGACCCCCCATGGCAAAGCGCAAGTGCTCGCCCAGCAGTCTGCCGTCAACGAGGCGGATGTGTGCACGTGACCTCGCCCTAAAAATGAGTATTATTATATTTGTAATTTTGTATAGGCAACACAAATTTTCCAAAAATAATGAAAATAGCTGATCTACTCTACTCTCAGATGTATTTTATCGATTTTAACATTTCCATATAGATAGATAGATAGATAGATAGATAGATAGATAGATAGATAGATAGATAGATAGATAGATAGGAATGGAAAAGCCAGACTCGGGAAAATACATCTATGATAGTCCTGATCCAAGGCCAACATGTGTGTGCATATTTTCTTCTGTGACTTTACTTTTGTTGTTAGTGTGAGCACCCTTTGAACCTGATCTGGGCTAACTAAAACAGCAAAACACATTAAAAACACAAGCAGTCTCCATTTCCGTGTATAATCTATCAATAGTGCATGTTGTCTACTGGTGTTTACTGCTGTGTAAAAAAAACTGTTTACCTGTTAACAAGGACGATGTTGACCAGATAATTAGCTGGTTAGCAGGTGGCTAATTAGCAGCTGCAGCAGATGTGGGCTTTATACTTTCTTGGTATAGTTAAGTTCTCCATAAGGAACGGAATTGATGAACCAAATACCAATTAATCAAACTAATCAGTACGCACTCTATGTAAAATCCATCGGGTTCCAAGTTAAACTATGCCCCCTTTCTTCTCCGAATTGAAAACAACAAAAAACTATAAACAAACTAAATGTTAGCGTCCACGCTCAACGTAGCCAGACTATAGTCCCGTCCCGTGTGTCCTTCAGACACTGACAGACAGCAGAGAGAAACAACAACAGAGTAACCTCGCCTCACCAGGCTTTTCACAGAGGGATGAAAAACAGAGGTAGAATGGAGTAAAAATGTAAATGAAAGACACACAGGTTATCTCCTAAACAGGAAGTAACTCAGCAAAGTTTTTACATAGGGTGCTTTTTTTGCCCTCGATCATGTGTTCTGGCAGGCAGCGGTCCCCTTTGCAATACTTTGCAATCAAATCGTTTTTTTGTCTTTTATAAATATTTTACATTTATGTATTCATTAATAAAATCAACACTATAGCCTAATAGATTTGTGTGTTTCTTTTTTTTTTTTTTTTTTTTTACTATTAAAATCTAAATAAAAATATACTCGATAAACATTGTAGGCTATAAATCAATGAAGCCCATGCCTTAGACTCTCTTAGATGTATTTATCGATTCAAAATGTCAGAATCGATAAATAAATCTACGAGACTCAGTCTAAATCTTAGGCTAAAATCAATGCATATTAAAGGGTAGGCGATGTAGCATTTTGGTGTTCTGTTCTGTTAGTCTAGGACCTGGCTAAAATATGTATGCACTTCATTTAGGAGAGAATATCTCAATTGTTCTTGGCTAATATGACCCCCGCGAACAACTTGGGAACTGTGAAAAATTCTCTATCCAGGGCGAAATACCCGAAATACCCCTTTTTAAAATGACCGCTAGTTCAAACATGGCTCTATTTTCTAAACTGTTGGAGCTACAGATTTTCTGAGGTGCTCAAAATGTTCAGAAAACTCATGTTTGTTGAATCCGTGCCCGAGCCAGCAACCCTGCAGGTCATCATAGTGGCCAAATCCAATATGGCCGCCAGTCCGCCACCTGGAAAAGGTTTTGTATACAACTTTTGAACCAGATGAGCTATGAATGCAAACTTGGTGTCTAAATCATGTTTTTTGACAATTAGAAACATTTTGGAATGCTTATCAGTATGACTGGGTGTGGCTGAACCTCTATTTTACCAGAGGTGGACAGAGTACTCGACCCCAGTACTTGAGTACAAATACGACCTGTTCAGATTTACTCCACTACACGTAAAAGTAGTTCAGTTAAAATGTTACTTGAGTAAGGCCTCACTCAGACCTTTACTGCATTGCTGTATGCTTGTTGGATGGATGTTGTGTAGTGTCATGGCCGCCCCAATGCATTTCCAATGGGAGTCACATGGTTTGACACAACATTTGTGTTGTATGAGGGGGAGGGGCGCAGTTGGAAATGCATTGGGGCGGCCATGACACTCACAGCATTCATACAACAAGCATGCAGCAATGCTACAAAGGTCTGAGTGAGGCCGGACATGCGCGGCTGTCGACCGTTTTGCGCTTAGGTGTGGAAACAGTGTCACACGGACAAAAACTGGAGTGTCAAGCAACGTTTAATTTGCACACGCAAGTGTGATAGCCTCGGTCCCAGGCATGCTCATCTCTCTGCGAAGAGAAAAGTGCAAGTGGGAACCCATCGTAATTTTTACTCGAGTCCAGATGTTTCCACCGACGGGCAAAGCCTGCATGGTGACGCGAGGTTAGTCCAGTTCAACGTGATCTAGTATGAGAGTGACCGTAGTGACGACACCCTAGCGTTGAGTCAAAGCCGTTGACTTCCATTGTAACAATGGAATGCGGATTCAGTGCCCATCGACTCGAGATCAAAGCGTGTCGCCACTCTCTTCGGTCCAGTTATGTAGCAGTCTTGCCAGCAGGTGTCAGTATTGGTCAATTACCACAATATCACAACTTTAAAATCAACATTACTTTTGATAATGGTTATAATCTGCTTTAGCCTTAGATTATTATCACTTCCATGACCCCCAGTTCTGTATGGGTGATTAGGCCACGGACCCCCATAGAGCCTATACTATAAACTACATGTATTGCTATAATGTTGGCAGCAAGTCTCTCACAACTCGCTGACGCACTGGACCAGGGCTAACTTCAAACCTAGAACACTAAACCCGGGTGATTTTCACCCAGATGATTATGTTTATATGATTTTCATAATGTTGTCTGAGGTGGGTTGATTGATTGATTGCTTGAAAATTGTATTCACATTTCACAGTATAGAATGGGTATATTTCAAACAAAGGCAATACAAAAACTGCTACGAGGATGAAACCAAAAGCACTTGACTTTAATTCATAGGGTCCTCCATTGGGGGGGGGGGGTCCTTGGGTGAGGATGGTCAGTGACATAAGGTATAGGTGTGTCCCTAGACTCCCTACCGTTGTAGTTTTCTTTCTTTTCTTTTTTTTTCTACAGGCAGTGTTCGGGTGAATTTCACCCGGGTTTAGTGATAGAGGGTGTCTATCACTAATAGGCATTTTTCTTTTTCACTGGACCATTCTCACATGTCCCAGGAATGGGTGGACCAAAGGATAAGTTCCCAGCTCCATCATTTTTTTAGGAATATTTACGCGCACACGCACGCACGCACGCACGCACACACGCACACACACACACACACACACACACACACACACACACACACACACACACACACACACACACACACACACACACACACACACACACACACACACACACACACACACACACACACACACACACACACACACACACACACACACACACACACACACACACACACACACACACACACACACACACACACACACACACACACACAGAGAGAGAGAGAGAGAAAGACAGACTCAACTGTAATCTTAAAATAGTTTTATTAACATTGTTTCAAAGCAGTATTACCTCCCTCCCCTGGCAGTTAGGACCTCATGCTAAGGCTTTTATAAAAATACTACAAATTACTGACAGGCAGGCAGACAGGCTGACAGACAGACAAACATGCTAACAGGCCTGTTAGGAGGTAACGTGTTTTCATTACAGAAACTTGGCCGGAGACTGAAGAAGACTAATTTATCTAATTTATCGCCAAACGGCGGTGTCACGCACTGCAAAACATCCGATATCGTTGTGGATGCTACATACTGTGATCTTGTATGTTCAATGTGTGACACCGGCGTACAGCTATAAGCATACATCGGTCTTAACTTTGACATTCTTATTCTGGTCCGTCTACTCTAAATACACTTTTTTACCAGCCTGCTAAAATATTTACAGTATAGGATTCGCAAATGATGGCTAGTTACCAGTTCAAGTATAGTGTACACAAAACAGCATTACTCAAGAGGTAATGTTGGACTCTGTACCTGTTCCATGTTAACTCCACTATTTGCCTTATATTTTGTCTCTGTCAGGTGGAAACCTCATATGTCTAAATGTTACTGTACTGTGATCGATCAAGTAGGGCATTCATTTACAAGTCAAGTTTAAAAGTTAGAACGTGGAGATAGGAGGTTTCTGCCCGACAGCACAGCAATGATTTACAACTTGAAACTCAACAGAAATGCATGTATGTTAATGTTATGTTGCTACACAGTAGAAACACGAGACCTGACATATAGACTAGATTCACTGATGGAACTGTTGTATCAACAGTTTAGTGACACACAGGAAGCACACATGTGTCATGTCACAACTGTCATTTAGAATGAAGCAGCTGTTGTTGGTCCTGGGTGGGTGGGTTTGTTTTTATTTTTCTTATTTCTTTGACACTATGTACTGTATATTCATGTCGTGTATCCTGTTTTTGTTTTACAAATATAGTGCGCATGGTTTAAGGTGTTTTTCCACACATTTTAACCACTTAAAGATGAGCTGAAAAAAATTGAACTGGGACCACCCAAAATAATCATATTTGAACGGAGTACTCCACACCCTGACAAGCACCTGAGCCATTACATGTTTGACTCTGTTTCACAGATATGAAAATAGCAGATCTACAAGCTCAAATTGTGAGCTTGTGGGTCGGCGTTGTGTTTCTATCTGACAAGTGTGGGTTCCAACTTTGGGCATGTCATTCTACCGAGGTGAAAAGCTTAAAAAGAAGTTGTATAGTGAAGTTTTGCACAACATACAACACAGTTGTGTGATTAAGATGAGATAATGCTCAAGTGGTTAATTGATTATTTGATATTTACATTTTCTTTACCATAAGAAAACGCACTACTCGACAATTCAATTAATCGTAAAAGTAATCGACAGAAGAATCACTAAGAAAATAGTTCATAGCTGCAGCCCTATGGTTCAGGGTTATCATTACATAAACATCATTAACATGCATGGATTATACATGTATATTTTCATGAAAAAGTGAAATTATTTAAACACTACAGCAAAATACCTTCAGTAATAATCTTAATCAAAATAAGATAACATTCGTGCTAGGCTTAGCAATTAATAAATGAAACAAAATATTGCAAAAAATATAAATAAAACGTAATTCAGTGTATGTCAACGAGAGATAAGGTAGGGACAAACAGCAGTCACTAGGGAGGGACAAACAAAATTACCATCCGATTTCGACTGGATTCATATATCACTTTAAAAAACAATCCTTTTATAAAAAGGAGGCTCTGTCTCCTTTATGGAAAAACACCACACAGACAAAAATATATTACACATATTTCACATGAAAATATATTTTGGACCGTAAAAATATACTTTGGCCGGTCAAGACATATTTTCACTGAATTTTTTTTTTGTTTTGTTTCATTTGACAGTTTTTGTATATTTAGAAACTGTACGACATCAAGTTCCTGATTCCTTCACGAGTAAGAAAGCAAAATAATGATAATTGGAGCTAGAACTACAATATGCACACTCGGTTTATATACACACTCTACTAGGGTTACATGTAAGACCAGTTTATAAGACCAGGTTATACTGCACTATAGGGTTATATCATGGTAAGACCAGCTTTATGGTATATAATAAACAGACTATACTGGATTTATCTACAGATTAGGTTTATATATCTCTGCTGTCGGGAAGAAACCACCTGACTCCAAAATGTAATTTTTTTAGGAAATGAAAAATATATTTTTTTCAGGAAATGAAGAAAACCTTATATTTTTAAAACAAAGCAATACCGCCTCATCAAAGTTGGTTTTGTGACTTTATGAATTGTCAATTACTTGCATGAGAGGGGGAGAGGTGGTGGAGTTAGTTGCTTTAGCACTACAGACAGTTTGAGCCGAGGGTCCAATGGAGTTAAGAGGTTTTGTCCGAAGCACGTTTTACTACTTTTTTTATTACATTGGTTTTATATTGTTTTAACCAACACACAGACGTAAAGGGTGTTCAATAGGACTGATTTATGCAAAAATAATAATAATCAAGAATCTCAAAAATGGAGTTAGGTCGTTTCCTCCCGACAGCAATGAAAATATACAGTACAAAGGTTTATATACCTACAGTACTAAGGTTTATACAATACTAGGTTTATATCCTGTATAGACTAGGTTAACATGAAGACCAGACGTACATACAGATTAGGTTTATAGAATAGGTTTTTATTGACTGTGTTTGCATACTAGGTTTACTTTATATACAGCCTATGTTTATGCTGTATAGGTTTATACTGTATAGACTAGGTTTATACAGTATGTAGACTAAGTTTATATTGTGTATATATAGACTAGGTTTAGGCAGATAGTTTATTTTCTATTTCCTTTTATGAATGCTCAATTCTGAATGGTCAACCACTTTCTTTAGCTGAAGCAATGAGATATTTTGAAACCCACAAAATATTTTTTGTTGTTACACTTTGTGTCAAGTTATTGATTGTTGTACTTAAGTACCATGTAATAAGCAGTATGAACAGTGTGGTCATTATTGAGAATTATTACATGGCTTGGTTGAATGCTTGATTCTGATTGGTCAATCGCTGAATTCAGCGGTGTGTTATTTCTTGATAACAGACCGCTCCGCTCTATAACAGACCGCTGCCTAATCAAACCCTCTGAGCACCAGCTGCGTGGCTGCGCCCACTTGATTTACTGCCGTTTCCAACATGACAGCCATGTAAACACACACACACACAAACTGTGACACACAATGTAATTTACAGCTAAACATTGCTCTCAAAAATGTTTTTGAAAACATTTGAGCGAGAAATAGACAAAGCAGTACCCGAAAATGGATTCTATTTGATCAACTTACTTCCTTGTTTTCTGACAGTGCTCCAGCCCTGCAGCTGGGTAGACACAGCCAGCGTGAACTTATGGAATACTTTTTTTGTTTTTGTTTGTTTTGGGTCAATTTATTAATTTATGTTAGGTAGCCATGTAATAAGCGGGATAATATCTGGCTAGGTGGTCATTGTCCGGATATAATTCACCTTCAGGGTCAATTATCTCCCGACAATGACCACCTAGCCAGATATTATCCCTTACATAATGTACAGTGCATATGCTCTAAGTATAAAGTGGTGTGGATATATGGTAATTATGATAAATGAAACTGAATACTGACGTGTGTGGATGTCTTCACATCACAGCTCTGGTGGCTTCAGGTTCCACTGTCTGTCATCGCCTCGTTCATACTGGACACTCCATCCTTGTTCTCCTCCTCCTCCTCCTCATCCTCATCCTCTGACAGATATCTTGTTCTCCACAGCAGCCATCATGGCACACAGTCTGGAGTTCTCATTGGCCAGCAGCTTAGCGGGCTCGTCAAACTCCACCACCTGAGCCAATCAGATAAGGAGACAGGACATACATTTTAAATTACCTTTATGCAATTTGGTCTACATCTACATCCTACTATACATACGTGTGTAAATGGCGCATTTATATAGCGCCTTTATCCAAGGCACTTTACATAGATTACTTTCACCCATTCATACACCAATGACTTCGACACTAACTCTGGGGAAGCCCGGGATCGAACTTCCAGCTGCTCTTCCGGTCACTCTACCCCTGAATCAATGCCACTTGTTTGTTTTAACTCCTGCAACCCCTTATGCTATACCTTATGATGCTACTGAGTTTTATTCCAATATGTATTATACTGTATGTAATGTAAATGTATGTATGTATGTATTACTGATTAATTGAGTACAATGGACCACAATGTTAACATTATGTGTTGTTAACCTTTTCAAAAAAGGTTATTGAACTTGTGTGACATTGAATTTACAGCACCCTGACCTGTCCCTGGCTGAGGACGATGATTCTATCTGAGTTGAGCACGGTGTGGAGGCGGTGGGCGATGGTCAGAGTGGTGACGTCCTCAAAAGACGTCCTTATTGTCTCCTGAATCAGAGCGTCCGTCTCTGCGTCCATTGCTGCCGTGGCCTCGTCAACAATCAGAACCTGGGAGGAACAGTTACAACAGGGGTGGGTAACTTTGACGATGGAGTGGGCCACTATATTTCCACCGCATATTACTCCCCAGGCCGCCAGTTGCCCAAGGATGAGTTACAATACACCTTGTATACACCTTATTTACCTGATGTACTGTAAGTAAAGTTATATCTATGTTAAACTGAAACTGTCTACCCTAACCATATGGCTCAGGGTAGAAGACTGGGTTAAGGTGTGTAGGAGGCTTAACCATGACTAACAATAACCTAATCTAAAGCCCAAACCACACCAAAGGGTCGGGTCTTTTAAGGTCAACCACTCCAATGCAACTCCTTGCAACTCAATGAGTTGCATTGGCATGGTATACCTTAAAAAAACGTTTTGTCCCGACCCGGCCATTTGGTGTGGTTTGGGCTTAAACATGACTGAATATGGGAAACCATCAGCAAAAAAAAAGGAAAAAACAGCACCATCTGCTGTTTGTTGTTAACAGGACGTTGGCCCATTTGGTACCCCTTGAGCCCTCCTCGCATTTCATTCCTTCTAACAACAATGTACACGCATTCTCAATGCCCCTGCCGACAGACTCAATAGCTGTTCTTGAGAGATTAACCATGACCTATGACTTACCTAATGATTACTTAGCCATAACCTACCAAAACGTAACCTACCAGAGCTGCAGGTTAAAGCTCATCCTACCTTACACTGTCTGAGCAGAGTTCTGGCCACACACAGCAGCTGTCTCTCTCCAACAGAGAAGTTCTCTCCATTCTCCACCACTTCAGAGTCCAACTTCAGAGGCAGCTGAGACACCTAGGACACAAGGATAGGAGACAGACCATATAGGCAGGTAATAGGACACAAGGATACAGAGACAGACCATATAGGCAGGTAATAGGACACATGGATAGAAAACAGTCCATAAGGGCAGGACTGTCTACCTCCCCCCATCATGTTTCCACCACTTTTAAGTACCAGTTGTACTGTATATCTACCCCCCCGTGATGTCGGACATCACACAAGTGTCATTTTCTTTTTTTATGTTAAAAAAGGTTCCCCTCCTATGTTAGCCTCGGTCCCAGGCTTACTTATCTGCGAAAAGAAAAGCCTGGTCACAACGTAAGGCAGAGAAGCTATCGGCGGATGTATCCTCCGGAACATCCGTCAGATGTATTTCCCCCGGGTACGATATTTTCCCGACCAATCACAACACTTGTTTAATTCGCGGAGAATGTAAACTCATTTTCTAAAGCATCAACGTCATTTCCTTGGGCGATACTTCCGCTAAAATCCCGCAACTTCCGCCCAAACAAATGATAGTCTTTTACAGCATAGGTCTTGCCCAGGGTGCTCCTGTGTCCAGCTATGAAACATTGTCCTAACACAAACATTGAATTCCATTGACAATGAATGGCCAACATTGAAGACAAAAGTGAGGATGCAAATTGTGATTGGCCGGAATGGGATGATGAATAATGATGAATGATGATAAGAGCGCCCCTCACTTCTCACAGGTGTGATTTTTCGCCTATATCCAGCTTTTGGTGTGTGTGCACAAACTTTGTCCTACACAAACTAACTAACACAAATTAAATTCCCTTTGACAATGAATGGACAATTTTACGTCATAGTGTCTGAGAAAAAAGACATACAGCTACTGTATATCTTGCACCACCCCTTACCCCTTATCCCATAACGTATTTGCCATTTTTTACTATTTTAAAACATTTTAAAATAGTTAAAATAGCTGATCTACAAGCTCACACTGTCGAGTTGAACAATTTTCAAATGTTTTAAAATTGTAAAAAAAAAAAAGAAAAGGCAAATAAGTTAAATAATCTTTTTTGCCGACAGCGGTATTTGCGCCTAGAGGTGTGGTCATGGGCGTGTTGGCACGCTTTCCCCTAAATTGCTATTTTGGTCAAACACATTTGACCGTATGCCAAATTAGTTTGGTAAAGAGCGGCGTGCACCGCGCCTCAATGGAGATGTCCGCGGAGTGCAGGGCAGGCTGCGTCATCTCTCCTTATTCTCCTATGCATCTCTTTGTAATTTTCCTATAATCAGCAGAATTGAGTGCCTGCCACTTCCTTGTGTCCATTGTGTTTATATAATTGTATAGTCAAATAAGTTATTTGTGCCAGGCGTGGGCGTGCGCGATTCCATTTGCTCATTCAGTTCATCACCCCATAGCAGCAAATGGGGTTTAATGATGTCTAAATCCGAACTTTCCGAACTTTCCTTTTCGCTTCATACCGTTCCGTAGAGACGGTCTACACGCAAGATTTGAGCGAGTTGTGATTCAATGAAAAGACGAGTGTTCTTGGCTCTGTGCGGGTGGAGAACAGGGGGGGTACAGCACAAGTGAGACTTCAAGGCAGCAGCGGGCTTAGGCTATGAAGCAATAGAGCACTAACGGGCAACGCATAAGGGATCTATTAAAGGCAATGGGACGTGGACTGGTGATTGGTCTAATTGTGTAACGCCCAAACCACACCTATGCATAATATAACGGGTAACGGAGGTGTTTAAGGGATTTAGACAGGTTACCAAAATACCAACTTTAGTGGGGGAACACCCTTTCCCTACTCCTAAATCCCCAAATAGTGGCTTTAGGAAGATGAGACAAAAATGGAGCCCATTGTTCCTGATCTCTGAGTGTAGGAGTGAAGCCAGCAGCAGGGGGAATTATCAGGGTGGAGATAGCAGCTCTGAGCGTGCTGCTTAGGCACTAGGACTAGGACTGGATAAACAGAACATTAAGAGATTAAAAAAGCATTACACATTGACCACGTTTATACCCTGCATGAAATGATATGGACAGAATGCATGCAGCAAAGTAGGCTGAACATATTTATGGTTCTGTGTGATGTTCTGATCGCTTGTAGGGGGTCAGCTGTACAGTCAGATGTGCAGTGTTCGTCGTCATATAATAAACAGTGAATCTTCAGTGAGTATAATGAGCATTGTATAACGTGCGTGCGTGCGTGCGAGCGTGCGTGCGTGCGTGCGTGTTTTACTCACACACTCTTTCATGTGTGTTCTCTCCAGCGCATCCCAGATCTTGTCTTCCTGGTATTGGTTAGAAGGGTCCAGATTTGACCTAAAAAACAAACGAGCCAGTTTGTTTTGAAATGCTAGCCTTTCAAAACATAACATATTCATCTATGAATAATCTAATTCAGTCATTATATCCGGGACCCCAATCTGTAAAAAATAAAACCCTGTAGAGAGCAATCATTTTAGCGGGGGACCTCCTGGAAGTGGTGGTTCCCAAACCTTTTAGCCTGTGACCCAAAAGACAAATGTTATGTCTCCCCGTAACCCAAAATAGTGAAAATAGCAGATCTACAAGCTATTGAACTTGTAGATCGCTGTGAAAAAAGAAATTGAAACTGTTTTAAATTCATGAAACGTTTTTTGAAAATGTTTCGAAATTATAATAACAAATGGGTCCCGACCCACCGTTTGGGAAACGTTTGCTCTAGGACACCACGTTGAGAACCAGCCCCAACCCCTGCATACCTGATGGTTCCGCTGAAGAGGATTGGCTCCTGCGGGATGATTGACAGCTTGCTGCGAAGGTCGGCCAGGCCGATGTCACAGATGTTGATGCCGTCGATCTTTATGGAACCTCCGCAAGGCTCGACCAGACGAAACAGCACCACGCCCAGAGACGATTTACCTAGAGAGAGAGAGAGAGAGACATGGTTTATCAAGGACCTTTTTGAGGGGCGCTAGCCCCAACTATATCCAGCTTTTGGTGTCTGTCCACAAACTTTGTCCTACACAAACATTACATTCCCATTGACAATGAATGGAGAATTTTACGTCATAGTGTCTGAGCAAATATTTTACGTCATGATGATGTACGATGATAAGAGCGCCCCTCACTTCACACAGGTGTGATTTTTAATTTCTCAACCTATATCCAGCCACTAAAGGCCTATTCATACTCCAGTTTCAGGTGATAAGGTGAGCACCGAAACAGTGGTTACACTGGTTAGTAAAAACAGAGAGATGTGTTTGAGTAAGCGGTGAAGTGCTTACAGTGACGCCATGTTGTAGTTTTCGGTGGTCACCTTATCACCTAAAACTGGAGTATGAATAGGCTTTAAGCCCCCACCCTCCCATCCTTCAAAACCACCACCTCTTCAATGTTGCTTTCCCTAGCTAACTTGCCTGTTTTACTGTTCCACTGTTTTAATTGATTGATTGATTTAATTGATTCTATAGACATACCCTCGTAATAGAGTTGATTATTTTTGTAAAGCGTCTTTGGGTACTTATTATCTTCATATAATTGGTCCTCACTAATGCTCATTATAAGATTTCTGTCTACTCGCTCTGTGTCTCATAGGAGGGCTGTGTCCTGCCAGGGACATCATCTCTGTGTCTCATAGGAGGGCTGTGTCCTGCCAGGGACATCATCGTTAGGCACAATAGGCAGGTCTCGCTCTGTGTCTCATAGGAGGGCTGTGTCCTGCCAGGGACATCATCGTTAGGCACAATAGGCAGGTTTGGTGATTTCAAACAAGATTTCAAACTTGTTTTAATGCTTTTTTAATGCAAGAACACTGGATATTCTATTTCAGCAAGTAAATTGTCCAGGAATCTCCACCGATGCACCTCGCAAACAAGTATAAATCAGGTACAATGCTCGCTGTGTATTTTTGTACTTTTTCTGTCTTCCCTGTGTATTTTGGGTTTCTTCCTGAAAGCTGAAAGCCTTTGAGGCAAAAGGTCCAATGGAAATACACTGTATAGAGTGTATAGTATACCTGAGCCGGTGCGTCCGACAATGCCGACCTTCTCTTTGGGTTTGATCCTACAGGACAGTCTCTTCAGGACCAGGGGCAGGTTGTCACGGTAACGCATCTCCGTGTCCTCAAACACCAGCTCCCCCTGCTGGGGCCAGTCACAGGGCGGGGCGCGGTTCTTTATGCGAGCAGGAGCCTCCAAAGACAACGACTGAAAACACATACATACATTACATGCATACACTTCTTAGAGCTGTAAAATGATTCATCTTTAAAGTCACAATAATCTTTAACCCATTTAGACCTGAGGACGATAAAAAAAAAAGTATTCTAAATCCTAACAGTTTTCAGAAAAACCTATGTTTCTGTCAGTGGTGCTCAACCCTTTTTCATGTCAAGGACCCCCAGAATTATCTGTATTTGGCCACAGACGCCCATCTGAAAATGAAAATATGTTGTTCCAGGGACCTCCCAGAAGCTGCAGGTACAGTGCTGTACCTGTATATAGTGGTGTATTCTCTCTACGGAAGTGAAGCGAGCTTCTGTCTCTGATGCCAGCCTCACAGTGAACTGGAACAGTCCTGTCAACTATACACGCACGCACGCACGCGCGCGCACACGCACGCACGCACGCACGCACGCACACAAACACACAAGAATTGCTATCATAACCAACACATGACATTTTTATTGGCTTTTTCTTTTTCCTATACCACATGAAGCCAATGGCAAAATTCCACATCAACTTTTCTATTCCACTGTACTCTGTTATATTGATTCCTATTGTGCTGTTTACTTTCTATGTAGTTTACCTTTAAGCCTTGCATGTGTAATGGAGACCAATGTTCCTTTGCCTAATTAGTAACTCTCCTCACCTGGTAGCCTCACCAGGGTATTTCATAGGTGATTAGTTTGGTCAGAGTCAGTTCAGTTCAAGCCAGCACACTGTCAAGAGCTCACTCACTGGCAGTGAGTCACTGCATGTTGAGTTAACCCTTTCTCTCAGGCCTTGGACAGGATAAGTCTGTAAGTTTGTGTTAATTGTTAAACTTTATGGCTCTTAAAGCATATCTTAGCTCTTAAAACAATATGCTTGTAAGTTGGTTTGATCATTTCTAAAAGGTTTTGTAATTTGATTCATTGAATGCAATTAGTACAGTGAGTACATGTTATTTTTGTAAGCTTGTGTGATGCATAAAAAGGACTAATGTTTTGGGTTATGATTGTACTGTATTTGACACAATTGTCTGTTTTCTGTTTTTCTGTATTGCAGTTTTACAAATTTAAGTTATCACCAGTAAAGAACCTAAGCCAAGTCACTGCTTTTTGGAGCTTTATTGGGAACTTTGTTAGCTGTCTGCCAAGCCATACAGACTGTACACCAAACGTATAGTAAGGGCAGAACACCTATCACATAACATATCCAGACGGTATTTGTCGTCGGTTAGGGGACTGACAAACTGTAAATAAATTAAATCATCTCGGGGCTCTAATTGCAACTCTTTCACTCTCATGTATAATGTTAAATTCTTAAAAAGGTGGTTCCATTTTCGGGTACTGCTTCGTCTATTTCTCGCTCAATGTTTAGCTGTAAATGACATTGTGTGGCCGTTTACATGGCTGTCATTTTGGATTGGAAACCGCAGTAAATCAGCGGAGCGCAGCCGCGCAAGCTGGTGCTCCGAGGGTTTGATTAGGCATCGGTCTGTTATAGAGCGGAGCGGTCATTATCCAGAAATAACAGACCAATCAGAATCAAGCATTCAACCAAGCCATGTAATATTATAACATGGTGTATGACAGTAGTGACCTGTACAGCGTAGGATATTATAACATGGTGTATGACAGTAGTGACCTGTACAGCGTAGGATATTATAACATAGTGTATGACAGTAGTGACCTGTACAGCGTAGGATATTATAACATAGTGTATGGCAGTAGTGACCTGTACAGCGTAGGATATTATAACATGGTGTATGACAGTAGTGACCTCTACAGCGTAGGATATTATAACATAGTGTATGACAGTAGTGACCTGTACAGCGTAGGATATTATAACATAGTGTATGGCAGTAGTGACCTGTACAGTGTAGGATATTATAACATAGTGTATGACAGTAGTGACCTGTACAGCGTAGGATATTATAACATGGTGTATGACAGTAGTGACCTGTACAGCGTAGGATATTATAACATAGTGTATGACAGTAGTGACCTGTACAGCGTAGGATATTATAACATAGTGTATGACAGTAGTGACCTGTACAGCGTAGGTGTCATATCTGTCTGTTGTATACTTTTATTATGTAGTCATGTCCTAGTGTTTCCTGTTTTCCCTAGTTACTGTTTCCTGTGTTGTCTCACCTCCCTGTGATTACTAGTTTTCTCCACCTGTGTCCTGTTAGTCTCCCAGCCTATCCCAGTGTTGATTGTAGTTCTGTTGCACCTGTGTTTAGTCTATTTAAACCTCCCTGTGTTCAGTGTTTCCTTGCTAGATTATAAATTTATGTTATGGTGTGTCCAGCCCGTGTATGTCCTGTGTTAGTCAATAAATATCAATTGAACTTCATCTGCCTGCCTTCCTGTGTGGTTCTGCACTTGGGTCCAACACTTGTCTCATGCCGTGACAGTAGGATATTATAACATAGTGTATGGCAGTAGTGACCTGTACAGCGTAGGATATGGCCAGGCCGGCGTATGGCGGGGCCACGCGGCCGTGCATCAGCAGCACCAGCACACCTGTGATGCAGATGAGAGACACGCTGATCACATCCAGCCTGACGGCGAGCCAACGCACCGCACAGCTCCACACGTACAACACCGACTGGTTCACATCCAGCAGCTCCTGGTACCTGAGATACACACACGCATGCACGCACACATCAAACCATCAGGTCAAAATATAGAGGGTATGCGTGTGATCACCATACCCGGAAGTTATGCGCGAACGCCTACTGAGTGGCAAACAACTACGTTCTGGCCTTGACGGCCCATATGTCCAAACAGAAATCTGATTGCATACCCTCTATTGTTAGTTGTGATGAATCCTACAGATCTATTCCACAACCATCCCTACAGACCAAATTACAAATAATGGGAGCTCGTACAACTTTCACCCAATTCATATTTTATAATTTTTCTTTTTTCCTTGACCACAAAGTTAAATGTAATTTACATAGCATGTTATTTAGACAGACGTCTAAATCTACAGACGGTTCATTGTTTACCTGGTATCCTATAGTTTCAATATACCTGTCAAGCTATCTAGTGTATTTTGCAGTTTCCCTGCTTGAAAGGGATGGTACAGACCATAGGGAGATTTTAACTGGGTTTCACTCATACAATGACCACACAGTTTCCTTCTTTTTACTCTTCTTTACTTTGTTTGTAGTTGAGTACAGTTGTACAGGCATGGGCATTGAGTAAGCAAGGCAGTAAGGTGAAAAACCTTAAAGGGAAAATAAAAAAGAACTATTGTAAGTATAATGCACATTAAATCAATACACAATACACATACTTTGCATATCTGTTTTAAACACCTGTAAATATCATTCTTACTTAGTAGTGTCTCTTAATCAACTCATTTCTAAATCAATTCATTTCTACTCAATTCGTTTTTAAACTGTTTTTAAACATAATAAACTCGTGAAATGTAAATTAAATAAACTGAATTAATTAGTATCATTGAACCGTTTTTATCAACCAACAATCAATTCAAATGTATTTTAAATCAATAATCATGTTCATGTCCAATTGGCCATCATGTTTCCTTTGACTTCTAGTCATCACACAACAACAACAAACAATAACAAGTGTCCATGAACTGGCATGCAACCGGCATGATCTGTAAACAAATAAACAGTTCTCTCTCACCGGCTGTCTCTCCAACTTTTATATGGCT
Source organism: Electrona antarctica (assembly GCF_951216825.1). NCBI lineage: Eukaryota > Metazoa > Chordata > Actinopteri > Myctophiformes > Myctophidae > Electrona > Electrona antarctica. The sequence goes on along the minus strand of NC_136792.1, from coordinate 15,272,163 downwards.
GCACCGTTCTGCTGTGATGTTTCAGTGTGTGTGTTGCTCCTGTTTGGATCCACACTGTGGTTTCTCATGGAGGTTTGTGTAGGATTTTATCTTTCCTCCTCTCTTCCTGTGTTTGGCCAACGCCCTACTCTCAGGTGCAGTGAATGCACTGACGCTGATTAGTCAGGCAATTGGGGAGTGATTGAGTGACAATCAGCTGAGTGTCAGTGGCAATGAGTGTCAGTCATGATGTTAACCCTTTGCTCTCCATTTCTCCAAGTTGACTTCACACCTCCCACTCGACCTTCCAGTGGAAACATCTGGGAGGTCGCACGTTACAGAGGCAAACTTCTTCCGGTTTGTTCTGCTCTTCAGTGGGAAGCAGGACGACCAGTCGCCTGACGTCTCTGTGAAGCACTGTTGCTGGGATCTCGAGTTTGAGTTTGTTAGACATTCTGTGGTTTGCTTTTGCTGTGGCAGGCCTAGTGACAGGAACTGGGTAGCTTGGGAAGGTTCTGATGTTGACATCCCTCACAATTCCTTTGCTGTCTGAGTTGACACTGACCACTCTTGCGATCCTGAATTGACCCCTCAGGGCGTTTTGGTCCGCCATCCAGACTATGTCACCGACTGCGACGTTCCTCTTGGCTGTGTGCCACTTGTTTCTTACGAATAGGTTAGGACCAGCTAGTTGACTCCAGTGCCTCCAGAACTTGTTAACTTGCGCTTGCATCTCGTTAAGCCTTTTGTAGGGATAGTCACTGAAGTTAAAAGTTCTCACATCTCCACTCTGCGATGCTCGTCCGAGCAGGAGACAGTTTGGAGTGATGAACTGAACGCTGTCTTTCCGGCTCTGTGTCCTGGCGTCAATTGGTCTTTCATTCGCAAGATTAGCTGCCATGTAGAGAGTTGTTTGGAATTCACTCCACCTTAGCCCTGTCTCTCCTCCGAGACTCTGCAGCGCTCTTTTGACGATGCGCACAGCAGCTTCTGCAGCACCGTTCCGGTGTGGGGAATCGGCTGGATGAATTTTCCATGTCCATTCTGTGCCATTCTTGGCAGCTCTCTCTTCGAGGGTAGCTTTGTCAAGATTGGCAAGGAATCGGTACTGTTCTTCTAGGACTGGCTTTGCCCCTACTAGGTTGGTACCCGGATCTGACCAGATCTTCTGTGGATGACCTCTTAGCGCTGTGAACCTCTGGTAGGCAAACAGGAAACTTTCCGTGGACTGAGAGTTTACGAGCTCTGTGTGAATAGCTCTGGAGGCCATACAACAGAACACAACACCCCAAACCTTCAGTGACACTCTTTTCTTGACATCATCTCTGACTTGGTATGGTCCGAAGAGGTCTACTGTCGTGAATTCGAAAGGGGCAGCTGGTTCAGTTCTCTCTGGGGGTAGGTCACCCATTATTTGCTGGCATCTTTTTGCTTTTGTTTTTCTGCAGTGGATGCAGTTTTCGACCACTCTTTGAGCAATCCTCCGGCCCTTCACGACCCATGCTCTTCTTCTCCTCATCTTGAGCAAGGTCCCGGCCACTCCATCGTGGTTCTCCTCGTGGGCTTCTCGTGCTAGTAGCGTCGACACCCAGGCATCATACGGCAAGATAGGGACAGCAACTTTGTCTTCCTTGAAGATCTGCATACGACCCCCACAGACCAACAAACCAGTCTCTTGGTCTTTGTATACTGCCAGCCTGTCTGTCGTTGTGCTTGGGAAGGATGCACCTTGCTGTGCCGCGAGAAAGATGTCTCTCAGGGCGTCTTCTCTCTTGCACCGAGATGACTTGTGAAGTTGATACTGCCTCCCACTTTGGACTGTTGGCAGTTTGCTTTCCAACTTTAATGAACTTTTTCGCTGCTCTCCAAATCCAAGCAACTGTCTTTATGAGTCTGCTTAGGTTGCTGAACCGCTTGACATCCACAAGGTTTTGGACAGCTGATCCTCCTGCTGCTGGCCTCTTTTGTTGTGTTTGGGTTTGAGTTGGTTCCTGATCCTGCTTTGGTTCTGATGGCTTTTCTGCTTTGTCATCCTTTGGATCTGACGGCAGTTGTGCCTTGGCCTTTGCTCTGGTCAGTGCAGCAACAAATGCCTTCTTTTGCGGTCTGTTGACGCTGTCTTTGGCCACCAGGCCAACTGGATCATATAACCTTGAGACTTGACTCAGGAGGTCCCTCCTTGTCAAAGGGTTTGGGGTTTGCGCTCTTACTTGGTCTAGTAGAAGATCTTGGCCAAGTCGCATCTTCTTTCTCCTTGAGAAGTTGATAGATGACATGACATGGAGCTTATCTTCCTTCACAAGGTAGCCCAGACCAAGCGCTTTATTATCCTCGTCCCTCATCTGATTCGGGAGGACCATGTTTACTTTGGTCTTACTTGCTTCGTTGTCGCTCTCCTTCCTCCCACTTTGGCCTGAGAAGACCCAAGGCTTCCCTTCTTGAGGGGTCTTGCTCTGGGGTGCTGTTGGTGAGCTCTTCATATTTCACAGCTGCTGCTCTCATTGATCTTGCAAAGTGCGTCTTTGACATATGAGCTGACACTTCAACCTCCTCAAACAGTTTGGGGTGTGTTCCTCCAACTGTTTTCCCGAGTGGTCCATCCCACAGTACGAGGTCTCCCACGACTCTGACTCGCTGAGGAGCTAGCTGGCCTTCTCTGTGGCTAATGAGAAGTTCGACTCCTTTGGGCCTCACAAGCTCATCAAGAGGTACGTCTGGGAAGAATGGCTGCAGCTGTTCAGGTGTCACACTTTTGTGGACGTCTGCAATGTTGTCTAGCCCATAGCAAACCAGCTGATGTGCTCTTAGTGTGCCCTTGGGAGTGGATACACGGATCTTGAGGAGATAGCGCTTTGTCTTTACTTGGACCTTCATCCCACCAACTCCATGGACAACGAGCATGATGTCTTCACTCTTTAGATTCAGACGGCTTGCCGCTCTGTGAGTGATGTAATTCGTGTCAGATGCTAAGTCGATGAGTGTCCCGACCTTCTGTCCGGCATTAGCTGTGACGACAAGTAGCATCATGATCACTGGAAGCTCTTGCATTCCATTCTTTATCAGTAGACTCTGCTGGTCATTTGAGGTTTTGAATACTCTGGAGGCAACGTTTGAGAAAACCTCCCTGCACTGCTTTGCTAGGTCTGGTGGGAGATTTTTGATGAACTCCTCTTGAACCTCTGTGTACTTATTTCTGCCTTTATCCTTTTCAGATTTGACTGCAGACCTCTTTGACACAGATTTGGGACAGAGGTAGAAGTGATGCTCAGGCCCCTGCTCGTCTTGGCAGTCTTGGTTTCTGCATAGAAAGCCAGGTTTGCAGGGCGACTGGTCTTCGTGCACCTCAAGACATCTTGTACATGCACCCAGTTTCTTCACTGAAGCCTTCTTCTCTGCTGCATCCAGAGCCTTGAACTCGTTGCAGAAATACAGCTTCTTCTTGTGTTTGGCATCGCCGCAGACTACACAGCCTTGGTCATCAGCTGCTTTTGTAGACTTGGTTCTGGCACTTTTCTGCTCATTTCTGGTGTCTTTCCAACTGGTGTCTTTCTTCCAACTTGGCTTACTTGGCTCCTCATCTTGTAGCAGCTCGAGCTCCTCATAGATGGTCTCCTGCTGCTTGAGGAATGCTAAGAGATGGTCAAACCTTTCCTCTGGTGTCACACCATTCCTTGGATTGGCTACATAGACCAGCCACTCCTTCTTGAGGGAGTCAGGAAGTTTACTTTCACCGAGTGCCTTCTCCACGGCTTGAATCAACTCCACAATTTTCCTTGGTTGGCTACTTCTGACAGATGGCATCTTCTGTAGGTCTTCCACTATTTCAATGGCAATGGCCGTTCGATTGCCATAGCGGTTCTCTAAGACACGGAGAATGTCGTCTGCAGTGTTATAAGTAGTGAGGCGAAAGTCTTTCTTGATCCTGTCATCAAGACTGTCTAGTAACTGTATTTTCTTCACTTCTTTGGAGCCGGTTGGTTCTCCTTGTTTTTGGAGCGACTCCCAGTCTCTTCTCCACCTGTGAAAATCACGCCTGTAGCCAGAGAACTTGGGGAGAGCTGTGGGTTTCAGCTTAATGGCTGGGGAACGGGTAGGAGGACTGGCAGCAGCGTTAGTTGGTGCTGACCTTGCGTCTTCCCTTTATGAACTCAGCCTTCCTAGAAACCTGCACGGTTGCTCGGCTTTCAAGCTCTTTCAACCGACTGCGGACCTCTCTCTGGTCTTCCACTGGAATCCACTGTTGCCATTTGCAATGAGCTTGCTTTGCGGTCTCCATCAGTGATTTCAGGTGACTGAGCCTGAATTCGTAGGCCTCATGGTTGCCATCAGGTTGTACTCCAGCAACACGGTCACATTCTACTTCAGCTAGTTCTATAGCCATAGACAGTTCGTCTCTAAACTTTTGCCAAAGATCATTTTTAATTAGCTCCACAACCTCTTTCATCTTTAAGCCACATTAATTTGTTGTCCTTTCCATGTCAGCATTTTGCTGTTCGGTTAGCTCCACTGATTCCTTGTCTTTGAGCTTTGCCTCCTCCTCAGCAATGAGACCTGCCATGACGTCATCATTGGCTTCCATGACTTTGTCGGCTTCCATGGTGAGTTTATTGAAGCTCTCTTTGAGCTGACCTTCTGACATGTCGTCGTGATTTCTGATGATACTGTTTGCTAGTCGTGTGAAGGATCGTTTTGCTGTAGTCCGCTCATTTTTTAGCTGTTCCACTGTTATCCTGACTGTTGATTCAGCCATGTTGGATTTTGGGTCCACTTCCTGTTTACAAGGTGGATATTTTATTTTTTCCAGGTCACTGTTTTTACTGTTCCAGCTCACAGCCCCGGTTTTTCACTGCCAAGCTATCTAGTGTATTTTGCAGTTTCCCTGCTTGAAAGGGATGGTACAGACCATAGGGAGATTTTAACTGGGTTTCACTCATACAATGACCACACAGTTTCCTTCTTTTTACTCTTCTTTACTTTGTTTGTAGTTGAGTACAGTTGTACAGGCATGGGCATTGAGTAAGCAAGGCAGTAAGGTGAAAAACCTTAAAGGGAAAATAAAAAAGAACTATTGTAAGTATAATGCACATTAAATCAATACACAATACACATACTTTGCATATCTGTTTTAAACACCTGTAAATATCATTCTTACTTAGTAGTGTCTCTTAATCAACTCATTTCTAAATCAATTCATTTCTACTCAATTCGTTTTTAAACTGTTTTTAAACATAATAAACTCGTGAAATGTAAATTAAATAAACTGAATTAATTAGTATCATTGAACCGTTTTTATCAACCAACAATCAATTCAAATGTATTTTAAATCAATAATCATGTTCATGTCCAATTGGCCATCATGTTTCCTTTGACTTCTAGTCATCACACAACAACAACAAACAATAACAAGTGTCCATGAACTGGCATGCAACCGGCATGATCTGTAAACAAATAAACAGTTCTCTCTCACCGGCTGTCTCTCCAACTTTTATATGGCTGCACCGTTCTGCTGTGATGTTTCAGTGTGTGTGTTGCTCCTGTTTGGATCCACACTGTGGTTTCTCATGGAGGTTTGTGTAGGATTTTATCTTTCCTCCTCTCTTCCTGTGTTTGGCCAACGCCCTACTCTCAGGTGCAGTGAATGCACTGACGCTGATTAGTCAGGCAATTGGGGAGTGATTGAGTGACAATCAGCTGAGTGTCAGTGGCAATGAGTGTCAGTCATGATGTTAACCCTTTGCTCTCCATTTCTCCAAGTTGACTTCACAATACCGGGTAGTGGGTTACCATTGATATTGATCAGACTGATGCTAGGTTGTCTCTAGTGGCTTTAATGGCTTAGTTTTGATTTCGTTTTACATCAGTTTTCCTCAGTGTAAAAACTTTTTCATCACAGTTGCGGTCAACCAAATCAACACTGCATCGTACCTGTCCATGTAGTGGCGAGTGCGCCCGTAGGCCTGCAGCGTGCTCAGGCCCTGCACGCTGGACGAGACGTGAGACAGGAAGGGAGACAGCGTCAGGTTGTCCAGGCGCTTGAGCTCGCGCACAAAGACCCGCGAGACCGCGTGGAGCAGCGAGAACAGCACGACCAGCGGCACCGCCGCCGCCAGGAACCATGGGAAGACGCAGCCCACCACGGCCAGGCAGAAGAACACCAGCAGCACGTTCTGGATGAACATCTCTGCCTGGAACGGCAGGCGGCTGTCAACTACAGACAGGCAGGCAGGCAGGCAGACAGACAGACAGACAGACAGACAGACAGACAGACAGACAGAGGTAGAGACATAATCAGAATAAACGTTGTTGTCACCTCCATAGTACACACTCAGCATACATGGGAGCAAAATATGGTTCTCCGTAACTCATGGTGCTTGTCACATGAAAAACAACAATAGACACATTTTAAATGAGGCAAAAACATTAAAAACAAGGAGAGAGAGCAGCATTAAAACATTGGTTTGAAAAAAAAAGGTAATCTGTGTGCTAGACAGACAGAGAGGGAGAGAGAGGGAGTGACAGACATCGACATCAACACATTATTCTGATCGCTATAGTTGCACCAGAGGGAGCTCCACTGATCTCATTCCCCACAAATACTATTATGGCACCAAAATGTGGAACCAGCCATTAAAAAGTGTGAGCCCTACCCTCCTTCAAAACCGCCATAAAAGAGAACCTGTCTGCAATTTGCAGACCATTTGTAGACAGGCCCTAAACAAGTCTTCTAGCTTGCCAAAATGTATAATTCACCCCCCACTGCCTTTTCTGTAAATATACTGTTACTATATCTTGATGAACTAAACACACAGGACTGTCTGTGTTATCCTTTTAGCATTATTGCAACTGTACCTCTGTACTTGCAAACTGTTAATTAAGTATCCAATACATCATTCAAAGCAGGCAGGTTTTCTGTGTCATGTGATGTTGTGGTACTTTCATCCATGTCACAAAAAGTGGGATCTTTTCGTCCAGCCCATGGTCAATGTATGAGGAATTCAAATATTAATCTGTAATGTCTAAAAAATGTTGTCTAAAAATTTTCTTTCCATGTCTTTTTTCCATCCGTTATATACTTTCTTCTCAATAAAAAATAAGTGAAAAAGTTTTGCTGTGTCATGTGAAGTCGTGGTACATTCATCCATGTCCTTAGAGAAGCAGGTGAGTATAAGGCTGTGTAATGTTGTAGTGTTGTGGTGTGGTGGTGGTACCTTACCTTCATCCATGTCCTTATAAGGCTGTGTAATGTTGTAGTGTGGTGGTGTGGTGGTGGTACCTTACCTTCATCCATGTCCTTATAAGGCTGTGTAATGTTGTAGTGTGGTGGTGTGGTGGTGGTACCTTACCTTCATCCATGTCCTTATAAGGCTGTGTAATGTTGTAGTGTGGTGGTGGTACCTTACCTTCATCCATGTCCTTATAAGGCTGTGTAATGTTGTAGTGTGGTGGTGTGGTGGTGGTACCTTACCTTCATCCATGTCCTTATAAGGCTGTGTAATGTTGTAGTGTGGTGGTGTGGTGGTGGTACCTTACCTTCATCCATGTCCTTATAAGGCTGTGTAATGTTGTAGTGTGGTGGTGTGGTGGTGGTGGTACCTTACCTTCATCCATGTCCTTATAAGGCTGTGTAATGTTGTAGTGTGGTGGTGTGGTGGTGGTACCTTACCTTCATCCATGTCCTTATAAGGCTGTGTAATGTTGTAGTGTGGTGGTGTGGTGGTGGTGGTGGTACCTTACCTTCATCCATGTCCTTATAAGGCTGTGTAATGTTGTAGTGTGGTGGTGTGGTGGTGGTACCTTACCTTCATCCATGTCCTTATAAGGCTGTGTAATGTTGTAGTGTGGTGGTGTGGTGGTGGTACCTTACCTTCATCCATGTCCTTATAAGGCTGTGTAATGTTGTAGTGTGGTGGTGTGGTGGTGGTACCTTACCTTCATCCATGTCCTTATAAGGCTGTGTAATGTTGTAGTGTGGTGGTGTGGTGGTGGTACCTTACCTTCATCCATGTCCTTAGAGAAGCGCATGAGTATTCGACCGCTCGGCGTCGTGTCAAAGAACTTCATGGGGCTCCTCAGAATCTTCCGGAACAACTCTTCGTGCAGCGCAGAGGACGCTCTCAGCGTCCCCTTGACAAACACCACTCCTCTCAGCAGTTTGAGCAGCAACATGACGCCCATGGAGGAGGCGTACACCACTGCGTACTGATGCTTCATGGGATTGTCCCTCATGCTGTCACTGACCACCGAACTGTTACCGAGCAACACTGTCGTGTTCTGCACGCACGCACGCACGCACGCACGCACGCACGCACGCACGCACGCACATACACACATACACGCGCACATACACACATACACACATACACGCGCACATACACGCGCACATACATGCGCGCACACACACACACACACACACACACACACAGAAATTATCACTTCACTGTAATCTGGTAAAATAAAATAAAATGTGGACCTCGCTGGGGGTCCCATACGTTGACAACAGTAGTACTCACTCCACTGCCTTGGTTAATCCAGTAGCTGAGCCACCAGGTGCAGAAGGCTGAACTTCCCACGTTGAGAACAAACAGCAGCAGGATGGATGAACACACCAGGACTCCTCCTGAAGCACGCATGTACTCCTTATACACCCTCCATGACACCCCGCCGTGCGCACACTCCTCTGGTAACACACACTGACCTGCACGCACACGCACGCACGCACGCACGCACGCACGCACACACATTTCGATTTCTTTATTTGAATCCACAAATTACAATTAATTTTACAAGGAAACAAATATAACGGGGTTGACAGTTCATGTTCACTTAAGGATACACATGGCACCTCCTCCTCCACACAGACAAACTGCCTATAACAGCCGAAACAGAACAGTATTTGGACACAGACACACACACACACACACACACACACACGCACACTCCAGTTCTAGGCTAAATAGTAGGGGGGGACTTTTTACCAGCTGCTATGCAATAGCAAGCTGAGTCTATCATCGACGTGCAAGCTAATGCAGCTTGTTAATTATTTTCAACCTCTAAGGTATATTAATCACAAACGGTAGTTCAATGTTGAAAATGAGTGGTATTTCCCTTTAAGTTAATGGTTAGGTGCTGTGTTCATTCTACCAAGACAGATTGATTACTGATAGAACTGACTAAATGTTGCTTATTGATCAGTGATCAGTGATCAGTACCGTTGTCCTGGCTGGCCGGCTGATCTTTCTTCACAGATCCTGCTTTCTTCTCTGTTGTTTTCTTCAGTGAACTGCCTGGTTTCATACCCGGAGCCTGCAATTCACAAACATCTGCTCAGAACATTATCTCATCAGATATATGTCCAGTCTAATCTAATCAAAACAGGTGGCGGAGCTGGCAGAATTGAGCATGCTGTGATTCTCATTAGGAGTGACAAGGTGTGACGAGATCAGAAATGACTACAGTACAGGAGAGAGAGAGAGAGAGAGAGAGAGAGAATTTCACCCACACCTCTTTGTCCCTGTATACTAAATATCTTGGCACTGTCATCTCTGCTCACAATCTGTCTTTATCACTGCTATGCCAAATGACACTCAACTGTTTCTATCCTTCTCCCCTGTGCCACTCAGGTGGAAGAGTGCATCACTGCATGCCTGGCTGACATCTCACAGTGGATGTCTTCTAACCACCTCAAGCTGCACCCACACAAGACCGAGCTTCTCCAAGTCCTGCTCCATGCAGGAGCTAACTGTTTCCATAGACAACGCCATGGTGACTTCGGTTCCAACAGCAGGGAACCTTGGTGAGGTCCTGGACAGTCAGCTCTCATTCAAAGCACACATTACAGCGGTCACTCGATCCTGTATGTTTACACTCTATAACATTAGAAGGATCATTAGACCTTCCTCACCCAGGAGTCAGCCCAGCTCCTTATCCAGACATCAGTCATAGCAAAACTTGACTATTGTAACTCCTTCCTTACTGGCCTACCGTCATGTGCACGTAAGCCTCTCCAATTGATCCAGAATGCCGCAGTACGCTTGGTCTTCAACCAGCCAAAATTCTCACATGTCTCCCCCCTTCTCTGCTCCCTCCATTGGCTCCCGGTTGCTGCCCGTACAGTACAAAACTCTGATGCTGGAATTCAAAGCAACCAAAGGTATGGCCCCATATCTTCAAAGTCCGATCGGACCCTAGGCTACAACCCATAGCTTTACTGTACAGATGTTCTACAGATGTTAGACAGATGCTACTGTAGGTTCTTAGCTTCCTGATATGATTGTTGATGACTATTTTGTATGTATTTGATGTATTACTTTGTGTTGTTCTTGCTTACTGTAAATCGCTCTGGATTAAGAGCGTCTGCTAAATGCCTAAATTGCAAATTGTAATGTTATGCCAATATATTGTCTCTGTCGGGTGGAAACCTCAAATGTCCAAAACTGTTACTTTTCAGGATTCAAATTCAACAGTATCAAAAATAGCAGATCTACAAGTGCGAGAGATCCGTTCGAGATCAGAGCTTTGTGGTGTCCGACAGCAACGATATATAGACAGACCCACAGAGTACCGGTGTCACTGGTCCCCAAGTACTTTGGGCCTGAAACCTAAGACGCAAAGTTATACTGCGTTCACACGGGCAGATGCAAAGATACAGTCTACCATTCATTTTCAATGGAATCCAGCAACATGAAGATGCATCCGACGTTTGTAGCTGCTGCAAAAGCTACAAAGCTACAAAGCTACAAGAACGTTCAGCTGGTTTAAACTTCAGCTACAAAGATACAAATACGCTGTGTAGCTTTGCATCTTTGTATCTTTTGCATGTGTCCGTGTGAACGAACGCAGCATTAAGGGCCTTGCAAACGGGGAGCGATAAAACACACCTATAGTTCATTTTCAATGAGACCTGCGTTTTTGCTCAGAGAAGTCGCGGTGCGACAACGCAAGCATATTTACGTGAGCGCGGTCCCGTGAATTTGTTGCACGCGTGCTCGTTACGTGCACACGCCCGCGACTCACCAAACCTGGATTCTGTTTAGCTTTTTTTCTAAACAGACCTGGAGGAGACCTGTGTTGATCCAGGCAACAACGCCTGTGTTCCTCGCTTCACGTTTGCAAGGCCCTTTAGGCGTCACTCAGCTTGTGACTGAATGACGCTGGTTGTATTGGCGGTCGCCGTGGTTACCTCAGCGTGCGGCGGGTCTCCTAGCTGCAGGTTGTTGAACATGGACGCGTAATCTCCATTCAGCTTCATCAGGTCGTCATGGTTACCACGCTCCACTATACTCCCCTCTCTCATTAGGATGACGTCGTCACACTCTACCAGGTACTGAACACACGCACGCACGCACGCACGCACGCACGCACGCACGCACGCACACACGCACGCACGCCCACACACAGACACAGACACAGACACACACACACACACACACACACACACACACACACACACACACACACACACACACAGATTGTTTCTAAAGTTGTTTCTAAAAAATGTTTTACTTGTAAAACTGTGATGTGACAATAAAGATGGTTCTGATTCTGATTCTGAACAATACTTGAGGGGGTTTGGTTTTGGACTGGAAGCAGCACCAGTTGAGAGGGTTTGGTTTTGGACTGGAAGCAGCACCAGTTGAGAGGGTTTGGTTTTGGACTGGAAGCAGCACCAGTTGAGGGGGTTTGGTTTTGGACTGGAAGCAGCACCAGTTGAGGGGGTTTGGTTTTGGACTGGAAGCAGCACCAGTTGAGTATATATTTATATACCTGGAGTTGGTGAGTGATGAAGATGACGGTCTTGTGACGAAGGTGTTTCTTGATGCCACTGTTGAAGACGTGGTTGGCCACGTGCGCGTCCAGCGCGCTCAGAGGGTCGTCCAGCAGGTAGACGTCGCGGTCACTGTACAGCGCACGGGCCAAGCTGATTCGCTGCCGCTGGCCGCCACTCAAAGTGGCGCCGCGCTCCCCGATCTGAGAACGGAGAAAAAACATGATTAGTTGCCAGTGGTGGAAAGTAACTAAGTACATTTAAGCACTGTGCTAAAGTACAATTTTGAGGTATTTGCACGTATTTCCAATTTCCAATTTTACTTCAACTCCACTGCATCTCGGATCCAAATATTGTACTTTTACTCCACTGCATTTATTTGAAAACTTTAGTTACTAGTTACTTTGTAGATTTAGATTATTATTACAAAACATACAGTAACCACTTCAGCGCTATACACATTTCGGCCATTTGAAAATAGCAAATCTACGAGCTCACAATGTGTTGTGATGCGACACATTGTGACCTTGTAGATCTGCTATTTTCAAACCGATTCTGAGCTTGTTGATTGGATATTCTCACTATTGTTTGTTTCACTATTATTATGTTGCAGGAGGAAGAGATGGCGTCACCTCAGTGAGGTCAGAGTTGGGCAGCAGAGCCAGGTCCGGTCTCAGACTGACTGTACTCAGGACACATTGATACCTGGACAGAAACAGACAAAGAGGGACAAAGACAACGATTGGACCTGCTAGCGTTTCACTTCCTGGCGTTACAACCAAACGGATTAATTATAATAAGCTACAGTTATAAAGGCTCCGACCGAGCGCTTGGGTGGCGGCGTGGTGCAGTGGTAAATGTCAGGATCTGTCTCTCCACAGACCATGTCAGCCCTGGCCACTCCCACTTTCCGTTCCACACTGCAGTCCCATTTACTCACCTGTCTCCAACTCCCTCGTCATCCCACCTGTGAACTATTCTACAATCACCTTCCCCCTATAAGACTGGACTCATAGCAAGCATGCATTGTCAGTTCATAGTTTGATGTCGTCGGTGCATGTTTCCAGATTGACTACCATGTCATTTTCTGTTTGGTTCCTGAGTGAGATTTATTCCTGTTTCCTATGTTCTACTCAAGGATAAGATTTATTCCTGTTTCCTGCGTTCTACTCAAGTGTGAGACTTATGCCTTGATTCCTGAGTTCTACTTCAGTCAGTTCAGTGTAAGATTTTGCCAATTTTCCTTATTAAATACTTTGAAATCGACACTGTTTCCTGTGACTCTGCATATTGGGTTCAATTCTCTCTGCATCCTAACATTATGAACTGACCGTAAAGATGAACCCAGCAGAGTTACTAGTGTTGACAAGGAAGGTGCTGAACTTTGAAACTGTTGTTGATTGTCTTGTGGCATCTCCTCCAAATTTTCCTTATTAAATACTTTGAAATCGACACTGTTTTCTGTGACTCTGCATATTGGGTTCAATTCTCTCTGCATCCTAACATTATGAACTGACCGTAAAGATTAACCCAGCAGAGTTACTAGTGTTGACAAGGAAGGTGCTGAACTTTGAAACTGTTGTTGATTGTCTTGTGGCATCTCCTCCAAACCTGCGTGCTGAACTCCAGAAGGAGATTACAGTACACCAGCAGTGGTTCAAAGAGAGGCCATGGACAAACCATTTTGTTCCCTACCTGGATGTTGTTAATGGGAGGCTTAATAGCTTTGTGGAGACTAGCTCACCCCATGTTTCCCAGCCAGCTCCTCACTCAATTAGGGTTGGAGTGATGAGCCTACGTCCCACTAGCCTGGATGCTAACCAGCAGAACACTCACTCTGTGGATTTAATTCCCCATTTTCGCGGCAATGAAGAGGTTCCGGTTTATTCTAATCACACTCAAAATCCTTTGTATGGCACCCGTCTGGCGCGGGGAGGTCCCCGTTGTGTCAACAGGCGGGGGGGTGTCTCCCTGGGTCTCCCAGTCACCAAGCCCACCCGGCCAGCCTGTCCTGACAGTGTGGGGAACCGGGGGCCTGCTAAGAGAAGGCATGGCCGCCAACAACACCAGGTACCTCCGCCGCCCAGCTCTCCACGGCCCAGCCTGCCCAGCCCTCCTCTGTCCAGTTCTCCGCCGCCCAGCCTGCCCAGCACTCCCCTACCCGGCACCCCGCTGCACGGCATCTAGAGCACTGTGTTGCCCAGCATCCACCAGCCCTTCCAGCCTGCTGTCTCCATTGGTGACCTGCCTGTGCCCTCTGCACCCTCACTGGTGATATCTACTGCCGACCTGCCAGAGCCCTTGCCAGCCATCTCCCTAGATGTCCTGCCTGCGCCCTCTGCACCCTCGACAGCCCTATCAGCCAGTGACCTGCCAGAGCCCTTGTCGGTCATCTCCAGTGGTGATCGTTTCAGACGAAGGTTATGGAAGCTCTGGCCCTGGGCTTTTTGTTCGGCTGCTTCCGTCAGCTGCTGTCTGCCGGCTCTCCATCTCCAGAGTCTGCAGCATCCTCATCTCCTGGGTGTGCAGAGTCCTCTGGGGTCCCGTCACCAGAGTCTGCAGCATCCTCCTCCTGTCCTGAGTATGCAGTTCCGCCTGTAGTCCCGCCTCCAGTGTCTGCAGTTCCGCCTGCATCCCCGCCTCCAGTGTCTGCAGCTCCGCCTGCATCCCCGCCTCCAGTGTCGGCAGCTCCGCCTGCATCCCCGCCTCCAGTGTCTGCAGCTCCGCCTGCATCCCCGCCTCCAGTGTCTGCAGCTCCGCCTGCATCCCCGCCTCCAGTGTCTGCAGCTCCGCCTGCATCCCCGCCTCCAGTGTCTGCAGCTCCGCCTGCATCCCCGCCTCCAGTGTCGGCAGCTCCGCCTGCATCCCCGCCTCCAGTGTCTGCAGCTCCGCCTGCATCCCCGCCTCTAGTGTCTGCAGCTCCGCCTGCATCCCCGCCTCCAGCATCCCCACCTCCAGTGTCTGCAGCTCCGCCTGCATCCCCGCCTCCAGTGTCTGCAGCTCCGCCTGCAGCTCCACCTCCTCCGCCTGCAGCCCCGCCTCCTGCGTTGGCAGCCCAGCCTCCTGTGTCTGCAGTCCCGCCTGCAGCTCCGTCTCCTCTTCCTGCAGCTCCACCTGCAGCTCTGCCTGCAGCACCTCCGGCGTCGCCTTCCGAGCCTGCAGCACCTCCGGCGTCGCCTTCCGAGCCTGCAGCATCTCCGGCGTCGCCTTCCGAACCTGCAGCACCTCCGGCGTCGCCTCCGTCTGCAGCATCTCCGGCGTCGCCTTCCGAACCTGCAGCACCTCCGGCGTCGCCTCCGTCTGCAGCATCTCCGGCGTCGCCTTCCGAACCTGCAGCACCTCCGGCGTCGCCTCCGTCTGCAGCATCCCCGGCGTCGCCTCCGTCTGCAGCATCCCTGGCGTCGCCTCCGTCTGCAGCATCCCTGGCGTCGCCTCCGTCTGCAGCATCCCTGGCGTCGCCTCCGTCTGCAGCATACCCGGCTCCGCTTCCACGGTCCTCCGCCTCGTCTCGGCCTCCAGGTCGCCCTCCTGACGGCGCCTCCTCCGCCTCGTCTCGGCCTCCAGGCCGCCCTCCTGACGGGACCTCCTCCGCCTCATCTCGGCCTCCAGGCCGCCCTCCTGACGGCACCTCCGCAGCCTCGTCTCGGCCTCCAGTCCGCCCTCCTGACGGCGCCTCCGCAGCATCGTCTCGGCCTCCAGGCCGCCCTCCGGACGACGCCTCCACGTCTCGACCTCTGGGCCGCCCTCCGGATGATGTCACTGCCTCATCCCAGCATCCTGGCCGTCCCCCAGATGACACCTCTGCTGCCTCATCCCAGCGTCCTGGCCGTCCCCCCGATGGAGCTCGTTCTGCCACCTCCCATCCTCCTGGCCGCCCCCCTGAAGATCCCCTTTGCTCTGGTCCTTTGCCTCAGGTTCCCTCCTCCAGGCCCCCTCCACCCGCCCTGCTCGTCCCTCGGCAATGTTGTGGGACGTCTGGTATCCGTCCCTTGAGAGGGGGGTACTGTCAGGGTCTGTCTCTCCACAGACCATGTCAGCCCTGGCCACTCCCACTTTCCGTTCCACACTGCAGTCCCATTTACTCACCTGTCTCCAACTCCCTCGTCATCCCACCTGTGAACTATTCTACAATCACCTTCCCCCTATAAGACTGGACTCATAGCAAGCATGCATTGTCAGTTCATAGTTTGATGTCGTCGGTGCATGTTTCCAGATTGACTACCATGTCATTTTCTGTTTGGTTCCTGAGTGAGATTTATTCCTGTTTCCTATGTTCTACTCAAGGATAAGATTTATTCCTGTTTCCTGCATTCTACTCAAGTGTGAGACTTATGCCTTGATTCCTGAGTTCTACTTCAGTGTAAGATTTTGCCAATTTTCCTTATTAAATACTTTGAAATCGACACTGTTTCCTGTGACTCTGCATATTGGGTTTAATTCTCTCTGCATCCTAACATACTTCTTCCCAAACAGGAACTAGTCTCACCTCTCTTCCTGGTACTCCTTGCCAAACAGGATGTTGTCTCGTATCGTAGCGTTAAAGATCCAGGCCTGCTGGGCGACGTAGGCGAAGTCTCCTCTGACACGGACACTGCCCTCCAACAGAGACATCTGGCCACCATTGATATGGCATCAATAACTACAGTCAATCATTAGCAATGTATTTTTATATATATATATATATATATATATAAAATTCTTCCATTTGAAACATGTATGTCACTGGTGGATATTTTAAATACATTAATTAATTTAAACATTGTGGTACCTGTCCAAGGATGGAAGACAGCAGAGAACTTTTCCCACTGCCGACACTCCCACATACTCCAACCAACGTCCCCTGAACCACACAGAAAGATGGACAGACGGACAGACAGAAAGATGGACAGACAGACAGACAGACAGACAGATTCATTGTCAGTATACCTAGGGCACAAATCTAAGGGTCCAATCCGTTTGTCAGTGGCAGAAATTTTATTTTGACAAATGTCCACCACAAGCCAGCACAATGTGTCTACCTGCTTGATGCTGAGGTGGATACCGGCATAGATATTAAAATCACACCTGATTGAACTGAGTGGTGCAACTCTCCTCTCCCCTCCTGCCCCCCCCCCCCCCCCCCTCTCTCTCTCTCTCTTTCTCTCATTAGCAGGCAACAGTGCAGCACTATCTCTCTCTCTGTTTCTGGCACAACAGCGCCACTTTTGCCCCTACTGGTACTCATAGTTACATAGTCACATAGGTTAACACAGACATTGCTGTTCCTTGGAGTGGTTGCACCACTCAAATGTGAGTACTTTTCCCACCACTACCTACTTGTATTAAAGGACAACTTTATTTTTTTTCAACCAAGGTTCATGTTTTAGGTTGTTATTAGAGAAAGTAAAAGATGAGTGTTATTTGTTTTTTTCATTTGCTGCTTTCTTTAGTTTTAGGGATTGTAGCTGTTTTTGACAGGGGGGCGGGGGCATTCGAGCATGGGGCTAAATATGTAAATTTTAAAGTGATTTATTGTTTTATCATTTACTATATATAGTCCTACTAGACCCCAAGAAATTACATCTGGCCACAAAAGATCACAGGATCTACTGAATGTGAAGGTAGCCTACTGGGGGGGAAGCTCCGCCTACAGGAAATACGTAAGCTGCGACCATGAGACCCGTTTCTGAATTTGTCTATAGATCGATGCATCATTGTAAGTCTGCCCTTTCTATATGCCAGTATGCTCTTTGTATATTTGATCTGCTAGATTGTTTATGCCTATGTTGTTTATTGTGTTGATTATCCCCGATTTATTTGACATGCTGATTGTTACCTGTTCATTCCTTGCCAGTTAAAATCATCTTACACCAACCCCCTCAGTTAAAATCATCTTTCACCAAAACCCCCTCAGTTAAAATCATCTTACACCAACCATCATTCATCCTCATTCCACCAATGTCATGTCCCTAACCCCCTCAGGTCCAGTGAAGCCAACCTCCTGAAGGTCCGCAAGGCCAAGTACCGCACCTGCAGAGGGACACCTGGGGGACACACACCTGGGACACACACCTGGGGGGACAGACAGGGCCTGCTGATTGTTACCTGTTCATTCCTTGCCAGTTAAAATCATCTTACACCAACCCCCTCAGTTAAAATCATCTTACACCAACCCCCTCAGTTAAAATCATCTTACACCAACCCCCTCCGTTAAAATCATCTTACACCAACCCCCTCAGTTAAAATCATCTTACACCAAAACCCCCTCCGTTAAAATCATCTTACACCAAAACCCCCTCAGTTAAAATCATCTTACACCAACCCCCTCAGTTAAAATTATCTTACACCAAAACCCCCTCAGTTAAAATCATCTTACACCAACCCCCTCCGTTAAAATCATCTTACACCAACCCCCTCCGTTAAAATCATCTTACACCAACCCCCTCAGTTAAAATCATCTTACACCAACCCCATCAGTTAAAATCATCTTACACCAACCCCCTCAGTTAAAATCATCTTACACCAACCCCCTCCGTTAAAATCATCTTACACCAACCCCCTCAGTTAAAATCATCTTACACCAACCCCCTCCGTTAAAATCATCTTACACCAACCCCCTCAGTTAAAATCCTCTTACACCAACCCCCTCAGTTAAAATCATCTTACACCAACCCCCTCAGTTAAAATCATCTTACACCAAAACCCCCTCAGTTAAAATCATCTTACACCAACCATCATTCATCCTCATTCCACCAATGTCATGTCCCTAACCCCCTCAGGTCCAGTGAAGCCAACCTCCTGAAGGTCCGCAAGGCCAAGTACCGCACCTGCAGAGGGACACCTGGGGGACACACACCTGGGGGGACAGACAGGGCCTTCTACATTTCGGCTCCCAAACTCTGGAATGAACTCCCCAACCATCTCAGAGTTGCTCCCTCTCTCCTCTCATTCAAAACCCACCTCTTCAGGAGAGCGTTCCCTAGCTGAGGTCTGGTTAGGATGTCCCCCCCTTCCCTCGTTTATCCTTTTATCTTTTTAACCTTGTACTGTTGTTGTATATGTTGTTTTTTCTAATAAAGTCTGTTCCTAGTGTTCTTATGTAAAGCGCTTTGGGTATTTAGAAAAGCGCTACATACATTTGAGATATTATTATTATTATAACCATCATTCATCCTCATTCCACCACTGTCATGTCTCTAACCCTCTGTGAACTGAATACCGAATAAACCTTTGACTATCAAACTGCTCACATGCTCTTACAGGCCTGCGGGTGTAGTAAGGACCTCTTTGCATGGGACAGTCCCTCATTTCCAAGACTTTTCAGGCGTCCCACAAATTGAGACCCTGTCCCACATTGTGACTGATGACAAGCTCTCTCATTGTCTCTTCCTGCAAGATGTGTTTTTAAGCCTGTTAAAATAGCATAAACATAAAAATAAAGCATGATTTTCAAACAAAATGTGAGACACCAGAGGAGTTTATAAATGATATCCAATAGGCCTATGGTCGGTATGACATCAAGGCATTTAATATAAACTCAAGTAGTAAGTTGCTAACCCGGTACTCCAGTATCGCTTGTGTGGGACAAGTATACTTCTGTCCCTCAAATGAACAGTTTGGATCTGGTCACCCAAGGGTGTAGGAGTGCATACAACATATAGCCAACCTCCTTTTACCAGCCAGAATACTTTTCAACTATAATTAAACTGGCTGATGGGCAAGCTAGAATAGTGCTGTATTTATCTATCTATCTATTTATTATGTATTTATTGTTTTGTTTAGTGATCTATGATGGTGTCGTTGTAATGTCCATTATTGTCAACGCATGTTCTTCCTATATCATATGCTGTATTTATTTATTTGGACCACAATGGAATTAAGTCTTTGACTTTTTGTGCAATCCTGAAAATTCTGTACTTTTTGTGCAATCCTGAAAATTCTGTACTTACCTTAAAAATGTTACTTTTCAGGATTCCAGTTAAAAAATAGCAACAATTAATTCAGGATTTAAATTCAAATAATAGCAAAAATAGCCAATCGCAGTGCGACGCGTTTTGAGCTTGTAGATTTATGCTACGACAGTATTATGCAATGTGGCCCTCTGGAGTGAGTGGGCAAATGGTAAATGGTGCATTTATATAGCGCCTTTATCCAAGGCGTTTTACATAGATTGTGCATTACATTCACCCATTCATACACACATTCATACACCGATTGCGGCGGAAGCCATGCAAGGTACCAACCAGCACATCGGGAGCAATTTGGGGTTCAGTGTCTTGCCCAAGCACACTTCGACATGTAGACAGGAGGAGCCGGGATTCGAACCGCCGACCCATGGATCATTGGACGACCTGCTCTACCTCTTGAGCCACAGTCGGGGGAAATATTGTGACCCTCTGGATCGTCAAAGTTGCCCACCCCTGAATCTACGGGGATAATTAGTGACTGACTGACTGACGGGAAATGGACGTTTTCATAGTAAATGTGACCTGCAGTCGCAACAATAATAATGTACCTGAACACAAGCTCAATATAAGGTTGAATCGTAATGATTTAATCTCATGTATGTGCTGTACTAATAAAGTTAATAAAGTTGAACCTTGAACCTCAGCAGACAGTCAGCAGATTCCTGCCAAGCCTTTTCTTATCAGCCCAATCATTTACATGGGACAGGTTTCCGCGTGGCTTTGTCCGTACGAACGAATCAGAAAGGAGCTCTCGTCTCATGTGACCTATCCGGAGCCAACCAGAAATTATCTCTCACCTCACGATATCTCTGACGACATTTAACCAACCTGAACTCAATCTGTTAGTTAGTCAGTCAGACAGACAGACAGACAGACAGACAGACGGTCGTACTAAAATGGCGCAGCAGGGAGCTGGAGTGGATCATGAACAGTTGTGCTGTTCTATCTGTCTGGATCTACTGAAGGATCCAGTGACTATTCCCTGTGGACACAGCTACTGCAGGTGTTGTATCGAGGGATACTGGAACCAGGACGATCAGAGAGGGAGGTTCAGCTGTCCTCAATGCAGACACACCTTCAACCCAAGACCTGTTCTGAAGAGAAACACCATGTTGGCTGAGGTGGTGGAGAGCCTGAAGAAGACAGGTGAGACCTTTAAGTTCTCTTGTAAAAACAGCTCCCTGTCTGTCAGATATACATTTACTGAACCGATAAAGACATGAAACGTTGACAAAAATGTACGTACAAAAACAGCGGTGGAAAGTAACTAAGTACATTTACTTAAGTAAATCTACAGCTTGTCACTCTTTGTCTCGAGCGCTGCATGGGTCACATGACCAGTGCTGTTTTCTGCTCCCTCATTGGCTGCGCGCGCTCTCTCTCTCTCTCTCTCTCTCTTTCTCTCTCTCTCTCTGTCTCTCTCTCTCTCTCTAGTTCTCAACTCCATTGGCCAACTCAAGCGTTGGCCAATCAGGACTGTATGATAAAGTGTCAAGTCCATATATGGAGTCCCAAGGCCAGCCATGTCAACTATATGGAGTAGAAAACAGGAGATATGACATGTGATTTATCACTGTGTCCCAGAAGGTCTGGACTTTACCCAGAACTAAACAATAAACACACCACGTGTACGGCTGTCACCATTAACTAAACAATAAACACACCATGTGTACGGCTGTCACCATTACTAATTTAACTAAACAATAAACACACCATGTGTACGGCTGTCACCATTACTAATTTAACTAAACAATAAACACACCATGTGTACGGCTGTCACCATTACTAATTTAACTAAACAATAAACACACCACGTGTACGGCTGTCACCATTACTAATTTAAGTTGACGGTTAATTGAGTACCACAGACGAAAATGTCTCGTTGTCCTGATCCCTTATCTATCATTTATACATTATGGATAAATAGTGTGGACAGTTTTTCGTCTGTGGCATTCAATTGTTGTTTTTTTATTGAACTTGAACATGAACATGATTCATATTTGTATATTTTTTCTTTCCAAAAACAATAGCGTGTTGTAAGCTTGTAGATCTGCTATTTATTTCTGCTATTTTTGAAAAGTTGCACGACTATGCAAAGATTATTGTGATTATATCTGAAATGATTGCGATTAGGAGATGATGTAATAGTTGTGACAGGCCACGCCCACGCAACTACGACAGTCTCAGGAATACAATGTTAATGTATGTTTGGTAATAATAATCATTGTATATACAGTATCTTGTATACAGCGCTGATGTGGTTAATGCACTTTAATGCACTTCCCATCACAGTCAGAACTGCAGCCTCACTCCCAATCTTCCGCCGTAGTCTGAAAACCCACCTCTTCAGACTCCACCATGGCCCGTAGCACTTGCCCTAGCCTAGCCCCTTAGATAGCACATTATGTAGACTTAGATAGTATTTTAAACAGACTTATAGCTTGTTACGTAGACAGCTCTAGAATTGCACTTTATGTAGTCATAGCACTTTATAGTACACATGTATAATATATTATATAGTATATAATATATAGTATGTATAGTTTACATAGATACTCCACTGTTACGTTCTTAGTTTACACATGATTCATGATAACTACTTTTTATATATGTGATGTATGCCATGCTTTTGTTATTGCTTAAATGTAAATCGCTCTGGATTAAGAGCGTCTGCTAAATGCCTAAATTGTAAATTGTAATGTATGTTTGGTAATAATAATCAAAATCTACAAAGTAACTAAAGTAATTAGGGATGCACCATTAATCGGCAGCATAATCGGAATCGGCCATAAAAATGCCATATCCGTATCGGAACGCTCTCATAATAACACAGATTATTTAATCGTTTTTCACCGGCAAAAATAATTAAAAAATAATTCTACATTTAATTTGTGTTCTCACCTCATTCAGTTGTGAAAACAGACACTTAGAATAGAGTATAGGCTATTTATTGATTGATTGAATACTTTATTAACAGGCTTTGGGCCAATAAGCCCATATTAGTAGGGGATATTATTGTTGGAATCGTTACGCGGCGGATAAAAGCATGAAATTTGGTACAGATGTCCCTTGGGTCATCCTAAAACATCCCAGAAGGGGTGCCGAAAAAAATCTTAAACAGGAAGTGAGTAATGGACAAAATTCAAAATGGCCACCTACAGTGTTGTCGATTGGCTCAAAAGACGCCAAAAGAATCTCCAAAAAGCATACAATTTGGCACACATGTCCCTTGGGTCATTCTAAGACATCCTAGAAGGGATTCCCAAATAAATCTTAAACAGGAAGTGAATTATTGACAGAATGGAAAATGGCCGCCTACAGTGTTGTCGATTGGCTCAAAAGACGCCAAAATAATCTTCAAAAATCATAACATTTGGCACACATGTCCCTTGGGTCATTCTAAGACATCCTAGAAGGGGTGCCCAAAGTAATCTGAAACAGGAAGTGAGTTATTTACTAAATTGAAAATGTCTACAGTGTTGTCGATTGGCTCAAAAGACGCCAAAATAATCTTCAAAAATCATAAAATTTGGCACACATGTCCCTTGGGTCATTCTAAGACATCCTAGAAGGGGTGCCCAAAGTAATCTGAAACAGGAAGTGAGTTATTTACTAAATTGAAAATGTCTACAGTGTTGTCGATTTACTCGGTGGCTCAGGGGTAGAGTTTCCGGATGGTAACCGCAAGGTCGCCAGTTCAAACCCGGGCTCCCCCATGTGTCGAGTGTCCTTGAGCAAGACACTGAACCCCTAATTGCTCCTGATGTGCTGGTTGGTACCTTGCATGGTTTCCGCTGCCATCAGTGTATGAATGTGTGTGTGAATGGGTGAATGTAATGCACATGTAAATGTAAAGCGCCTTGGATAAAGGCGCTATATAAATGCACCATTTACCATTTACCATTTACTCAAAAGACAACTATAAAGAATCGCATAAAAGCATGACATTTGGCACACATGTCCCTTGGGTCATTCTAAGACATCCTTGAAGGGGTGCCCAAAATAATCTGAAACAGGAAGTGAATTATTGACAACATTGAAAATGGCCATATACAGTTGACAGATAATGCAAAAGACACCTAAAGAATCGCATACAAGCATGACATGCAAATGTCAATTGGGTGATCTTAGCATCCTACAAGGGGTGCCCAAAATGTTTTAAACAGGAAGTGAGTTTTTGGCTAAATTCAAAATGACCACCTAAAGCATGTGATACAAAAGAAAATGTATGGTTAATCCTTTTGAAGTGCTTAGGCAGGAATCAAACAGTTTTGCAGTAATTTAAATATGCACCTGTGTTCTGTATGGCAAGACAACTGACATTGAAAATGTCAATGATCTCTAAGGAAGGACCCGTTTGCTCAAAAATGTCTCTCAATGGACCATATTCCTCCCACACAGGCTGCACTTCAAAATTGAGCAGTTTACCAATCTGAATTTTGGTCCAGAAGCTGTACCTATGCTGGTCCTATGCAAGCTCTACCATCTCCTGAAAAATAGTTTGTAGAGAATTCCTCAAGTGTTGCTGCAAAGCTGAGCCCCTCTGTTTGAGAAAGTGTAGGCTAGTTGCTGGGATGCTGGGTTACCTTGCACAGCATTATATCAATGTGCTGGTAATTGTGAAATGGCACACAGTTACTAGAAGAAAATAAATAAGAAGATAGAGTCCAAAGTAGAGTGCAAAATAAATAAGATGCAGAGAGTAAAATAACAATATGCAGAGTAAGATAAGATGCTGAGTAAAATAAACAAGGATATGCAGAGTTAGATGAATACAGATTCAAAGTAAGTAAAGAAAAGGAAATAAATATGATGATGTAGTGTAAATGTAAACATAATATGCTAGGTTATACATTATGCAGTTGTAAACAGTTTAAACATCCATTTAGAATTTCTTCTAAATGGATTTTATTTTCTTCTAATTATTCTAATGTATCACCTTTAGCAATAATAGGTATGCACAGGTGCGTAGGCCTCATAGACTCATATACCCAGCAAATACAGTGTGCGGGTGTACCTTATTGCTTGTATGAGTGTAAAATAACAATATTCAGAGTAAGCTAAGATGCTGAGTACAATAAATAAAGATATGCAGTTAGATGAATAAAGAAGATTCAAAGAGTAAAGTAAAGAAAGAAAATATGATGATGTAGTGTAAATGTAAACATAATATGCCAGGTTATGCAGACGGCAGTTGTCAACAGTTATACAGCCATTTAGAATGTCTTCATCATGGTCCCTTCCTAAAAAGTTCAATAAAACAAACAAACAATAATAATCCCTTTTAGGAAGGAGCACAATATGCTTTTATGACGTCTCTTCTTTTGCATCAACTGCTTTAGGCGGTTATTATAATTAGCTTCCCTTGTAGGATGACCCAAGGGACATT
This sequence comes from Electrona antarctica, assembly GCF_951216825.1. NCBI lineage: Eukaryota > Metazoa > Chordata > Actinopteri > Myctophiformes > Myctophidae > Electrona > Electrona antarctica. The sequence goes on along the minus strand of NC_136792.1, from coordinate 15,247,085 downwards.
TGTGCCAGATTCCATGCTTTTATGAGATTCTTTAAGTGTCTTTTTCATCATCTGCGGTCATTTTTAAATTTAGTCAATAACCCACTTGCTGTTTCAGATTATTTTGTGTGCCACATTGTATGCGATTCTTTAGTTGTTTTTTGAGATAATCACACTGTAGGCAGCCATTTTCAATGTTGTCAATACCTCACTTCCTGTTTCGGATTCCTTTGGGCACCCCTTCTAGGATGTCTTAGGATGACCCAAGGGACATATGTGCAAATTGTATGCTTCTATGAGATTCTAAAAGCTTGAGTCAATAACCAACACTGTAGGCGGCCATTTTCAATTTTGTCAATAATTCACTTCCTGTTTAAGATTTATTTTGGCACCCCTTCTAGGATGTCTTAGGGTGACCCAAGGGACATGTGTGCCAAATGTTATGCTTTTTGAAAATTCTTTAGGCTTTTTGAGTCAATCACCAATAACACCGTAGGCGGCCATTTTCAATTTTGTCAATAATTCACTTCCTGTTCAAGATTGTTTTTGGCACCCCTTCTAGGATGTCTTGGGGTGACCCAAGGGACATGCGTGCCAAATTTTATGCTTTTTGGAGATTATTTTGGTGTCTTTTGAGTCAACTGTCAACAGTTTTGGTGGCCATTTTGAATTTTGTCCATAACTCACTTCCTGTTAAAGATTTTTTTGGGCACCCCTTCTAGGATGATTTAGGATAACCCTAGGGATATCTGTACCAAATGTCATGCTTGTATCGATTGTATCGATTGTCATGCGTGTATCCATTGTATCGTGTAACGATTTGGCTATTTTTTGATGATAGGAGTTGTGCCGCAATAGAGGGCTTGATCTCTGGTCATATGAAGATTTTTACAATATATTATCTATTGGTAATCATTCATAGGGTCTTTTAAAAGTTTTTTAAAAACAATTGTGTATTTTTAGCATTGACAATATATCACTCAGAAAGGGATTCATGTGGAAGGTCATCTCATTCCGAGTGGTTTTTAAGTACATTTTTGGCATATAAAGTGGTTTAAAAAATATTCAAGACATTTTATGGGTTTGTTTTTGCCAAATCCTTTAATATTAGTGTAATTACTATAAATGTAAAGGTTATACTTGGCACAATCAGTCAAAATGTCAGAATTATATCACCTTTAGGAATAATAGGTAATTTCTGGCAGCCATTTTGGATTTTTCCCTAAAAAAAGCCTTTAATGTGTCTAAATTTTTTGGCACCCCTTCTGAGATGGTGAGATACACCCTAAAGAGTGCGTGTACCAAATTTGGTGCTTTTATCCACCGCGTAACGATTTGGCCATTTATTGCCGATAATATCCCCTACTATATACACTGACACCACGCTAGACAGGAACGCCCAAAAACGTCACATCCGGGGTAAGAATTTACCCCGGAATTTTCTATAGCTGCCAATGCAACTTGGTCCAATCCTTAATCACATACGGACAAACATCTATGCCGATGCTATCTAACTTCCGGAGGTAGTGTGCCTTGTCCACGGGCAACAGATCTTTCAACGTATGGCATTGCAAATACGTTTGATAATCGCTACTCTGCTCAATATTGTTTTGAAAATGCCGCAAATTGCATTGCAGTGAACGAGCGAAAATCACAACTTCCCCCGTTTGTGGGCGGAGTCACAGTTTGAGGCGCTGTTTACACGCCGTGGTGTCAGTGTATAGGGCCTATAGGCTTGTTTCCATTGTGGTCCTCTGTATAATATCAGAATCGATTCAAATAATGCAAATAATCGGAGATCGGATATCGGTCATAATTACATAATCGTTTACCCCTAATAGTAACTAAAGTTATCAAATTAAATGTAGTACAGTAAATGTCTCTGAGATGTAGTGCAGTAGAAGTAAAAGTATTGGATATTGGAATTACTCAAGTAAAGTACAAATACCTCAAAATGGTAGTTAAGTACAGCACTTAAGTACATTTCCAGTACTTTAGTAAATGTACTTAGTTAATTTCCAGCTCTGCATGTCTCCACTGCATCCTCACTGAGGATTTGGTCAATGATTGACCATTTTTTATAGTATAGTATTTATTACTTTAGACACAGTTGCTCTGTGCTTTATGATGGCTACACAGTAATAATTTAGTTGTTTGTATTAATTTGAGGGTACAGGCACATAGACAAATGAAATATATATATTTTTTATCATATTGATAAATAAATGCTGTATCAATCTATCAACAGGACTCCAAGCTGCTCCTCCTGATCACTGCTACGCTGGACCTGGAGATGTGGCCTGTGATTTCTGCACTGGGAGGAGACTGAAAGCTGTGAAGACTTGTCTTCAGTGTCTGGTCTCTTACTGTGACACTCACCTCCAGCCTCACTATCAGTCTCCTGCCTTTAAGAGACACCAGCTGGTCCAAGCCTCCGGAGAGCTTCAGGAGAACATCTGCTCTCGTCACAACGAGGTGAGGAAGCTTTTCTGCCGCACCGATCAGCAGTGTATCTGTTATCTGTGCTCCGTGGAAGAACACAAAGGTCACAATACGACCTCGGCCGCAGCAGAACGGGCCGAGAGACAGAAAGAGGTCGATACGAGTCAGCAGAACATCCAGCAGAGAATCCAGGAGAGAGAGAAAGACGTGAAGGGGCTTCACCAGGAGGTAGAGTCCATCAAGCACCGTGCCGACAGAGCAGTGGAGGACAGCAACGTCATCTTTACTGAGCTCATCTCTTCCATGGAGAGAAGACGATCTGAGGTGAGGCAGCTGATCCGAGACCAGCAGGAACGTCAAGTGAGTCGTGCTGAAGAACTGAGGAGGCGTGCGGAGCAGGAGGTCACTGAACTGAGGAGGAGACATGCTGAGCTGGAGCAGCTCTCACTCACAGAGGATCACATCCGTTTTCTACAGCGTTACACCTCCTCCCTCTCAACCATCAGTGAATCTACACACCCAGTCAGCAGCCATGTCCGTCCTCTGAGACACTTTGAAGATGTGACTGTGGCCGTGTCCAAGATGAGGGACAGACTAGAGGACATTCTCACAGAGGAAGGGACAAACGTCTCAGAGACAGTGAACCGAGTGGATGTTTCACCCAGGGACAGTTTATTGCACGACGCAGACCGCGTACGCAGACCACGCAGTTGCGTGGAGGTGGGGCAGTTGCGTGGAGGCTGGAGGGCTCGGCTCCTATGCCCCCCCCCCCCCCCTCCCGAGCCTCCCGAGCCCCCCCGCGGCCCCCCTCCCCCCCTCCCAGCCCCCCCCCCCCGCCGTCCGCCGTCCGCCCGCGGCCCACCCTCCGCCTCCCCGCCTCAGCTTTGCTTGGGTTCCCTGTCAACACCAGCAGAACCCAAGACCAGAGCTGAGTTCTTACAGTATTCATGTCCGATCACACTGGATCCAAACACAGCCAGTCACTTCCTGTCTCTGTCTAAAGGGAACAGAAAAGTAACATGGATGGACACACATCAATCACATCATGATCACCCAGAGAGATTCACTGGATGGCAGCAGGTTCTGAGTAGAGAGGCTCTGAGTGGACGCTGGTACTCTGAGGTAGAGAGGAGTGGAGGCTGTGGTATAGCAGTCTCACATAAAGATATCAGCAGAACAGGGTATGAAAGTGGATTTGGATTCAATGTTAAATCATTTTCTTTAGAGTGTACAGAACAAGGTTATACTTTCATACACAGAAACATTGAGACTAGATACATCCCAGGCCGTGTGTCCTCCAGAGTAGGAGTGTACCTGGACCACAGTGCAGGTACTCTGTCCTTCTACAGTGTGTCTGACGACACCATGACTGTCCTTCACACAGTCCACACCATGTTCACACACAACCTCCATGTTGGATTTAGGCTTCATTCACCTGGATCCACTGCTGAGTTGTGTGAGTACAACTAGACCACACTGTTGTTTTGTCTCTCGTGTCATCAGATCAGAATCGTTTCTTCATTATTGTATAGTTTTTCTCTCAGCCTGCTCTGTGAGCTTGTAGATCATCTATTTTATATCTACAATATGTACACTTCTACTGTATGCTGAAAGTAACTAAGTACATGTACTTAAGTAAACATTTAAGGTATTTGTACTTTCTAGATCTTTGTCATTATTACTAAAACATACATTAACCACTTCAGCCCTATACATGCATTTTGACTATTTGAAAATAGATACATCTGCTATATTCTCTATTCTAGATCTGCTATATTCTATCTCTGGGACCCCCAATTTATATTGTAAAATCAATGTTAATTTAACCCTGACAGTGTACAAATGGAACCAAATGGACCTGTTAGGGTCCACTTGGTTCCATTTGTACACTCTCAGAGTTACAGACCCATCAGGGTCCATTTGGTTCCATTTGTACACTCTCAGAGTTACAGACCCATAAGGGTCCATTTGGTTCCAATTACTATCATTTAGCTGGGGACCCCCTGGAACTCCCTCAAGGACCCCTGGGGGTCCCCGGACCCCACTTTGGGAACCACTGCCTTAGAAAGTCTACAACCTCTAGGCCTTAATGAGGATTTTATTAGCAGGCAACAGTGCAGCACTATCTCTCTCTCTCTGTTCCTGGCACAACAGCGCCACTTTTGCCCCTACTGGTACTCATGGTCACACACATAGGTTAACACATAGGTTAACACACAGTCACATAGGTTAACACGGACATTGCTGTTCCTTGGAGTGGTTGCACCACTCAAAAAAATAGATGCCATGTTGGCCGCTGCAGTTAGTTGGAGCGATGTGTGTTGAAGGAGGGGCGGAAGAATTTACACTGGGAGAGGAAGTCATGGGCTGCGTTCGAATTCATTCCCTATGCCCCATATAGTGCACTACTTTGGGGTTCCGCCATTTTGTTATAGTGTCCGAATATGTAGTGAGCATTTTTGCACCCTAATGTAGTGGACTGAAGTATCCCACAATGCACCGGGAATTGTAGGGACCATCCGATGGTCACTACAAAAACACAGCGAAGCAAATCTGCCCCATAATGCATTGCGCAAGCTCGCTCTTGAACGCACATGCACGCGTTTGCGCGCACGTGCGCTGCTTCTGCATGCATGCGCTTATTGCGCTCCAACTCAGAAGAGGCAGAAGTTGAACCAGCGAAAGAAATCAACACAAATGTACTTTTTAAACTTTCGTTTCCCCTCTCTTTTCTTCCCTGGCGGATCTCGAAGCTACAGATCTCGAGACAAATGATCTGTGCATTTATTTGCAATTGTTTTGTTTTATTTATTTATAATAAAACAATTAATTTGCATTTGCAATAGTATTACTAATCTGATTCATTCATATCACCCAGGCCCAGCGCATGACGTTAGGAGAGGAATGAGTTGCTTGCTGTAGTGTAGAAGGCCTTATATTTGAATAGTTTTTGGATTAAGGTTGGTGAGGTTGTAAAGCTATGTGCTAAAGTCCAATATATATTTTGTACATGCATGTGAGACATTAATTGTGTCTCCGAACATATGTTTTATTAATATTAATTAATTCCTGACATTAAAAAATATATGTTATCTAACATTATTTCATTGAATTGCGCTAAATACATTACAACTTCATTATGTAGGCAGTAATTTATTGGACTGCTGTTTCTGTTAACGTCCGTATTGTAATGTGAGCAGAGCTTGTAGATCGGCTACTTTTGGTAATTCTTTACCAAAAGTACCCGATCTACAAGCTCACAATACGGACGTCGCGTTGCTTATAGATCGGCTATTTTTGCCGTATCCCACCCCCCCCCCCCCCCCCCAGGATTAGCGGGGGTTCATAATCATGCTGCTGATATTTTCATATTGTCAAGGTGGTGCACTGTTTTCATATAGCTGGATAATGGATATAATATTAATGTATTGATAATAATCATAGGCCTATGTTATTTTAAAAGAATAACCTTTTTATCATCATTTCAGCAGCAGCGTTTTGACTGTTTTTTTGTAGTCAGTTGATTCTTCATATCCAAATGAGTGAAACGGCCGGGATGATTTGTTTATTTTTCATACAGTTCTTTATGAGGCGATCTGAACCCTATGGGGGATTACAATGCAAATAAAAAGTACATGAACCCGCGGACCTATAGCGCCCTCTACCGATATTGACGTCAGAGTCGGTGCTCCCCATACAGGGAGTATTGTCCGAATTAATCACTATTTGAGTCCACTGAGTCTGGGTCCCCGTATGGGGAGTAGGGAGTAGGGAACAACCCTAGCAATTCGAATGCAGCCATAGAGTATTAAAAGGATAGAGACTGAACCGAAGCAACAGCCCCCCCCACCCCCCCCCCCACTATTCATTTCAGTGGAAGTTGCTCAGTGGCGTTTTGAAGCACCTGGAAGAACCGTCTACTTCCGCGTTTTTTTTCTTCTATTTTGACACCAAATTTGGTATCCAAAATGCGGAAGTGCAAAAGGGCGCTCAATGTTAAACCCCAGCTGCACAGGGTTTCCTCATCATAACTCCACGGGTCCGCCTGCAGTCCCCGCTCTTACCACTAGGGCCGAGCGCCTCAACGTTGGAGAGCCTCACTGGGGGCTTGGAGGAAGTACACCGGAAGTGTGATTCAAGTGATTACTGGCCAATCACAGGGACTTACAGACCCGAACATGCGCTCTGTGATGCATGCTCATTAGTGGTGTCAAAAAATATCGATATGAATCGATAATCGATTTTAACATTAACGATGCGACTACATCGATGCACGTGTGTCTGGATCGGTCAAAATAGCGTCTGCATCGGACGTTGGTTCGATCCTAAAGTTGTGAATCAATATAATTCAACTAACTGCGGGAAAAACACAGATGTACAAGCCCAAAGCGCCGTGCATTGCGACGGGTAGATAACTTGTAGATCTGCTACTTCCAGCGCAGGAAGTGCGCATGCTTATGACGCTCATTGTCTCTCCGTCCGTGTGTGTGTGTGTGTGTGTGTGTCCGTCCTTCCGTCCGTCCGTTACCAGCTAATCTCCGGCACCGTTAACCCGGTCGATGCCAAACTTTGCACACACACTCCCTGGATGCCAACGATGAACCTCTGCCCCACATTTTCCAGAACGGCCTGTTATAGCGCCACCATGAGGCAGCTTTTCACATTTTTTACCTAAAACTGCACCGATCTGCGTGAAACGTTGCATGCACACTCCCTAGAGGCCAAGGACAAACCTTTGACCTGCATTTTCCGCATCTGCCTTTTATAGCGCCACCAGGAGGCCGACTTTTGTAAAACACATTTTTTGATATTACTCCTCCAGATTCTGTCCAAAAAATCTCACAAATCGTTACACAGTATCTCTATGGTCATGTGCTCAAGTTGGATCTGTCCGATATTTCATATTCCATCCTAATTGGCTATAATTGGCTTTCACAGTTTGCAAGATTGCCCCGTTTTGAACAAAAGCCTCAAATCATGAACACAGCATGCAATTTACGTGAAATCTTTCACACATTTTCTTACTAGGCTGAGGAATATATCCCACCCTTTTCACATTGGCCTGTTATAGCGCCACCAACAGGTTGATTTTTGCAAAACACATTTTTGGAACAAAATGCCTCAAATCATCCAATTGCCATCAAAGGCGTATGAAGAAATGGCACCCTTTTCACATTGGCCTATTATAGCGCCACCAGGAGGCCACAACCTGACCTGCCCTGGTGGAGACCTGTGCCCCGAGGGGCACTTTTTCTAGTTAACTATGCATCAGCAGCCAGCGACACCCGAGCAGCAGACGGGATGCACAGGTAGATCCGACACAACTTTATTGCACACATCTGTGCTTTCATCCACGCTTCCATAGCCTTTTAAATCTTATTTCCCATCCACGGGCACAAGCAGTGATATCAGCAGCTTCCACCCGATCTGTGGTGGTGTTCTGTTGTCTGACGAGGGAAGCTACTAGCTATAGTAGCTAGCATGGGAGCTAACGTTAGTTTAACTTCCATATAGTTAGAAGGAGTTAGAAGGAGTCCTCCTTAATAACACTATGTACTTTCCATCCGTTCCCCAACCCCTCACACTCGCTGCTGCGTTTACACAGGCAGACACAAAGACGAATGGGAATATCATTTGGAGCTTTAACAATGAATGATAGACTGTATTGTTGCGTCCCCGTGTTTAATGGTCAGGGTTTCACTGTCCACAGCAGGCAGAACTATGCACTTCCCAAAACTCAGAGACATGCCACCACCTATAAATTCAAACCCACCTCTGGAATATTGCTATCTCATTCCACTTTCATTTATTTTATTCCATAATCTTAGTTTTTCTCTAATAAAGTTGTTTTTATTTGTTTTCTCATGTTCTCCTTGAAAAGTGTCTTTAAGTACTCAGAGAAGCATTATATAAACTAGAAAAAGTGCCCTTCTGGGCACAGGTCTCCACCAGGAGGATAGGACGGTGTGTGATGTTTGGCAAAATGTTTAGGAGTAATATAAACATGTTTTTTTGTGTGTTTTTGTTTGTTTGTTTATGTGCAGCATTTTGAACGAAACAGGCCACTCCTGAAAACTTTGAGAAATCCAACAGACTCGTCTTGATCACTACAGAGATTGTGTGTACCGATTTGCGTGAGATTTGGATGAAATCTGTGCGACTAACATAAGCAATGTGTTTAGCAGAAATCGGCCTCATGGTGGCGCTATAACCGGCAGATGTTGAGGGATGCAGGGAAAATGTTTTTCCATGGCCTCTAGGGAGTGCGCATACATAAGTTGTATACAGATTGATGCAGTTATAGCTAAAAACAGGAATTGGCCTGTTATAGCGCCACCATGAGGCTGATTTGGAAAATAATGAGTGGCATGTCATCCTCGGCCTAGTGGAAATGTGCGTGTATAATTTCACGGAAATTGCACACTGTTTTTGTGATTTGTGGCATTTTGTTCGAAACGGACCATTCATGTGAGCTTTGGAAGCCAATATTAGCCAATCAGGATGGAAGATGGGAAATGGTGCAAATCCGTGTTGATCACATGACTATGTAGATAGTGTATACCGAATTGTGTGATGTATGGATAAAATGTGTACGGGTAATCTACAGAAATGTGTTTTGCCTAAATCGGCCTCATGGTGGCGCTATAACAGGCCGTTGAGGAATATTTGGGGCAGAGGTTCATCGTTGGTATCTATGGAGTGTGTGTGCACAGTTTGGCATGGATCGGGCCAACGGTACCGGAGATTAGCTGGTAACGGACGGACGGAAGGACGGACGGACGGACGGAAGGAAGGACACACACACACACGGACGGAGTGCAAAACATACTCTCTCCCCATGCCTTCGGCCTGGTGGAGACAATAATATTATTATCACTATTATTATTACTACTTGTTTTATTGCCTATGCTTATGTAGTCACTATTCATTGATTCACTCATATCCAAATCCATTTGAAAAAAAAAGCTCACTGCTCAGGTCAAATAGGCCTATTGATATGCGATTAAAATGTGATTAATTGAGATTAATTAATCACAAAGCCTCCAATTAATTAGATGTTTTTTAATGAAGTCCCAACCCAATTCTTTATAGATCTAGCTTCAAATAAAAAATCTAAAAAAGGTTAAATGTGTCAGATCGCACCGTATCGTATTGAATCGCATCGCATCGCATCAAATTCCATGAAATGAGGAGGTGGATACAGTGCAGTGTGCTCTGGAGGCGTGTCTGTCTACCTGCTTGATGCTGAGGTGGATACAGTGCAGTGTGCTCTGGAGGCGTGGGGGCGAGAGGGGAGCCGCCTCCTCCTCATCCTCCGGGCTAGAGGCTCCTCCTCTCAGCAGGGAGCCTGTGGACTCCTCCTGTGACCTCCTCCTGTGTGGAGACCTGGAGGAGAGGAGAGGAGAGGAGAGGAGAGGAGAGGAGAGGAGAGGAGAGGAGAGGAGAGGAGAGGAGAGGAGAGGAGAGGAGAGGAGAGGAGAGGAGAGCCATTGAGCAAGGGCTCTTGACAGACAGACAGACAGACAGACAGACAGACAGACAGACAGACAGACAGACAGACAGACAGACAGACAGACAGACAGACAGACAGACAGACAGACAGACAGACGTACAGATGGAGAGATGATAGAAGGATGGATGTATTACTTTCTCCTCCAACCGCGCCTGGTGGCCGTGCCCACAGCGGGGGTGCCACGGGGAGAGGGGTGTGAGCTGTGACCCCCCTCCCATGCCAGCCTGGCACCTCTCATCTCTATGGCAACCTGGGGGTCACTGGGGGTGTCACGGACGCTCTGGACCTCTGGCTGCAAGAATAGACTCTGAGAGAGGGGAGAGAGAGAGAGAGAGAGAGAGAGAGAGAGAGAGTATGAGAGCAAAAGAGAGACAGAGAGAGAGAGAGGTTATTATAATAATTTTATAGTAGCCAAATATTTTAAGGCTTTTCTCTACCAATTTAGCTATTAAGTCAATTACTACCTCGACACTAATGTCTGTGTTGCCACTGCTGCTGCTGATGGCATGCTCCTGATGTCTGATGGAGTACGAGTACGTCGGAGGCTTTACATTCCCCGTTGACGGGCTCCCCCCCCCCGGCCCGTAGGACACTGGATGGAACCCCAACCTCCCAGTCTCAGGGCGGACACTCTAACCACAAGGCCACTGAGCTGGTCCGTAGGGCACTGGTGGAAAGTAACTAAGTACATTTACTTAAGTACTGTACTTAAAGTACAGTTTTGAGGTATTTAACTTTACTGGACTATTTCCAATTCAATGCGTCACGATGCAACGCACTGTGCGCTTGTAGATCGTCTATTTTAAAAATTTTATACATTTGAAAACTTGAAACGGGACATTCTGCATAACGAGTACTTTTACTTGTGGCACTTTAAGTACATTTCGATACCAATACTTAGTATTTCTACATTACAGTATTGGTACTTTTACTTAGGTAAAAAAGTACTTTTTCCACCACTGCCATAGGAGTCACTAGTGCCGCGACAAAGACGCCCGACCGAGCCAGACGGCGGTGGATTAGAATCCGCTGTGGTGGACTGCATCTGTGGTGGACAGCATCTGATCGTAACTCATTTGTTTTGTTCACTTGCGTTGATGCTATGAATTGTTTTAGCTTTGACCATTCACCATGATGGACCATTTGGTTCAGCTTGGTTGTTGTAAACGTGCTATATGAACAAAATAAGACAGACAGACAGACAGACAGACAGACAGACAGACAGACAGACAGACAGACAGACAGACAGACAGACAGACAGACAAGACAAGACAGATACCTTAAATCTCTCCATGGCGACAGAGGCTTCAGACAGTGACTTGACAGAGAAGGGTGTGACCTTCAGCGCAAAGGTCATGGCATTGAACACGGTCACTACTGTAAACGCCTGGAGGACCATGCAGAGAGAGAGAGAGAGAGAGAGAGAGAGAGAGAGAGAGAGAGAGAGAGAGAGAGAGAGAAAGGGGCTGTAAGTGCTTTACACAAAGCATGAAGCATTAAGACTTATTTAAGATTGATCAAAAACCTCAGTAAAAGGCAGCAAACAGGAAGGTCTTCAGCTTTGACTTAAAATAACTAAGAATTGCAGCAGACCTGCAGTTTTCTGGGAGTTTGTTCCAGATATGTGGAGCATAAAAACAGAGCACTGCTTCTCCACATTTAGTTAGCTGGAATGGATGGTTCATGATATTGCACAAGATCAGAAATATATTTTGGCCCGGCCTAAACCATTTACTATAAACCGGGAGGCATACTTTGGTTAGACATAGCATTGGTCCGACCGGATTAAGGTTGGAGAGGTGTGTGTTAAAACGACCGGATTAAGGTTGGTGAGGGGTGCGTTAAGGGTTGGGAGAGGGTTATGGTTAGGTTTAGGTGTGCTGCCCCGTGGGAGGTTAGGGTTAGGGTGAGGGTTTGAGAAGTTCTCATCTTTGAACACTGTTTCGCAACGTGTACAATGGTTGCAACATTGTCATCAAATGGTCCCAAACCGAGCTACATTTTGTCCATTTCATTTTCTCTATCTCTCTCTCTCTCTCTCTAAAACCTCCCGGTGGGGTAATACGTATTTTAAAGATATTTATTTTGCTGCTGTCAGGTCATATCCTAGCAACATGTGGGTGTCTACCTGAGCTGCTGTCAGGTCATATCCTAGCAACATGTGGGTGTTTACCTGAGCTGCTGTCAGGTCATATCCTAGCAACATGTGGGTGTCTACCTGAGCTGCTGTCAGGTCATATCCTAGCAACATGTGGGTGTTTACCTGAGCTGCTGTCAGGTCATATCCTAGCAACATGTGGGTGTTTACCTGAGCTGCTGTCAGGTCATATCCTAGCAACATGTGGGTGTTTACCTGAGCTGCTGTCAGGTCATATCCTAGCAACATGTGGGTGTTTACCTGAGCTGCTGTCAGGTCGTATCCTAGCAACATGTGGGTGTTTACCTGAGCTGCTGTCAGGTCATATCCTAGCAACATGTGGGTGGAGAATGTTGCCACACTGGCGATCACCACGACAACTGGAGCCACGCCCACAGTGATGCTTTGGAAATATCCGGTTTTCTCCAGAATGCTCCTCTCCTCCGCTCTGATCCCTAGACAGAGAGACACACTGATTAAACTAGTGGTGTAAAAAGTACTCACATGTTTTACTTAAGTAAAAGTATCAATACTGCAATATAGAAATACTTTGGTGCTTGTGATTTTTTTTATTACTTTTGTCATTTTATTTTTGCTAAATGAAAAGCATCAGGGAAAGAATAAAGGCTCCATACAAATAAATCAAAAGAATTATTGAAAATAAATGGACAACGTAATTAACAAAACATGGCCCACTCACAGGTCAGGTGTTTTCGATTAATCCAACATGGTTAAAATGGAAAAATAAAAAGAGGTCCAAGGCACTATGTTCGAGTCAAGTGAAAAAGCCTTTATTGTCATGGGACCCTGACGAAGGCTTGTAGCCGAAACGCGTTGGTCTATTTTAATGATCTTTGCCATGCCGTTACAATAAAGGCTTTTTTCACTTGACTGGAACAGGACCTCTTTTTATTTTTTCATGTTTGAACCCTCGCCAACGAGCACCTGTTTTCAGTTCACAACTACAAGGACCACGGCAGCACTTCTTTCCTCTATTCAATGGTTAAAATGGAGTTTGGGGCAGCTAAAATGAATATCAAACATCGAAATACTTAATCGAGCAACTTAAAAACTGTCTGGGGTGTTCACATACGCCTGAGTATAGACAAGTGAAATATCCCTTTAAGTGAATGTGCCTGAACGTACGGTGGATGTCCTGAGAGAAGGCTTTGAGCCAGGCGAACATCTTGATGAACTTGATGTTGCTGATGATCTCACTCATCTTTTGAACGCGCCTGTCCGTCACCGACACCGCCTGCCTTCTGAAGTACGCTGTCAGTCTGGAGCTGAACATCTACACACCGCACGCACGCACGCACGCACGCACGCACGCACACACGCAGTGTTGTGGAAGGAAACAACAGCAGACTAAGGCCCGACTCACACCTTTCGATCTAGCATACAACATTGATGCATGCTAGATGTAAGCAAGATGTAAGTGTCATGGCCGCCCCAATGCATTTCCAATGGAAGTCACATGGTTTGATACAACATTTTGGACTACAAGCTGTTGTATGGCTTTCGGCTGTGTTTGGACTGCCCCCCTCCCCCTCATACAACACAAATGTTGTGTCAAACCATGTGACTCCCATTGGAAATGCATTGCGAGCTTGCATCAGATATACATCTCATACAGGTACATACGTACCATGGTGGGGTAGAATAGTATGAAGACAGCGGATCCCAGCAGAGATGTTGGTCCCAGTATAAACAGGTTGTACGCTACTCCCAGTATGGCCACCAGAGGGCCTCCGGCTAACAGACTGCCAACTGATGCTGCTTCAAACATCCTCTGGCCATCATTGCAACACATGTTGATCAGCTGCACACGCACACACGCACACACGCACGCACGCACGCACAAAAAAATAATAATTGTTAATCATTTGCTCTCAAAATACAACAGACAGACAGGAATTTTGAATTCCTCGAATTTCTGATTTTTTAAATAATAAAATAAAATGTGGCAAACAAAACAGGGATATTTAGTTGTGACTGCGTCTTTGAATGGATCCCTACCCATAATGCAAAAGTCAGATTGATGGATCACCTGTCACAATATGTCTGATCGTAATTATTTGTGATAATCATCATAATCGTTTCCATGTTAAATGGAATCAATGCATCAGTACCTGTCTTAGACTCATGTTTATTGGATCAATGCATCAGTACCTGTCCCAGACTCATGTCTATGGATGAATCAATGCATCAGTACCTGTCCCAGACTCATGTCTATGGATGAATCAATGCATCAGTACCTGTCCCAGACTCATGTCTATGGATGAATCAATGCATCAGTACCTGTCCCAGACTCATGTCTATGGATGAATCAATGCATCAGTACCTGTCCCAGACTCATGTCTATGGATGAATCAATGCATCAGTACCTGTCCCAGACTCATGTCTATGGATGAATCAATGCATCAGTACCTGTCCCAGACTCATGTCTCGGACGCTGCGCAGGCGCAGTGTCTTGTCGAAGGCCATGCAGAGGACGGCTGCCCTCAGGCGGGCTCCCGTCCTGTAGTTCAGACCCCAGGTCAGCGCCAGGGACCAGGAGCGCACCAGCTCCGTCACCAGCAGGCCCAGGACCAGCAGGAGGCCATAGGGGAGGTCCGGCTCCTCCTGCTGTGTGTACTCCAACAGACGCTTCACTACGAAGGCCTGAAGGGGAGGCAACACATGGAGAAATAGCATTTATTACAGTGATATTCATTAACGAGTCGAGTTAACATAGCCCCAGTGGCTCTAGTATTGCTAGGTTTTATATCCTACCAGGACCTCTAGTACTGCTGGTTTTATATCCTACCAGGACCTCTAGTACTGATGGTATTATCTCCTACCAGGACCTCTAGTACTGCTGGTTTTATATCCTACCAGGACCTCTAGTACTGATGGTATTATCTCCTACCAGGACCTCTGGTACTGCTGGTTTTATCTCATACCAGGACTTCTGGTACTGCTGGTTTTATCTCATACCAGGACCTCTAGTGTACTGCTGGTTTTATATCCTACCAGGACCTCTAGTACTGCTGGTTTTATATCCTACCAGGACCTCTAGTACTGCTGGTTTTATCTCATACCAGGACTTTTGGTACTGCTGGTTTTATCTCATACCAGGACCTCTAGTACTGCTGGTTTTATATCCTACCAGGACCTCTAGTACTGGTGGTTCTATATGCCATGGATGCGCTAGGCTAGGGACTGATGCATTAAGACTGTAAGGGAATATCAATCAAGCATCATATCATAACACATCATAACTAACAATGTTTACATTACAGACAACTGTAACATCTTTACTGTTTTACTGATTGAAGTCAAGTTCTCACCATTTGACCTCTGGGTGACCTTTCTGTATATTTAGAGCCTTTGAAAGAACAAAAGAAAACACACACATAATGGATAATACTGCAAGGTGCCTTTGCCATGTACAGATAGTCTCGCGAGACAGACCTCCCACAATCTCCAAACGCTTCCGTCATACAATGTGGAGCAACGGAAGCTCCGAAAATGATCAAGTGATCAAGCGGATGTGGCACCTCCTTCCTGCTTCTGTTTAATCTTTACAGTCGCGTAAATTTGTCCTAATTTAAATCTAAATCATTACAAATATAATATAGCTTGCTTCTTAGCAGAAATGGAAATTTAAAAATAAAACGTAAAGATATTTTCAAAGATATTTTCATGAACGAACGGAAATGACGAACAGAGATTCCTGTCTCTGCTTTTGGAAGGTGTAGTTCCAGGCCATATAGCATTCGGAGATCGTGGAATAGTTGTCTGGCTATGCAAGACTATTGTACAGAGGGTTATCATAGTTCATAAGGCTGTAGTTACCCTTGTCTTTTCAACGTGCATAGTATTTCAGTGTCAACAGATATACTTTGATGTGAAATACCTGTTTGGATGTTGGGAGATGGAGTATGTCTGATTTAAACCGTCACACCTGGCCTGAGTCAAACCAACACTATAATCACCCTCAGAGCTAGGTGTGACAGGTGTGCACACCTGTTGCCATCTCCACAACAGACATTCAGGGAGAGCCACTGTCCGGACAGAGCACTCTCCCCTGTGAATTCTGACATAGTCAACATGTTTACAGCTACATGTCTTTCCATGTACCACAGCATGGCAAGCAGCATACTGATTCTGTATGGCTACTTGGAAAATAGAGAGAACTTTGTGATCTCTAAGCATTGGCTGTAGTCTGTCTTTCAACTGTGAGCCTGTCCCAGATGTATTTATAATTGGATATAATGTTGCTATGTAATATGTCCAGGCATGTGCTGCGTGGACATGTTATACATGTAAGTGTGTGTGTACGTGCGTGTGTGTGTGTGTGTGCGTGCATGCGTGCGTGCGTGCGTGTGTTACTGACCGGTCCACTGAAGCCAGCCAGCTGTGTGACGGTCAGACAGAGGATGGACAGGAGAAGACGTCTCCTGCAGAACCTCCACACAACAGAATGAAGAGATGCTTCTGAACCACGGCACAAAAACTCCTCCTCCCAGAGAGAACACAACCTGCACGCAGACACACACGTCCACGCACACACACACGCGCGCACACACGCACACAAATAAACACTTTAAAAAGGACAGACAGACAGATGGTTTGAAGTGGGATTAGAATTGACCCATTATCAGCCTTCAGATTGGTCCCTGTAACTCCCTGACCGACCAACCAACCGATAAACTCCTTCTGTAAACGCATCAACATCCCGTTTTTGAAAGAAGAAAAGCAGATGTTCCTTTTTACCAAGACCACATTTTAAATGGTAGTGGATGAAGAGAGAGCATTTTTGTCCAATCATGCAACAGCAACTAATACTGGGCATGACATAATAATGGGCATGACATAATACTGGGCATGACATAATACTGGGCATGACATAGGGGCAGGATCTTAAAAAGGGCCAATTAAACAGTGAATAACAAGTTACTGTATGAGGTTGGGGGTTCATGTTTCTTGCTCATGGACACTCCGGGCTTGTTTCTGTCATCACTTTTCCCACTGACCTGTCCTGGTTGGCCCGGCAGCTCTCCAATGGTGACACGGGCCAGACATTGTCCAATAGGAGCTCTCCTTTGCGGTAGGCATGTATGGCCAACGGTGTCAGCCAATTAAATGTCATGAAGGACAACAGACCTGCGCTGTCAACAGGATGTACATGTCTGAGAGGAGAGGATAGGATTCTATTAACAAACAATTTACAATTACAAATTTGCAATTTAGGCATTTAGCAATTGCTCTTAACCAACAACTTACAATAAGCAAGGTAAACACATCAGATGCAGAGAGACACAGTGTAGTGCCTCAGTAAACTATAGGATCACGAGTATACGAGTCGAGTAAACCAAGAACCTAGCATCAGTCTAACCAATTATTTTCAAAATAATACTTAATATGTAATAATATGTACATTGAAACTATAGGATACCAGGCGAACAATTATCCTAGCACCTGTCTAAATAACCTGAAATCAAAATGTTGTGGTCAAGAATAAAAGTAACAAAAACATGACAACAAAACAACAAATGTAAGGTAAGTCTAAGTCTGCATGGTCGTCATAACCAGTCAAGTGCGACGGGCTACGGTGAAGTCTGAAGAGGTGAGTTTTCATGGAATGAATCTGCCGTTAAAGATGGAGTGCCACAATATTTTCCAGTTTTTCATGTGTCTATGAGGTGACAGTACTTCATTAGACACCCTGGAGTCGTTTTTATGTGCAATGATGTATTCCCTTTGTATTTAGGGTTTCTTCCTGGAGGCTGAACCCTTTACAGTCAAACGGGCAAATTAAATAAACAGTAATATAGTGACATCACATTATCAGCCCCTCCCCTTTATCATACAACTACAGCTGTAAGACCTGATTGATCATGTTTTAGGGTGGAAAGAAATCACGGCACTCCATCTTTAACTAACTGCAATGTGGAGTTTATTCTACCGTTTGCAAGGCAGAAGGTATGTTGTCCGGGCTGCGTGTTTTAGGGAAGGTTCAGACAGCTTCCCTGTGTTAGATGATCTGAGTGGAGCGGGAGGTGTTGTAGGGTTCAAGTTCAGATCATGTCTGTCTGTCTGTCTGTCTGTCTGTCTGTCTGTCTGTCTGTCTGTCTGTCTGTCTGTCTGTCTGTCTGTCTGTCTGTCTGTCTGTCTGTCTGTCTGTCTGTCGTCTGTCTTACTTGTTGCCAGTAGATGTGTTTGTCTCCTTGTCAGCAGAGCCCTCCTCTGATGGTGCATCCTGAAACACGCACGCACGCACGCACGCACGCACGCACGAATGCACGCACAAACACACGCACACACACACACACACACACACACACACACACACACACACACACACACACACACACACACAAGTTTTAGCATTTAACCTCACAATTCAGGTAATTCATTCTTCTAATTCACTTCATGACTGGTCATCAAGATATAAAAAAAATAGCAGATCAACAAGCTCACGAATCACGACGCATCGCAATGTGATGTGTCTGGACTCAGAAGCTTGTAGACCGGCTATTTTTGTCTTCTTTTTATTCATCTGGTTTAAGTTGGTTTTTTTTTTGCACATCATCAGGGTGTGATTCTGTTCAATAACCTCTGAAAACATGAAAGCACACATGAACACTTCTATTTATAAATGTACAACGATAATAAAGCACACCTTAAATAACGGTTCTATTTATAAATGTACAACCATAATAAAGCACACAGCGGGAAGCTTTATGAGTGGCTGCTGAGCACGTGCAGAACAACCACCCTCTCACTCACGTTTTCCCTCTCACATTGGGCGGGCTGGGCATGCACGCACGCACGCACGCACGCACGCATGCACGCACGCACGCACGCACACACACACACACACACACACACACACACACACACACACACACTTCATTCACACATTGCCAGCCAATCACCCACTGCCCCTCAACGCATCCTCAATTGGCTGTTTCAACTGTCAATCAGACAGTCAGCGAAGGGGGAGGGGAGTAGTTATGTAAACAACTGCAGCATCCAGGAACAGAGAGCAGATGAGAGGAGAGAAGGGGAGGAGAGTGGGTAAGATAAGGGTAAGATAAGGGTAAGATAAGGAGAAGAGAAGAGAAGAGAAGAGAAGAGAAGAGAAGAGAAGAGAAGAGAAGAGAAGAGAAGAGAAGAGAAGAGAAGAGAAGAGAAGAGAAGAGAAGAGAAGAGAAGAGAAGGGAAGAGAAGAGAAGAGAAGAGAAGAGAAGGGAGGGGAGGGGAGGGGAGGGGAGGGGAGGGGAGGGGAAAGAAGGGGAGGGGAGGGTAGATGATGAGAGGAGAGGAGAGGAGAGGTGTACATTCAGACTTACTTGTTGTATGTTGACCTCTGCCCTCCCTGCCTGGACCCCGATACACTGGTATGAGTTGACCTCTGACCCCAGGTAGTCCTTACATAAATCATGTTCTTTCATCTTCCAACAACATCAGGAGATGTGAGCTTTTATTCTGAAATACAGAAAACAACTTACAGCCTATGTTGATAAGTATGTGTTAGATACATCCTATTATGTTTAAAAGCCTATAAAATGCCAAAACACGTTCCTTCAACCCTCGTATTAACCCGGTCGATGCCAAATTTTGCACACTCCCTGGATGCCAACGATGAACCTCTGCCCCAAATGTTCCAGAGCGGCCTGTTATAGCGCCACCAGGAGGCCGACTTTTGAAAAAACTCCTCCAAATTCTGTCCAGAAATCCCACAAATCGTTACACACTATCTCTATAGTCATGTGTTCCAGACGGATCTGTACGATATTTCATATTCCATCCTAATTGGCTAACATTGGCTTCCAAAGTTTGCAGGATTGGCCCGTTTTGAACAAAAAGCCTAAAATCATGAACGTGCAATTTACGTGAAATCTTTCACAGACTTTCCTACTAGGCTGAGGAATATATCCCACCCTTTTCACATTGGCCTGTTATAGCGCCACCAACAGGTGGTTTGCGAAACACATTTTTGGAACAAAATGCCTCAAATCATCCAATTGCCATCCAAGGCAAGAAATTGCACCCTTTTCACATTCGGCCTATTATAGCGCCACCAGGAGGCCACAACCTGACCTGCCCTGGTGGAGACCTGTGCCCTGAGGGGCACATTATCTAGTTGTTTTTGTTTTGTTACTATTTCTAATGTTTTAGGTTATAGATAGTTAATATAGTTATCATGTGCAGACGTTAAAAACAATGTTGTTCTTAAAGAGCTGCTTGTGTAATAAACTATTTTTTATTCACAGGACAGAATTAAAACATGTCATGCTACAATTCAACTCAATTCAAAGAGAAATACTGACTGTCAAAGCAATATGGATGAATAAAACAATATATCAAAAACAAATCGATAAATTGGAATAAATAAACGCGTAAACAGAGCTGTGTTACATTGGAATTTGCAACTTAGAGAAAACTATCTTACAAAACCATACGAATTGTGCATTTCAGAAATTATAATACATCCACAATTCCACATAAGGTTATAGCTTCGGACAAACTTTCGAAACAAACGAAAGCAGTATTCCCAGTGTTTTACATTCAGTTGATATAAAACGTTACCTTTGGTACAAAATGCAGGCAGCACATTTTCCAAATGTATTATGTAGGCTATATTTAAAGGTTTGCTCTGTTTGTATGTAGCCTACAATCACAGTAGCTAAAATGAATCATACCAGAAGCGTTATGATGCTTCATAAACATTGATAACGGACATGTAACACTGATGCTGGAAACATTTTGGTTGTCAACAATAGAAACACTGCCAGCGACCTGCAGGATTATGTTTTTTTTTTCTTTTCTTCTTCTTTCTTTATCTTTTTTTCTTTTTTTAACAGTAGAACTGGATTCGTGATGAGACACAGCACACAGTTATTATCAGATGCTACTGCGTGATGATAAACGGGGTTATTTATGAATGTACTGTTATGTTTGAATGTTGTGATGTGAACCTTAAAGTGTATTGTTAATTGTTAGGATGCTGTTAATAATCAACATACCTGCTCTCATGACCGTCAGTAGCGACACTACAGCATCACTAGAAAAACATCCATCCACACGTCCCATGCTCCGGGGGAACGGCTGCGCTGTGATTGGCTAGATCGTTGTCAGGGAGACACCAAGGTCTGAAGGTAAATTTATGTTCAAGGGAAAAACTCTTGTTTTTTGTTTTGTTTTTTGTTACTATTACAATTGTCTAGTGCTGGTGAATAATGTTACAAAGGTAATGTTACAAATAAGGTTAAAGAAGAGAGCACTTGTATAACCACCCCAGACACGCTCAATAACAGCCCTCAAAAATTGTATTAACAGTTTGTAGAATGGGTAGGCCTACATTTCAACCAAAGTACAGGTCAATAAAAACTCCATTGTACTAAATTATGTTAAAAACAAAAAATGTTATTGCATTTTTGTGAGGGGAATCTGTAAATCGGGACCTGGGGGGTGTAGAAGTTATTTTTGGTGTTATATTTTGAATTGTAGAAGTTATTTTTGGTCCAACCAGCAGAAATGGACACTGAGCAGTGCTGGCTCAGGGGTAGAGTAGCTGGATGGGAACCGCAAGGTTGCCAGTTCGAACCCGGGCTCAAAATGCAGCCATCTCTGGAAAGCGTGTGGTGATATGGGTGCCCAGTGATTAAACTGATGTGATTGTCCTGTTGATTTATTGGGGTGTATCAGGAGGACCTACAGTGTAAAGAACAGATTGGGATGGGACAGTCCTGTGCAACCTCTTATACATTAGGTCAAAGGCAAGATCAGAGCACACAACACTTTGCTGGCAGGGAACTTCCAAGGCTACCCTGATGTGTTGTTGGGTAAGGTGGGTGCCTCAAGTACATTTTCTCTGCCACAGGCCCATTTACAAGTGATGTTGTGGTAAGTGGCAGACCAACCTGACAAGTTAGTTAGTTTAATTCATTGTCCACGTGTGGAAATTTGTCTTCGGTCTCAAACAACAGTAAAAACAAACAGCAACAACAACAGCAACAACACTTACACAATTATTTTCATGGCAGAAATGCAGGACAACAGTAGCAAATACATTAAAAACAAATCTAGCGAGACATGGTATCATTTAGTGCCTTAATGGCATTAGGAATGAAGGATTTTTTAAAGATGTTATGGTTAGCTTTTGGTACTTTGTACCGTCTACCAGTAGTTCGAACTCCCTGCAGAGTGGATGAGAGGGGTCATTTGCTATCTTGACAGCCTTTTCGAAGTACTTCCTTGTAGATACAACTTAATTGTTTGTCTCTTCCCAAAGATTTGAGGCTAGTTTCACTATTCGCTGCAGCTTGCTTCTTCCTTTTACATTAAGATTGCCATACCACATTGCCATGTTAAAAGTCAAGATTCTTATAGACTGGTTCTTATAGACGGTTTCCATGATATGCTTGCTCACTCTAAAGGAGTTGAGCTTGCGTAGGTGGAGGCGTTGGTTACAAGTTTTAAAAGTATTTTCACTGAAATCGAGTTTGCTGTCAATAGGCTATATGTGCCTAAATATTTAAAATTGTCTACTATCTCCACTATTTGTAATGGACTGCACAGGTTCCTTTTCATGAATGTTATTCAATTGTTTTTGTCACATTGATCCAATCCCTAAGGAGCTTTTATCACACCAGTTCTGAAGAGATGACAGATGTATTCTGTATGCTTCCTCCCCCGCTGTGTCAGGCAACCAGGGCCATATCATCCGCAGTCAAATACTTGAACAAATGAAACATATCCTGGTCTAACTGGAATTCATTTGTGTACAAGGAGAAAAGTAAGGGGGATAAGATAGTCCCCTGCGGAGCACCAGTGTTAAGCTGCACAGTGATGTCGGACAGAGTATAATTAACACAGACCTGTTGAGGACGGTCAGAGAGGAAGGCTCTGACAAGATGGATAATACCTCTATTTACCCCTGTCAATGAGTCTCTGCAGAAGGGTGTGTATCTGCATGCTGTTGAAAGCAGAGGATAAAACAATAAAAAGGACCCTGGCGAAGTCGTTTGATGTCACAAAAAAATTAGGATAGTAAGGCCTATCCCTGTTCCTGTCATTGCTAAGGTTGCCCTGGCACCACCAGAGCTACTTGACATATGGTGCAACATTAATGTTAATGACAGATTTCACGAAAATAAATCATGAATAAAGTAAACCATGAATGTTCAAGTTGTTTGTGTTGTTCTCCCAGAGATCAAATTTAACCTTGACCTGACCTTTAATGTGAGATTGACCTGATATTAAAAAATAACATCAAGAACGATACTAGTATTCTGAAGTTGTCATAATACAAAATGCCTAATAAAAACAGTATTTAAAAAAAAAAAAAAAAGAATGGATACTAGTACTACATTGTGAAAGCCCCCCCCCCCCCCCAAAAAAGGTTCTATACAGGCCTTATTCTGTATTTATTGTGGACGTGGACTCAACGGGTTAACATCGTTACTTCACAGCCAGACGTCAACCCCCCAGACAATGGGATCTACAGTTCTACTATTTTTCTTCGTCACACTGCCATCTAGTGGTGAACCTTAAATCCTACAAAAGAAAATAAGGTCCGCAAACGTCATGTCCACTTTGAGTGGACATGCTTAAATAATAGCTTAAATACATTTTAAGCTTGAGTTTATTTTACAGACCCGATTTTCTTTTCTATTATTTACCTTGGCCCGGTACCTGGCGTTTAGTTAGTGGATGTACATGCTCTATTGTATTTTTCGGAACCTTAAAGCCTCTCCTACTACAATAAGACTTTAGACAAGATTTTGGAAAGAAATGTAAAAGACATTGATCAAATAAAAACGATAGGAACAGAACAGAGCTTACATTACAATTTAGAGAAAGCTATCTTACCTAAAACATAATTGTGCATTGCCAAGTGCCAATCTCATGGCTGTACATTTCACTTGTTTCCTCTCATTTATCATAATCCAACTGTCCAACCACACATACAGTAAGTAAGGGCATATTCAAAAGTTTTAAAAAAAAGGGAAAAATGAATTTATCACCCTGGGAATTATTAAATCAGATCACACACACACTCGGATAAGATATTATAAGTTTTGATCACTGAGGATTAATGGACTGCTGGAGCAGTGGTGTTTCAGTTCTCTCCTCTATACACTCTTACATTTCACCAGCCAGTCCACAAGACCAGTGGTTCCTAAAGTGGGGTCCATGGACTGCCTGGACTGACCTCCAGACAGCAATAAAACCTGTTAAACTACTATTATAAAAAAGTAATAAACAAATACATACACATGGCACTAAAATGTAAACCCCAATGATGACAGAGCCAGTCACATCTGGTTTTTGTGTTTTTATTTATTCTGTACAACCAACAGACACTCAGATTCGGGAGGGGTACAGCATCTGAAAGACACAAAAACGAAAACACAATGTCACAACCAACAGATGCTCAGATTCGGGAGGGGTACAGTATCTGAAGACAAAAGCAAAAGCCACCCTTCATGTCTCAAGAATATTCTATAATGAACAATATGTGGCCAAAAAATAATAATCTTGAATTGGCATTTATGACACTGACCACCTGTAAAAGGTTTGTGTGGTTGTCACAAAACACACATGAGGATGAACCACTGTTCAGGTAAACTACTTAAACGTTTTTCAAAAATCAAGGCTCACAATAACAAAAAGTTAAGTGGCTAACAGTAGTATTGCTAGATATAATTACCACTCGTCCCTGGTGTCCAATGGCCTTGGACAGCAGGTTGTTCAAGTTAACAACAATCCAATGGTCTCTGTGCATAAGTGTAGTTCTCAGGTGGCATCGCTTAATTTGATTAGCTCAGCAGCAGATTTGAACCAGAAACATTATGAAGGTGTTGAGTATTTGCGGTTCAAATCTACTGCTGAGCTTGTGTGCTGGAACAGGGAATGTTTATGCCACCTTCTGGAAATACCACTCGCCTATTAGTTTGCATTGCGCAGTGGGCTCAGTGCGCTATTTCCGAACGCGCCCAGTCTATTGCTGTGGACAACATGTGGTACTAGGTAACGGAAGTATAAAGGCCTCCAACTAGTCAAAGGTAATTCGTTTTAATTACCACTCTGATTCGGTGTCCCATGGCCTTGGCTGGGAGGTTGCTGGTGAATTTGGCGCGGACCATTCCACTGTTTCCATGGGCGCGAGTCACCTTACCCCAGATAACCCTGGTCTTGTTTGGTTTGCCACCAGGAGTCACTGTGTTTCTGTAATAAAACAATATAACAAAATAAACTTTAGTTACTTTGGTTTCACTACAGTAAATCCAAGAAAATGTACATATACAATGAGTCAAGATGATGTTGGGGGTCGAATCCAAATCGACAGAATTATTTCCAAATCTAATAGTAATTTAGCATGTAAAAGATGTGCCATTTACATTTGTGAATGTTTGTCTTTGTTTCAACTAAAACGTTAAGTTGTTTAGTGCCTTAGGGCCGATTCATACTCCTATTTTAGAGCCGAATAAAAGTCGGTTCGGCACTGTAGAGCCTACAATGTCACGTCATTTGAGGTTCGGGGGGGCAGGTACCGTCCTAAAGTCGGCTCTTCGGTGCTACTGAAAATTTCTGACGAGCCGAAATCATTTCGGCACTACAGCGCCGAAACAGCGATAAAATAGGAGTATGAATCGGCCCTTACAAAAGGTAGTCAAAGAGGGGAATAAAAATTAAAAAAATTGAACCAATAATCAGTTGGTTCCTCAGAATTTGTGGGTGATTCACTTAAAACCAACATTGGAGCTTGAAACCTGATTTTGTAATTCGTTTTCCTGTGCACATGTGAAAAACAGAAGGGTAAAATGCTAATAAAATGATTAATGTATGTGTTAGATTTAGGTGTGCCAAAGTGCCAGCATCGACAGTCAGTGTTGTTGCTTGCACACTGGCAGACACCTCAGTGTATTAATCCCCATTCAGATCAAAGATTTGCAATTAGAACAAAAAAACATTTTGTAAAGTTTTAGCAGTCTGAATCATCCCATCGCACAAAGAGGATGCTCATTTGCAACATGCATAAGACATTAATATGTCAATCTCTCTCTCACAAGCTCATGCAGTGTGCATGGTATAAAAGTATGTTCAAGGACAAACTTTAATGTAATTAAACAAAAAGGAAAGGTTCAAAATCATGCCTGCACACCACAAATTTGACAAAAAGGAACCAAGCCATAGAAAGTTAACGGTAACCTTCAATGTTTCACAGCATGTAATAGCGAGGCCATCGTGTTGCCAACCAAACTCAAATTAGTGAGTTCAGAATAGTTACAATTTTCCCAGTTGGCGATTAACTAACATTTGTTTGACAGCCTCATTTAGACCCTGCATTTCAACCAAACAACTGTCAATCAACACTTCAGAGGTAGAACTTCAGCATACAGATACATGTATGGGAGTCATTGAGTGAAACTCACTTCTTTGCCTTGTAGACGTAGGCACAACGTTTGCCCAGGTAGAAGTCTACCTCATCTCTGGAGTAGACGCCCTCCACCTTCAGCAGAGCTGTGTGTTCACGCTGGTTCCTCAGACCTCGCTTATAGCCGGCAAAGATGGCCTTCGACCACAGTCTGACAAGAGAGACACCATTCAATTCAAACAACTATACAACAGATAGTTTTGGGGAAAGCAATCTGATTGTCTAAACTATAAACAGCTTTCTAGCTATGCTTTAAACAACCATATTAGGACAGCGGCTACATCCATCATTTAAAAAAAAAAAGAAAAGATGTTTAGCGTATATCTGAGTTTTAAGCATAACTTGTATAATTGCAATTACACTCAAGGGTGTTATTTAATGTCATTAATGCATGTCTGCGCTGCCTTTCGGAACTCACCCTGCATCACAGGCGTGCATTAATGATGGTAAACAACACCCTCGTGTAATATTGCTTAACTCAAACATCTCTGATCAGGACAAAGTTTACCATGCAAACTAGTAATGTGTGTCAAAACGGACTTGAACATAACCCATTTCAAACATAGTGAGAACAGCTGATTTACAAGCTCACAAGACAGTCACAGCATGTGTCAAGAGTTTGTAGATCTTACCTTCCTGGCATTTTGAGTCTTCTCCAGGTGTGAAACCTAAAAGACAAACACAACTTACTTAATGCAAGACGAGCCTGTATCATAAATTGCCAGCCCAGGTTGACTTCAGCCCATGTAGTTATTTAATACACCCGATTCAGTTCTATCACCACGAACTAAAGGACTACAATAAGTAAGCTCTTGAGCTTTATTATATTTCAATATGCACGCAGAGATTTATGCATACATTTTGTCAAACATATCAATTAAGACAGAAGTGCAGAAGATGAATTAGTTAGCATCATTCATCATGGCTGCTACAGCAGATAGGTCATATAGGATGTTCACGTGAACCGTTAAAAGTAACTCAGCTAAACAGACGGAATGCATATTATAAAACAAAGTTATAAAGAAAATTGTTTAAAATGTGTAAACTTCATGTTCGACGGTGTAAACATTGGCTAGCTATGCATGATCCTCCGTTACTTAGTTAGCTGCTACCGGCTATTTGGCAAGCAATGTGAAGTCAATGTAAAGTCAGTTTCCACAGGAAAGTTAACATAGTGGGTTCGTTATGTTGTTCGTTATGTTGTTACTGTTATTTGTATTTGTAACAGTCGCAGGGGGTTGAAAAACGCTGTACTGCTATGCGTGAGTCAGTTAGCGGTTAGCTCCATCCAGCTCATATCACTCCCATCTTTATAAATCCATCAATAAAACCAGCTGTATTTCATACGTAAGATGTGATTAGATGAGCGGGGATGTGAATCGATCAGATTAATAACGTATACAATGATTAAAAGTTATATTTTAACGTGGTGTTTTCATCTCATACCTGCACTGTGAATGAAAAATGGAGGAAAAGGAAGTGCGTGAGGGCCGCTGGGAAATTATTGGTGACGTGGGGTGGCCGATGAGATGCCTGATAGCACAACATGTAGAAAACGTGTATTATTCTTATTCTTGTACATATTCACATTATTTCACATTTAGCGGAATATACTGGAATATACTGGGTAATGAAAATACAACGGTTGACTTGATTACAAATATAATATTCGTGGTGAAAAGTAATCGTGCAGACATGATTTAACACGTTTAGTGCGTGTGCAGTTTTATATGCATTTAAAATGTAAAGAATAATTACCTTCATTCATTGAGTCAACTATTTTATAATTTGATGTGTATGTTATTAAAACTTAGTTTGTCGGTGTTGTCCATAGTGTTGTCGGGCAACTGAATGACCAATCACGGCGCTGATCTACAAGCCCACACCGCGTAGCACCGCAGTGTGTTGTGGGCTTGTAGATCTACACGCGATACCACCGTCGTACTACGAAGTACAACCACGCCCGATCTAGATTTAGTTGCCACGGTGACCAATATAAACAGTCAGACAGTAGAAGAGAAGTTCATGTGCATACTGCATTTTGTCACCCAGTAATGGTTTATTCTTAAAATAATAAAAGACAAACGTGTGTTCCACCCAAAACGTGAGTAATAATGATTATTTATTTATTTAATAGTATTTTCCCTTCATAGATGTACATTATGTTCTCCGAGTCTTTCTTTCTTTCTTTCTTTCTTTCTTTCTTTCTTTCTTTCATTACCAACATAAATACCAGAGATTTTACAAATTTAAATTTGTTGTGAAATGTAGCCTACATTTAATTCAGATTATCAAAAATCAAGAGGGGTTTATTTGTCACTCACAAACTGTTGCTTAGGTTAGAAGTTAGAACCCGCCGCAGTGGTGTCCAACTAGAACTTAAACCAAGATGCTTCGCCTTCTGCCTTGAGCAGACCTCTATTATATATTATCCGATTATGCTTTGTCAGGATGACTGAGCCAATAAGATCCATATATGGGTTCTACCACATCGATCTGATATCAGCATTAGGTCAACCCGGACCAAATATAGGAATTGTCATACTAGACGTGTCATATGTCATATAACCCAACGTGCTAGTCGGATATGTCATAGCCCGACGTCCTAGTCGAATATCCCCATTACCCATATGGAGACTGTCCAATGACCAACTCTCCCTCCTCCTGATATGAATAGAAGTGAGAGTCTTCGTTACACAAACGATACAAGAAGCAGCACAATGTTGGTGTGACATAATGTTAAAATAAAGATAAATATTGATAAGAGAAGTAGCCTACAATTTAAGTAGAATGACGGGTGTGATAAACCTCCTGTGTGGTATCTTTTAAACAGTAATGGCGATTGTAAACTGCAAGAAGACAGAAGTCATGCAATACCAATATCAATCTATCAATCTTGTGCAATGTATACAGCACATTGCACAAGTAACATTTTGAGCAGCTCTTACAGTTCTATGTATTTATTTTTTCATTTTGTGTGTGTGTGTGTGTGTGTGTGTGTGTGTGTGTGTGTGTGTGTGTGTGTGTGTGTGTGTGTGTGTGTGTGTGCGCGCGCGCGTGCGTGCACGTGCCAGTCAGGATGTTGTGTGTAGAGGAGGTACTCGGGGTGTGTGCTGTCCTAGAAGACACTGCAGACCAGCTGGACGTGTTGGGGAACATCCTATGTGCCAGAGGACACTCTGTGGTGACTCTCTCCAACCCTCAGTACTTCTCAACTTCTCAAATCTGTTTAACTACTTCACTTCACCCAGATTTTATGCTTTGGGCTATTTTAGCAAAATTTGTTTGAATAATGTTTAACATGTTTAACACAGATCTTCTCTTATGTGGGTCCCTGGAGCAAAATCCTTTCAAATGTGGGTCTTCGGACAAATATCAATTTGGGGATCCTTGACATGAAAATGTTTGAGAATCACTCTCTTACAAGACTCGCCCTGTAGGGCGAGGTTGCTTCTCGCCCCTCAGGCGTCTTACTGGTTATTATTATTATAATATTATTATTATGTGCGACATGTGCGTGCGTGCGTGCGTGCGTGCGTGCGTGCGTGCGTGCGTGCGTGCGTGCGTGCGTGCGTGCGTGCGTGCGTGTGTGTGTGTGTGTACGTTAGGTGCTGGCAGACAGCAGTGGGATGCTGGGCCAGCAGAGACACACCCGTCAGAGCCAGGGGGCGGGGCCAGACAAAAGCCATCATCTGAACAGAACTAAAGATTCAGAACTACTGAAGAAAATACAGACAGACAGGTAGACAGACAGACACATACAGTAGAACTACTGAAGAAAATACAGACAGACAGGTAGACAGACAGACACATACAGTAGAACTACTGAAGACAATACAGACAGACAGACACATACAGTAGAACTACTGAAGAAAATACAGACAGACAGGTAGACAGACAGACAGACACATACAGTAGAACTACTGAAGAAAATACAGACAGACAGACAGACAGACACATACAGTAGAACAGACATCTCAAGAGCTACCAAGATCAACCTGTTCAAAGCCTGTGTGGAAAGTATCCTTCTTTATGGTGCCGAAACATGGACAATGAATAAGGAGTTTCTGGATCGTCTTGATGGAACATACACAAGACTCCTCATGCGTGTCCAGAACCTTTCATGGAAGGACCATCCCACTAAAGCTCAGATTTATGGAGGCTGATGATGATGATGATGACAGTAGAACTACTGAATAAAATACAGACAGACAGACAGACAGACAGACAGACAGACAGACACGTATACAGTCTGAACTAATGAAGAAAATACAGACAGACAGAAACATACAGTGGCATTAGCAACCTATGTACAAAAACTATTAGAATACGTAACGCACATCACTTGGTTGAGGTGCTGGGTTAGAAAGTGACATACTGTAAGAAAAAGAATAACCCCGGACACTCGAGCCAAGGCTCTTCATCAGCTCAAACACTGTTTTTTATCCCACGATTTTTGTAAACCATTTTTCTCCCCCAGTGCCAATTGCCTAAGCTGACTGTAATCCTGTTCACTTTCTCCTTTCCTCTGCAGGCTTTTTGTGTCTACGGTGATTGATAGGCTGTTGGCGGAGCTGAGAGCCAATCAGACGTTTGTTAGTCTGTTGGAGTCTGTGGAGGAGGAGAACGACAGGAAGTCCCAACTCTGTGATGTCATCAACAGGTGACATACTTTACTGGTATTAGGTGTACCTGGTATATTATATTGGTACTATGCCGTACTGGCACTGTACTCTATACTGACATGTTGTGCTGGTGCTGGATTGATTGATTGATTGAATATTTTATTAGTCAGAAATGTAAACAGCAGTTACAGCACATGGCACAGTAAGACATTAAAGCTAAAAGAATAACACAAAAAAGTCCTGGGGACTTCCATTATGGACAAAAGTATTCATTCAATTAATCAAATATGGCATACAAAAATAGGGTATGGACATTACTGGACTGGTAGTGCTGTAAAATGAGTGGACCGGTTGTGTTGCTGTTGTGGAGAGTGTAGAGACGGTAGAGCGGCAGCACGGGAATCAGAAGGTTCCCGGTTCAATCCCTGGCTTCCCCTGGCTTAGTGCAGAGGTTTCCTTGAGCAAGACACTTAAAGGGGAATACCACTCATTTTCAACATTTTACTTGCTCATTAATATACCATAGTGAAAAAAATAAAAAAATTAAAGTCCCCCCATGCTGTGTTTCCTAGAACTGGAGGTCTGAAAAAAATCATTAACATGGTGAATCACATCTTGATGATGTCATCAAGATGTGATTCACTGGCCTGGGCCGTGGCTCAGCGGTCCAGGCGCCTTGGCCAGTAGCCCGGGCCTGGCAGTGTGCCGCGGGCTCGACTCCCGATCCTGACGGCCTTTACTGCATGTCACTCCCCCATCTCTCTCCCCCATTTCCTGTCAGCCTACTGTCTGTCTCTATAAAAAAAATATAAAATAAAGGCGAAAGCCACAAAAAAAACCTTAAAAAAAATGATATATATATATATATATATATATATATATATATATATATATGCGATTCACCATGTTAATGATTAGTTACATAGTAAAATGTTGAATGTTCACCGCTGGAAGAAACTGCTGATATAAATGTTGAAAACGTGTAGATTGGCAATTTTAACTATTCAAAAATGTTTTTCAAAATAGTAAAAAAAAAGTAGAAGGAGTTTAGGGATAAAAGGGTTTAGCATGGACAAAAATAGAGCTCTCAGAGAGCCAGACAGAACACAGAGCGGTTAAAGCATGCAGTAGCTGCAGCAGACAGGAGGGGGGGCTGTCTGCAGGAGGAGGATCCCTCCAACAGAGAGTGTGTGTGTGTGTGTGTGTGTGTGTGTGTGTGTGTGTGTGTGTGTGTGTGTGTGTGTGTGTGTGTGTGTGTGTGTGTGTGTGTGGTGTGTGTGGTGTGTGTGTGTGTGTGTGTGTGTGTGTGTGTGTGCGTGCGTTGTGTGCGTGATACAGATGCAATATGAATCCTCCATTTGCTCTTTTTTTTTTACCAATGGTTTAGAGAGGAGGAGAGTTGTAGAAGGATCAGATCTCTGCAGAAACACCTGACAGACCTTCACACACAGAAGAACATGGAGCTACAGGTATCCCTCTGCTACACACTATGCATACAATTAAAAACATATCCAGACACCGAAAACACATTTCCATTGGGATGTTGGTGTTGTTGCAGAGTCGTGATGAGTTGACGGCTCATTTAAAAGACCAGCTGCAAGAGCTGAAGGTGAAAACATCGCTGGAGAAGAAGTATGTGAAGAGCAGCTGCAAACAACTGGTCTACCAGACGCACAAACACAACAACCACAACGAGAGCACACTGCAGCAACACATACAGGTGTGTCCACACCAGTGGTTTCTCACAGTGGGGTGCAGGGACCCGCAGAGGTCCGCGGGGGTGGGGGGGATGGTATAGCATCAAAATCAATTTAACCACTTGTCTTTAACCATATACAACGGCTATTACTGAAAATAGCCAATCTATAAGCTGTCAATGTGTCGCAAAATATCTGTTTTTCATTGGTTAAATCTGATTTACTCAGATTAGTTTTGCTGTCTGTCTGTCTGTCTGTCTGTCTGTCTGTCTGTCTGTCTGTCAAGCTGTTAAATGACAGATTGGAGGAGGAGAGAAGAGTTCATCAGCACATGAATAGCTTTCTGAAGGACCACCTGATGGTAAGGATTCATTATAATGACATAATTAATAACGCTGATATCACATTGTTATTACTAGACCTGTCCCTACTTGGGAACGATGCAACTTGGGAACCTAATAATACCCGTTGTCAACTTGTCACCCATTTTAACTATCCGTCTGTGTCCCTTTTGTGGCCATACTGTATATGGAGATCTCTGTAGTATGCAATACCCGTTGTCATAGCACCCATTTTAACTGTCTCTGTCCCACATGGAGATCTCAGTAGTCTGTCTGCCTGTGCCTGACTGTGCAAACTGACTGTGAAAAGTGGACTGGTTAAGTAATCAAATGGCAGGTGTGGGGTTGCCATGGCAATCAATTGGCTGAGGCAGAGGCTGGAAATTGCACAGGTGAAGGGACTTGGGCTCATTAGGTCCACTGGCAGAGCCTGACCAGAGCTGACCAGGCCGGGCTCTGTTGTGGTGTGGAACGTGTATGTCGAATTTGAAGTCGGTGGGGCAAACGGTTCTCGAGTTACGTGCACACACAGACACACACCGTACACACACGCACACACACACACAGACACACACACACGTGAGATGTGGCGCATATAGTTAGATTATTGGGTTATTGTCATAATAACGCTGATATCACATTGTTATTATTATTGGGTTGTTGTTTCTGCAGACACTATCGGAGCAGGATGAGTGGTGGATGGAGAAATATAACCAGGACATGGAACGCAAACAACAGGAAGCAAGCACCTTGAAACACAGCAAGAGCAGCAATGTCACTATACTACAACTATTGTCTAGCAAGGTAAGAACACGCACGCACGCACGCACACACGCACGCACGCTCTCACACACGCACGCACGCACGCACGCACGCACGCACGCACGCACGCACGCACCTTTTGGGTAACCTCTAAGGTTGTCCCGATCAGATCGGGTGATCGGAAATCGGGGCCAATCACGTCGGAATCAGATCGGGAGCCAAAAAACGTGATTGTGACATCCCTAGTATCAATATTATATCCATATTATGATATTAGACTGGAAATTGTCTGTGAATCGGATATTGTACTATTGTGATATGGCATAAACGTGTTCTATAAAATATAAATCTCGGATCGGGAAAAATCGGTATCGGATTCAAAATCAAATGATCGGAATCGGATCAGGAGCACAAAAACGTAATCGGGACATCGTAATCCCCTCTTTAACTGACAGTATTTTGCCTAGATGATTATGATTTGACCACTCAGTACAAAGAGTGTGAAGGAGAATTATTAATAATAATAATAATAATGATTATGATTTGACAGTACTACAGAGAGTGAAGAGTTGGTTTTGGATGATTAATAATAATAATAATAATGATTTGACCTTTGACCTGTCAGTACAGGGATAGTGAAGAGTTGGTGTTGGATGACAGGGTGTTGAAGGAAAACCTCCGCAGACAGCTGGGGAAGGACAACATGGAGAGGAGCGCTGCTACCATGGTAACCACTCAGATAGATCCCATAATTATACTAAATTGGGACTTGAAGGGGAGAAAATGTTTTTCTTTTTTCTTGAAGGGGCATGTTTTGCACAATAAGTCTTTTCATTATGTCTGCCCACGATCTCTTTGATTCATACAGTAGGCTACGTTTATTTACCTCAGTCACTGATACTAAATCTGATATTTTATTTTTTCTATATATGAACCTGTGACTATGAACCTGTGACTGTTATAAAACGGAAATAAAAAGATTTTGAAAAGAAAGATAGATCCCATAATAACCGGAAAAGAAATACAGATATTAACATGTTTTGTAAAAATGGCAAATAGATTTTTGGAGGAAAGAAACAGCAGTGTTCCTCATCTGATCCATCGTCCACGGCTAGTCTTCCCATTGGCTGTGGAGTTTTAATCTGTGTTTTTGTCTTTGTAGGACAGACAGACAGACAGACAAATATGTCCCAGTGGAGGAAAGTAACTAAGTACATTTACATAATAAGTACTGTACTTTTTGGAGTCACGGTGTGACTCATTGTGAGCTTGTAGATAAGCTATTTTCTAGAGAATCTTATACATTTGAAAACTTGAAATGGGACATTCTGCACAATGAGTACTTTTACCTTTGGTACTTTAAGTACATTTTGAGGACAATACTTTTGTACTTTCACTCAAGTACATTTTGAACTTTTGAACTTGACGGAGTATTTCTATATTGCGGTATTGATACTTTTACTTAAGTAAAATAATTTAAGTACTTTAACCCACCACTGATACCGTCCTGTATGACTCCATGTTGTCTCAGGTGCAGGCGTGGTGGAGAGGAACTCTGGTCAGACGCTGTTTGGGACCCTTTAAAAAGGGGAAGAAAGCCAAAGAGACCAAGAGAAAAGAAAAGAAGAAGAAGAAATGAAACGTATCTCTGTCGCCTGGAACCAGAACTCTTCCTTGTCTGCTCTACTTCTTCATCAACTGTGGCTCTCCTTACTGTTGCACTTTGAAGTGCTATATTGCTCTTTCTTTTATCACCAAATAAAATCAATCAATCAATCAATCCAAAGGTTTTAACTTCTTGTCCATATGTTGATCTATTCTACAGTAAACCCTTTAATCCTCATTCCAAATGGTTTCTCTGTTTAGACTTACCACAGATCGAATCTAGAGCAGGGGTCTTCAAGGACCCCTTAGCTGAGAGAGAGAGAGCGATGAAGCAGGGACCACCCCCCACCCCACCCCACTACATATTGTATAAAATTCTGCTGCAAAATAACATTTTCATAGATTTCATAGACTTGTTTGACAGCACTATAATCACTGTACATTTATGTTTTGTTTGTTTACACATTATCTTTTCTATTAATATGTTGGATTCATGTTAGTAACGTTAATCCATGAATGGATTTTTAGACATTTAACCAGTTAAACCCTCAATATTTTATTAAGTATTAGCCCTGCATTTGGTCAGCCTTTTCCCCATCTACATCAAACCTCTTTGCTGAAAATAGCCGATCTACAAGCTCACAATGCCTCGAAGCAGCACGTGGCAGTGAGCTTGTAGATCAGCTAATGTTCCCTAGAATAGTGGGAAATGTCAAAACAAACACACAACACACACACACACTAAAGTATGAAACGTATTCACATCAGTGACTCAAATTAGAACTTTTATTCAATGCACCAAATATTCAATCCAGACATGTTCAATGTTTTTATTTGTGTTTTTTTCAGGGACAATTCTCAGCAAGAAATAGTGAAAATACAAAGTTTAAAAATGTAAAAAGGGCATTGTGTTGCTGTAAGCAGGCAGGTCTGGAGCGGGATAGTTCTGTCAGTCAGTCTATTAAATGCATCTCTGTAAACATACGGAATGTTCTGTCTTGCCTTTATGACATAAAAACCAAGGGTGAAAATAAAAAAAATAAGTCTCCTTGACAAAGAGGGAGCCCGGCAGAGGGGCCAGCACTGGACCATGTGGAATTCAGTCAGTAACCGTGGTTGTTAGGAACCTCTGGTCACATGTTTTATCACAACTTTAGGGGGGTGGGGCAACATGTCTGTAGATCACCAATAATAATAATAATAAAATAAAAAATAAAAACATTTACAAATCTCTTGTTTCAAACTCCAAACAGTAACTTCAATGATAAAAGTATCAGACATCTGGAAAATACATGGCTTGTTTTTGCTTACATATGAAAAAAGAAAAAAAAAAAGAAACTATTGCAAGGCGTTTTAAGGTCCTTACAAACCGGGAATGTTCATGTAGTGCCATTAATTTATTTTATTTAATCTGCGGTTTGTGTCATGAGTACCCACACAGAACGCCAATTATAGAAACGCGCCGATAAAGCAACTTCCTTTTAAACAAGGTCAACTTTTCGCTGTGACTAAAAAGCACCCAACTTATGATTTGAATGAGGCGCGCGTTTTCGGATGGTATATTTGTCACATTCCCGGCGTGCAACGGACCGTGAAACAGCCATGCTGGGGAGGAGCCCAGCGATAGGAGGAAAAACATGTCATTCAAAGCGTCCCATGGTCAGCTTAGCCACGGCTATTAGGCCACAACAAGAGGGGCTAACCCGTCATTGCTAGGGGTCGTCATTAGAACACGTGGGGGAACCTCGGTCACCAAACCAGGGTTTGAACAATCTTCCACCCTAAGCCAGCCACAAATTATGTTCATCTTGAAATCTTACTTAAAAAAAAGAAAAAGTGTTATCTTCTTGTCCTTTGACCAGCGAATAGGGACAGCGTCTGTCTGCGTCGCCATGGGAGACCTTGCCTTGTCGTCATGGCAACAAACAGGAAATAACAGCGTCATATATATATTTATATATTTACAGTTAACATGTACACACCAACAACACGAGTTGAAACAAACAAGACAGACGAAAAACTAGGATGTGGCACTGTGGCTACGTAAAGTCGGACTGGTGCACTCATAATGGGAGTGGAATGTGGATACTACGATGTAATATCCATACTGAATACCACGTAGTATGCAGTATGGTTTCTGCATTTATCCTTGCTGCATATCATCTGTCAGGTGGAAACCGCATGTCCAAAAAATTGTTAATCTTCAGGGTTCAAATGAAAAAAAAGTAGCAGATCGACAAGCTCAAAACACGTCGCTTCGTGCTGTGTTTTGAGCTTGTGGATTTGCTACTTGTGTGTGATGCTGTAGTGCGATCAAGTATGGCGTTCATTTATGAAACAACACACTATCTATACTGCATACTACATAGTAACCATACTGGTAATTACATAGTATGTATCTAATGTAATGCACAAATTGCACATTGTAATGCGCTTTGGAAAAAGGTGCTATAGAAATGCAGTATTCACTTCATACTACTTAGTATACAACACAGTGTCCATACAGTCTACTGCATAGTAGTATTCATATACTGCACATGTAACATGACCTTTCTCCATCATTTCCATTCCAAGGCATAGTTCTGACCAAAGATTGGCGACAAGATGAAAACAGCCGGGGGTCCCAAATGTTTTGGGCAACATTATTTGTAAAACAAACCGTTTAAACACTATGAAGTTGATAATGGCACTTATTTAGTTAGCGAGTTTTGGAAATTCCAATCTGGGAACCATGCATTGGATTTTTTTTTAAATAAAACAAACTTTTGTGATAGTTACTGTACTGTACTATACAGTTTTGTTAGTTACACTTTTATTGTTATAGTTATAGTGCTGTGTGAATGGGCCTATAGGCTGAAGAACAGTGCCACTTTAGGTCACCCAGTCGTAACGCCGGCAGCTGTTCATACCCCAAACGGACATACATAGGCACATACTGTAGACACATAGGGACACGAAGCCAGTTATTGGAGCGGTGTGCACCGCTGAAAGAAAATAAACCGCGTCCTCTGCTTGTTTGTTTCCATTTGAATTTGCCTCTGGGGGCGCCGGCCAATGGAGGATGGCCTTTTAGGTCGGCCCTCAGCCCTCCTCTTCCGGTGGGGCGCTTACGTTTTCATTCCACTAATCCCCAACGTACATACCATTCTGAATGCCCCTGCCGACAGATTCAGTAGCGCAGCTAGGAATCTGTTTTTTGAGAGATTATGGAACTTCAGACAGAAAGTGACCGTAGTTTTATATATTAAGCTGCATGGATACGGCTAACCGTTTTATCTGGCCGGAAATGACAGAGCAGGACAGTAACAGGATCAATACTGTGTGTACTGCAGTATTAAGCACTTAAACCCCACTATCCGTATTGTGGGGAAATAGCAGATCGACAAATCTCGCAAAGCGTTGAGAGCTTTGTCGATCTGCTTTCAGCGAAAACTTTCCCCACAATAACAGAAATAGAGACACTAGAATAGAGCTCTGCAGTACTCCGGTCGACCATATGGCGCTTAATCCATTAAGACCTGACGACGCATCTGTGTCTAATGTGTATATAATCACCTTATAGCTTTTAACCACCATTATTTTAAACTTTATCTGTAAAAATAGCAGATCTACAAGCTCATAGCATGGCAGAGTGCCGCACTATGAGCTTGTAGATCTGCTATTGTGATGTGTGCAAATATTTGAATATATTCTTTCCCAGCTAACTTTTTTTTTTAAAGATATATATTTTGTTGCTTTTTCTGCCTTTATTGAGAGGTTGAAAGTAGACCGACAGGAAATGGGGAGAGAGATGGGGGTGCCCAGACGGTTGAGCTAACCGTCCAGGCCCCCAGCGAACATTTTTAACTCAAATATTTGCTTCTGGGGGGGTTCCTGGAACAACATATTTTCAGATGGGGGTCCGTGGTCAAATACAGATAATTCTGGGGGTCCTTGACATGAAAAAGTATGAAAAGTACATATACGTTTTCCAGAAAAATGTCAGGATTTTATAGAATCTGGTCTTAGGTCTTAATGGGTTAAGTGGTTAATGCCGTTTAAGTGGTTAACACTAATTTATGTTCTGTTGCACGGCGGTAGAGGTGCAACGGAACATAAATGGTGCTTTAGCGTGTACTGTCTGCAGTATTCCATGTCCATTAAGGGCCACTTTACCCCTTTTGCAACCAGTTCTTATTTTAATGATGTTTGGGAGACAAGAAACACTTTCCTGTGGTTTTTATGTGGGTAATATGTGTTTTTAGATATTTCAGTATTTCAAAGTGTCACTGGGCTCACTTCCTTCCTGGACTACAATTCCCATAATGCTTTGGTCCACTGCTCCTCCTTGTGGATAGGGGGAGGGCTGTCTTACTGAGACAACATGTAGTCCAGGAAGTAAGTGAGCCCAGTGCCCATGACATCATGGAGTCCATGGACACTTTGAAAGACTGAAATATCTAAAAAACACATATTACCCACATAAAAACCCCAGGAAAGTGTTTGTCTCCCAAACATCATTAAAATAAGATCTGGTTGCAAAAGGGGTGAAGTGTCACAGGAATACACAAGGTTTCCCCCCTCAACTGACTGACACTTACACAACTAGTTACCGATACGATGATGGAAACATGATTCTTTTTTTCTCTTCAAACTGCTTTGATGGGTTATGACTGTAGCAGTCCACCAGCTGGTGACGCCACACACAAATCACCTGACAACAATGAAAATAATAATAATAATAAACTATAGCATATTAATATGGTGCAAAATTACCAAAGCGTATTGCTGCCACCGAAGAACGAAACAATAAGATCAGTATCATGTTGTAACGTGAAAAAGTGGTTCTCAAAAATAGCAAATTTACACTCACTTTGTGCCGCAATGCAAGCTTGTATATCTGCTATCTTTGAACATTTTAGAAAAATCTTGAAAGGCTTTCTTTTTTTACTAAATGTTTCTCTTCTGGGGGTCCCTGGGCACAAAACGGTTTCAGATGGGGGTCCGCAGCCAAATACAAAAGTGATTTAGATGGCATTTGTAGAAGAATGTCCTAATGGGTTAAGTTTTAATAGTTTATTATAACAAGATGCTTTTTGTATTATTATTATGGCTTGTTATAACCTTTGTTTCATTATAACTATAAGTAATTTCATTAATAAGTGAAATGGTATAATGTGATAAGGTTTATATTGTTAAAACAATTTCATTAAGATAATATAAGTTATCACATTAAAATAATATAGCACAAGTTATCATGTTTTAACATTAAAACAATAGAAGTTCCCTCACATAAAAACATAAGTTACCAAGTTATAACAAAATGTTTTGCCTTAAGTTACTACTAGGTTACTCCGTTATAGCGTGAAATGTTTCACATTATAGCGAGATGATACTGGAAACGCTGCAAAATCTCTGCTGTACTTGTATCGCTGTCAACATTTCAATCACTCAGTGAGGTGCCCTGATGATGGTAAAATGTTGACAGCAGCAAAAAAAGAAATACGGCAGGCCACGGAAGTGCGTGCAACATCTTAAAAACAAATCAACGCTGTTTCCCACTCTTGGGTGGTTAGTTTTTAATCGTGTCTTTCGGCAGCGGAGGACCCACTGCTCAAAAAGCTTTCAGAGGACACGCACCTTCTCTATATCCAGACATGTCACATGGCAAGGCGGTTTTATTTGTATAGCATGAAAAGCATCTTGTTATAACAATACACGTTTCATATTATAACGTGATACTGATGATTTCTTCTTTTCGTGCCCAGCAATACGCTTCTGTACAAAATAAAATAAAAACCCAGTGGACAGAGAAAAAGAGGAAGTTACTGTCTGTCTGTGGTCTATTTGACATCATAAAATGTTCTTTCGTAAGAAGAAAAAAGTTAAAAAAAAGCAGTTGGAAACGTTTGATCACTTCCTGACGATGCGATGGAGGACTCGAGGAGACAAGATTTTTCGTGTCATTTTGTCTTTCTGGGACATCGGTCGGTTGATAGGTGTTGTTGTCAGGCAACGTCCCGTAGTGTGGTGGGCGGGTCTACAAGGCGAGGGGGGTGGTTGCCGCGGAGACGCTGGTGGTGGCGTGTTTGGGTGGGGCCAGCTCCAGCAGAGCGCGCACCGTTCCCGCCACCTGGGGGAGCCCTCGCTCCTCCAGAATACACACAGGAAGACACAACTGAGTCTACGCACACAGACACACACAGATAGATAGACAGACAGACAGACAGACAAACAGAAAGAAAGACAAACGAGGGGGGATGAACAGAAAGGAGGGTCATGTCAATGGGTGGACTAAAAAAAATGATAATCGCCATGATGGCAACAGAAAATAAATTACTAATGAACAACATCAAATAAAGATGAAATCAAGAGAATTAAAAGGACTGATTATGAACAGTACTGTGTGTCCCATTTGTCGCATGATAGTGTTACATGAAAATATCCTGACTGTAAGCCCCCGATGAGTCATATGGCGACCATGTTAGAGGCTTTTGTAAAATAACGAGTACATTTTGGCCTAAGGGTGGTGCAAGGTCTCCAAAGTCAATAGGGTTTACCTTGCAGTCTGCCCGTTAGTTTATGAGCTATCCTGTGTGCTAATTGAGATAAGGGTGGTGGCTAGGGGAAAGGTGATGGGGTCACTCAAATTGTTAAAATTTGATTTTGAAATCTTGTGTACAAATGGAAATTCAACTAGAAATATAGCTGCAAGCAGCGATAAAGACGGGTCAAGCTATGAAAGCAATAAAGAAAACACCTATATGCAATATGCACAATGAGCCATAGAGAGAACTTGAGAGAAATAAGACCACTCCATTAACAAATTATCGCTTTAAATAGCTGGTTGGAGACTGGAGATGACGTTAATTATTTTGTTACGCTGCTTGGCTAAAGGGGTTGTCTGTCAACGCTGTACTCCCGCAGCCAACCATGCATTAGCATGGATGGTCAAGACTCCACTCGCATGAATGGAAATGTGATTTCAACGGGGAGGGGTTAACCAGGCTACGAAATTCTTTGACGTCGCTTTCTTGACGTCGTCAAAATGTGGATTGAGCAAATCATATAATTGACTCATAGGGAGATTCCTTTGACGAATGACTGTGAGCTTCAGTTTCTTGACCGTTTCCCACAATCCTCTACCATGTTGCCAAATTCCATGGAAAACGACAGCACAGAACTGCCCAAACTGCGAAAAATTTGCGGAATCTGTAGGAAAACTTTAAGGGGTTTACGCCATTCGGGCTTGACCTGACCCCCAATTATAGTCATATCAAATTGGTACACAATGCCTCCCTGCTTGGCACTCAGCATCAAGGGTTGGATGGGGGTTAAGTCCCTGCGACATACTAGTGTCATGTCCACAGCATAAACGTGTTGGGGACTCCCTCTTTCTTTGGTGTTTAGGCCCAGGTGGGCACGGTTATATGCCTAAACCCACTCCTAACCTGAAAACCTAACCTTAACCTTTCAAACACTATGCCTAACCCTAACCTCCCAGAAACTATGCCTAAACCTAACCTAAAAAACACGCCCACCTGGGCGAAACACCGGGAAAAGAGAGAGCCCGGTATTTGTAGCATCAAGCCGCCTCCTGGCCTATGGGCCACATGGCCCCGTTAACCGTTGGTTCCAAAGCCTACTTACTTTAATCTCATTTTATTTCCAACACAATAGTTTGTCACTACTGGGCTCTCTACTCTACTTCCAAACGGATGACAGCAGCTGGTGTCTGGTGTGTCCAAGCAGTAGCATGCAGCTGCTGATTACTGATCACCGATCAATTAGCAGGTTCATTTTTGCACAAGTCAGACTTTAAGGCAAAGGGAAACAGGAGGAGAAAGCCTTTTTGGTCATTGATGTCATTCATGCTGGATTGAAAGGGATTTAGATGGTGCTAACTTGTGCGGTACTTGTGCTTAACTAATTAATAGGCTCTATGCACAACAGTCTCTTCCTTACTTCCTTCACAGGTCTTACCAAAGGTACTAATGGAGGCTCTGTTACATTTACTGTAGCTCAGTGGTTCACACACATTTAAAATGTCAAGGACGCCCCGTAACTCAGAGTGTGTACAAATGGACCACTAGACCTGTAAGCGTCCATTTGGTTGCACTTTCAGAGTTACACACCCGTAAAGGGGCCATTTGGAACGACGAGGGTCCCTGGCCTGGACCCAACACTGAGACCCACTGGTGTAGCAGAGCGTTTCCAGTGAGCCAACATGCACAACAGCAGCACCCCGACTCTGTTTAGCCAGAATGGAGCAGAGCCTTCATTAGTATCATTTAGGGACGTTAATAGTGAATCGATTAATCAGGGTTAAGACATTTGTCAATTAAATTTAACGTTTAACAATTAATCGAAAATTCAGCAGTTCCACCATTAGGCGGGTTTCTGTGAATGTAATGCTGTCTGCGGCGCACGTGGCCGAGGGACGCGCATGTGGGCCGGTTAAAATCCCCCACACACACCTTGGTAACCACAGAAACGTCTCTGCTTTTGCATGTGATGTGACAGACAACACAGTGCACGTTTCATTTCATTTTAATCCTCATACAAAGATGCCATTGCCTGGCCCTGTATCTCAAATGATCAAATAAACATTTAATTAAGAAATATAATATCCCTTTTGTATTCTGTTTATCAGCAAAATGTAGATTTTTATGTTGGACATAAATTAAGATTCTCAGATAAAAAAGCACCGTTTACTAACCGGTTAATCGATCGATAAGGTTATCAAAACTTGAATGATCAATAAATGAATAATTCCCATCCCTAGTATCATTGATAACACCAACTGTGAAGGAAGTAAGGAAAAGGCCCAAATCCTTTCCAATATGGCTGCTGTGCATATTAGAGACTATTGGGGTTTTGGGGTCGGCCACGTGGTTATCATGTTCCATTCACTCTGGTGGCGGCGCAAGGTGGCAGTAGATCACACACAACACTGACAT
Organism: Electrona antarctica; assembly: GCF_951216825.1. Taxonomy (NCBI): domain Eukaryota; kingdom Metazoa; phylum Chordata; class Actinopteri; order Myctophiformes; family Myctophidae; genus Electrona; species Electrona antarctica. Next base: position 15,202,608 of record NC_136792.1, on the reverse strand, counting down.
GATTGACAGGTAGAACAAGGCAAAGCCAGCCAATTGGGTGGGATGGGAGGGGCCAATGCAGGGCGGGGCGAAGGAGAGTAGAACACAGACTGTCCTATAAACCACGCCCCCTTTCCTCTCTACAATCTCATCAACTGAACAGAGATGCTCCTGTGTGTGTGTGTGTGTGTGTGTGTGTGTGTGTGTGTGTGTGTAAAAACAAATAGATTCAACAAAACGGGTTCAATTAAAAAAGATGAAAGATACAACAGACAGAAGGGAAAATGGAGGGAGGAAGAGGGAGACATGTTAGTTGAAGTGAAAAAAATTCACACTCGTGTGAAGTGAGTGGTGCAACTCTGTGTGGGGGTCCCCGGAAGTTCCAGACCCACAGGAACGCGCCCAGGGTGCTGGCGCGGTTCCGGCGAGCCGCCCCACGTCCGAAATGGTCGAGAAATGACAGAGTTACCGTGTGGGGGTCCCCGGGGGGGTCCTCGGAACATCCAGACCACCAGGGGTCTCCCAGGTTCCGGCGAGCCGCCCCGCGTCCGAACTCCGAAATGGTCACTGTACTGTACTGTACTGTACTGTACTGTACTGTACTGTACTGTACTGTACTGTACTGTACTGTACTGTACTGTACTGTTAATATGTGTGTGTGTGTTAGGCTGCGCAACAGTGACACTTGGTTGTGAAAACCAACCAAACCAAACCACCTATTTTCGTGCTCAGACAGACAGACAGACCGACCCAGCCAGGGAGGGACCCAGGGACACATATAGCTGTCTATATGTAGGAGTGGTTGCACCACTCAAATATTACCTCTAGAAGAGAAATTTAACAGCTGTCTCTTATCCAGAGAGACAGACAGGGCAGCTGAGAGGGAGACAGTGTACGAGAGACAGACTGTAGGACTGCTGAGAGGGACAGTGTAGGAGAGACAGACAGTAATACAGCTGAAAAGGCTCTGGTAGGATCTAATCCCAGATCAGCAGGTCATGTGTGTGTCTGTCTCTCTCTGAATGTGTCAGTCTGTCTCTCTCTGAATGTGTCAGTCTGTCTCTCTCTGAATGTGTCAGTCTGTCTCTCTCTGAATGTGTCAGTCTGTCTCTCTGAGTGTGTCAGCCTGTCTGTCTCTCTAGCCTCGGGGACCGCAGGCATTTTGTTGCCAAAAGAATGAGTCAGTCAGTCAGTCTGTCTGTCTGTCTGTCTGTCTCTCTCTGCAGTCTGTCTTACCTGAGGTACTCCAATCCTTCGACAGGCTTCCAGGAAGTTCTCAACATTCCGTCGACATTTGGCCATGGTCAGTTTGGGCTGCGGGCGACAGGTATGGTAACCGGTTAAGTCACATCATTTCTGTCACTAAAGTGTAAAGTCATTTAACTGCTTAATGTAGGAGTGTTGCCGTCTGCATTCATTAATGACCAAATATCTACTGAGACGAAACACGCGCCCATGTCCCCCTGGCTCCTACATTTCCCAGAGTTCCTTGTGTCTGCACTCACCACAGCGGGGGAGGGAACGTGGATGCTAGGAACGGAGCGCGGCCTCACGTGATTGGCCAGATGACACAGCACCACCCCGTCCGTCAAAGCCGATCCCAAGTCACTGGGCAACGACACCTTGAGACGCGCCTCAATGTTCTACAGACAGAAAGACACACAGATACAGAGGTTAACACACATGTTCATTTCATTCATCCTTAATTAATTTAGGAATATTAATGAGGCAACTGACTTTGCGGAGTTCCTCCACAAGCTCTGCCTCTTCCCCTCCTAGAACAGGTGGAGGAGGTCTGGTTTCCTCTGGGTGGCCCTCTACTGGAAGAGAGCAACAGCAAGTTATGAGTGATTTATACATTCTTCAACATGTCCTGGTAGGATATAAGACCAGCAGTACTAGAGGTTCTGGTAGGATATAAAACCAGCAGTACTAGAGGTTCTGGTAGGATATAAAACCAGCAGTACTAGAGGTTCTGGTAGGATATAAAACCAGCAGTAATAGAAGTACTAGAGGTCCTGGTAAGAGATCAAAACCAGCAGTACTAGAGGTCCTGGTAAGAGATAAAACCAGCAGTACTAGAGGTCCTGGTAAGAGATAAAACCAGCAGTACTAGAGGTCCTGGTAGGATATAAAACCATCAGTACTAGAGGTCCTGGTAAGAGATAAAACCAGCAGTACTAGAGGTCCTGGTAAGAGATAAAACCAGCAGTACTAGAGGTCCTGGTAGGATATAACACCAGCAGTACTAGAGGTCCTGGTAGGATATAAAACCAGCAGTACTAGAGGTCCTGGTAGGATATAAAACCATCAGTACTAGAGGTCCTGGTAGGATATAAAACCATCAGTACTAGAGGTCCTGGTAGGATATAAAACCAGCAGTACTAGAGGTCCTGGTAGGATATAAAACCAGCAGTACTAGAGGTCCTGGTAGGATATAATACCATCAGTACTAGAGGTCCTGGTATGAGATAATACCATCAGTACTAGAGGTCCTGGTAGGATATAAAACCATCAGTACTAGAGGTCCTGGTATGAGATAAAACCATCAGTACTAGAGGTCCTGGTAGGATATAAAACCAGCAGTACTAGAGGTCCTGGTAGGATATAAAACCATCAGTACTAGAGGTCCTGGTAGGATATAAAACCAGCAGTACTAGAGGTCCTGGTAGGATATAAAACTCCTCTTACCTCTCCTTTGGTCCTCTTTCTGAGTGAGGCGATACAGATAGCTCTCTGGTCTCGGATTGGCTCCCCGGCAAGCGGCCACACCCCCAGAGGCAGGGTAAGATGTGGATTGGTTGGCTAGAAGGAGAAAATAAGAGGGTTTTAATGAGAGATGAACTGAAACTATTACTATGTTGCTGCAATGCCCGAAGAACCATACTAAAATAATGTTTTACTTTTTGTGTAGCTGTAAACAATGACCAGCTTAAACCTTGATTAGAGCTTATTTTTATACAGAATAAAACAATAAGTGAAGTAACAACAGGACATGGTGTGACTGTAGTCAGAAGTTGTAATCTTACCTGTAGGAGACATGGCTGTTGTTCTGTCTTCACCCTGAAGACACACAACATAAACAGATACACAAATATTGTTTTAGACACAAATCCTGTTTTAGACACAAACACATTATTTTTTTCCCTCTGAAGAATTGCGTCAATATGCTAATTCCCTACCATGTATACAGTGCCTGTCACTGCTGCCCGATAATGGTTCCATGGATTAAAGCAAAACATTAATCTCACGACTGAAAATGTCCTCCACACTATGGCTTTTTCCTAAACAATTAACACAAATATGTAAAATTATGTTTTAGCAATATTTGTCCTGGTGTTCTACATACTGCCAACTAGGTGAAGAAGTCACAGATTGAGGCTTTAACCTTTGCTTTTATTAAATATTCCAGACCTTTAGGGATTTATGGAAGAAAACTACAACATGACGTCACGCGGTGGTGGTCACCACTCACGCTCACACAACACATCTCTCTGTTTTTACTAACCACCGTTTTGGTGGTCACCTCTGGCTCTTCACCTAAAACTGGACTAGTATGAATAGGCCTTTAGTCTCCACAGTGGGCAGGGACTTTACCCAAAACCCTGTGCCACCCGGAGACCCCTGGATACAAACACACTGCAGTTACCATGGATACCACCATACTTTGTATTAGACTTTATTTTGGTCCAAGTAAAGCTAAAACAACTAAATAGATATCAGCTGTATTCCCCAGATCCAACGGAACACCCACAGAGATGCTATTTTTCTCTATCTCTTGCCTCTTGTTACGTGCAGTAAAAAAGGAAGAAAAAAAGACTTGAACTGTATGTGCATTCGTGTGTGTGTGTGTGTGTGTGTGTGTGTGTGAGTGTGAGTGAGTGAGTGAGTGAATGCGGTGGACATGCAACGTTAGTTACAATGACAGATTTATGTAAGCAACATGTTTGTGACCAGAAATGCGTTTCGTAACTTTTTGTTTGTGATTGGTTGAATCACAAGAGACCTGCAAATACTACTTACTACTACTTAGTAGTTTAGGGATAAGGGGTTTAGCATGGACAAAAATAGAGCTTTCAGAGAGCTAGACAGAACACAGAGCGGTTAAAGCATGCAGTAGCTACAGCAGACAGGAGGGGGGGCTGTCTGCAGGAGGAGGATCCCTCCAACAGACTCAAGGTGTGTGGAGTGGGGGGAGGGGGTATAGAGAAAGAAAGCAACAAGTAAAGACAAGAACAGATTACATTCTTTAAAATAAAGTATTAAATGTACAATGCACAGGGTTAAGAGAGGTGATGTTTGTTGACACCTCTCCATTGGGAGTATAAAATAGGGCTTAAAGGACAACTTTAGTTTTTTTCAACAATCATGTTTTAGGTTGTTATTAGAGAAAGTAAAAGGTGAGTGTCGATTTTCTTTTCATTTGCTGCTTTCTTTCGTTTTTTTACAAAATGTTATGGCGATTTCTTTTTAATTATTTACTATAGTTCTACTAGACCCCAGGAAATTGCATCTGGCCACAAAAGATCACGGGATCTACTGAAGATGGAGGAGGAGGTACTAGTGTCGTAGACTCAATATGTCAGCTTGTCCCCTGCAAATGTTCATATACTGTATTTAAAATAACACCATAGCACCACCATTAGCCTTTTCAGGTGGAATGCCCTACCAACAGTCATCAAGACTTGTGAATCCCTTGACTCCTTCAAAACCGCTCTCAAAAGGGCACCTACGGACGGCTGCAATTCGAAACTGGCCCCCGTAAAATCTGAATCCCCCACCCACCTTTTTCCCCTTACCGTTTACATTTATTTCCCAGTTTACATTGTTTTCCCAGTTTAACTCCTTTTATGATGATTTTCCAGTTTTTGATTATATAGAAGTGTATGTTTGTACGTCTCTAAATGTTCTGATGAATTGAAAAGGGTGGACCCTATTGTAAACAAGTGTAATGCTTCATGGTGTCGTCCACAGTTTAACAGTGTTTGTATGGAGTTGTGCTTGAAATGTACTGTAATTAGTGTGGTTGCCCTAAAGGGCAACCAGACTATTGTAATTGTAACACTTTATTACTCATGCATATTATTATTCCACTAGAGTAACCTTTTGTTTGACGCACTACTCCTCCCACAGTTTTGACTGTACGCACTTGAGCCATATCTCAAATTTACCGGCTTCATCAGGAAGGATGTGCTTGTATTTTTTGTAAATGTTGTATAGTTTAATTGATATTAATTTATTAGTGAATAAAATTTCCCCATTGACATGAATGGGAAAATGCGATTTTTCGCATTTTCTCACATTCAAGTATTTTTTCCTCAGAGACTGTAAGCACTATAGTTACAAAACTTGGAGGGTAGGTTCATAATAATTACTAAAATTAATCAACTTATGTTATCGGTCGGCCTCATGGTGGCGCTATAACAGCCCACTTTACGTTTTGGCTTATAACTCTTGAACCGTAGGTCGTAAAATAAAAATATTTTTTTCCCTGACTTCCTTGGGTCATGACGCATCTCCCCATATAGGCCCCGCCCATTTGCGTCATGATAGATTTTCCGCCATTTAGAATTTTCTCCAAAACACACTTTTGGCTCCTCCTCCTACAGATTTTGTCCAAAAATCGGCACACATGCTCTCCGGACCCATCCGATTAAAACACCAACTGCAGTATTTTGGTAGTGCGTATCGTTCGGCCGTAATCGTCGTCCGAAGATAGTAGGAGGGGCCTTATTTACAAAAAATGACATAAATCACGAACGGAATGTCCAATCCATCCCAAATTTGAATCACATGTCGCGGGTGGTTCAAGCAACCAAGTACCAAAAGCAATTCTATTTTCATCCATAGGGGGCACCGCAAATGCGAGAAATGTAACCGTTTGTCGCAAAAACATGATTTTTGGGGGCTAAATCCCCTCCGAATTACTTATGCATGATCGCAGGGGTGACGCGACATTGTAATTGGCTGGCAATATCAGTGGGAGGGGCATATGTAAGCCACTGCGGCAACCACACTTTGAAATTTTTTAAAATTGCGACCTTTCTAGTTCTCCAATACTGTTAATAAATACTTGCTCGCGCACCAGTTTGGGAATCCCTGCTCTACGCCATTCATGCTCAGAATGTCTCTTTCCCTCTCTACGCCATTTTTAGTGCTCAGAAAGGCGCTCTATTGCAGATTAAATTAATGGTTCAAATGTTATACATCTTATTCTTTTGCATAATTTTAATGAGGTTAGGTAATGAAATGGTTTTAACAGAGAATGGGCATGCATCGCTCTGAGCGACGTCCTGTGATTGAGCAATATTTACCTAGACATTAAACAGGAAATGATAATGAAACCAATATATAAATAGACAAGACATTCACACAGGGCCCATTCTGCTCTCGCCTCATTTTTGCGGGTTGGGATGAAATGCCACCCCAACAGGGTTTGTGTTTAAATAAAAATAATGATATCACTTTCTCTGGTCTGGTTGTGAACTTGTCTGCCATCATTATCATATGGATCGCCCGTTGAGCTTGACCGTTGTTTTTAATCAATTCATATAAAGTGATTCCTGTGTGCACTCAATGCAGCAGTCTGTCTGCAGAAAGAAAAGCAGGGGCTAATCCTTGCTGTGCAAACAGGTTCTCACTGAAACTTGTAAAGCAGATTATTATTTATATTTTAACTTGAAGCTTTTAAGTTTCACATTCAAACATTTATTTGAACCTGGAATATTTGTTGACTGCCCTAATTCGCCAGGTTTCCGTTGTCAGGGCAGTGAGGGCACTAATATAATATGAATGTATATCTTTTTGGAGGTGTGTTCAACAAATTCTCGGATGGCCAAGCTCTTACCATAAAGAGAGCAGAGTCATCTGTGTGGGTAGAGCGTCTGGAGGGATACACACTCTGAACAGCGCACACACACACACGCGCGCACAAACACACACAGATAAAACACAAACAAAAGCTAACATGACAAACATTTCCATAAAAACACAGTTTTACAGGAATACATGACAGTAAAGAATCCAACATATATATCACCCACCTCACTGTCTGTAGGACTGGATTTACTGGGGCTCGGAGCTGCTTTATGCTGAAACACACAGAGACAAACCACAGTACCGGACAACGATTAGATTAATTTGGTGAGATTTCAACATTGAAATCAAAGGCATCTCTGTATTTGTACATTAACCACTGAAATGAAACTACCCGAATATAGACAATATGCCCTGGCAGGGTTTAACTACCTTCAAGGAGTCTCTCTGTAGAGGTCGTGCTTTGTGTCTCTCCTCTTCGTACCTCAGAGCGGCGAGCTGGGCCTCCCGTCGAACACGCTCCACACCTCCTCTCTGACGGACGGACAGACCCACAGGTGTGTGAGTCATGTATGGACATTAGTAGTGGCGCAACAGCTGATTGAACTAATCGATTTTTCCTCATTTTTCCCCCCCTTGTCATGAAGGAAACGAACATATTCTAAAACAGTAGAAATATCTATCTATATCTACAATGAAGTAAAAAACAGGGCTTCAGTGATTAATCAGCCTAATGGTTCAAGTAAATACATTAATGTGATTAATTTTTCGTGTCGATACATTGAAAAAACAAAGAAACACGCTTTTTATTTGATGAATCCAAAAGTAATCAATAGAATAATCTATAATAAAATCCCTAATTAGTAGCAGACATGCTGCGTTCACACGGGCAGATGCAAAAGATACAAAGACGCAAAGCTACACAGTGCATGTAGCTGTTTTGCAGCATGCTACAAACGTCGGATGCATCTTCATGTCGCTGGCTTCCATTGACAATGAATGGTAGACTGTAGCTTTGCATCTGCCCGTGTGAACACAGCAACAGACAGAGTGGGGTACCTGATTATGAGCGATAGAGGGCGCTGTTACACCATCAACCACACTCCTGAGACAGACGGACAAACAGACAGACAGTAAGTTAATATGTTATGAGGATGTTACAGACTATTACACTCATGTCATACAATGTAAACATTGGTTATTAGATATAAAGATCATCTTTGGATCATGTTTTAATATTTGATAGTTATTATAATCAGATTTGTATGAATGTGTACAGCTGTACAACAGGTGTCTTCAATAGGCTGTATCTGTCTTAAACGGGGTACTGAATTATTGAATGGTTATATGTCATTTTGACTGATACCTGTCCATTCAAACTCTAGACGGGCCGCCCCAGTGTTTCGTATGTGCTTCTTGTGCAGATCCAGGTGTGTGTGTGTGTGTGTGTGTGTGTGTGTGTGTGTGTGTGTACCTGTTGTGTCTCCTTGCATCCTCTGCTCTGGAGTCTCTGGAGTTGGTTTTAACTGGAGAACCCTGGGGTCGCATGCACGCGCACACACACACACACACACACACACACACACACACACACACACACACACACACACACACACACACACAAGAACAAACAAGAACTATTCAGACAAGACTAAGGGTCTGTTCACCTGGTAATACTAGAGTCTCTATAGAATAGTTTTTGTTGTATGTATTGTTTAGTCTTGTTTGTTTGATTAAAATTCAATAAAATGTTAATTGAAAATAATAATAATAGATACATTACAATACTCTAACTTCCACACTTGCTCAATCCACTCGTGGCTTTTAGACCCCATCTCCCAGACAACATAGTTTCCATTCCATAGCCAGAGGAGGCAGTCCGGTCCGTCCAATAACAAAACGGATAGTTAGTCAATACTTTTGCGAAACCCTCTGAAGTTAACACTTATTATACACTCGCTGTTTCTTGCTCCTATCGGCTTGGGGGGAGCTCACTCTCTCAAAGTCATCAGTGTCGGCTCCTCCAAAAGGCAAGCCATTTGGGACACGAGCAGATATTTGGGTATTGGAATTTGTGTGTGTGTGTGTGTGTGTGTGTGTGTGTGTGTGTGTGTGTGTGTGTGTGTGTGTGTGTGTGTGTGTGTGTGTGTGTGTGTGTGTGGCTGTCCATGGAGCACAGTAAATTGTATTATTGCCACCAACCAATGGATAAAGTGGATGTGTCAGTGTGCCCCCCACGGTGTGATATCACCCAAACCCTGTACAGTGATACACGGATGACATTTCCTTGGCCTCTAGGGAAGAGAGCACAATTAAAAACATGCTCTCCAGGACAGACGGCTTTTTAGAATGGTCAGGCCTAGAGGTCAAAAACCTGTTCTCTAATGTCCACATTCAACAGAAAGGTCGAATGACAAAACAGTGAGCCTAGTGCGAAAATGGTTTGGACTCAACTCACACAGCACCCGCGACAACATTTTCCATCCACAGTGGGAGGGAGAGCTGGGAGTCCCAAACGTGGAATGGATCTATACCAGCATGAGGATTTATCACCTCCTAAAAATGTTGAACGACGACAAGGATGTTAGGGAGCTGGCTCGATCCTCCCTGTTCCTGGACCTAAGGAGGCGTAAGGTCCCACTGGCCAGGGAGTTAGAGCCACACTTTCTTGGCTTCCGGAGGAAACCCAGCGGTAAACTGGACACCCGCTCCGCTGGCTTTGGGGTTTGGTCGGAGTGGACTGGCTAGACCTAAATGACCTCTGTGTCCGCACTGGAGTGTCCCTGGAGTGGGTGCGGTCTGACTCAGAGACTGTGAGGGTCTCCGCGGACATTATAACTGACCCCCTCACCCAGGTCAGGGCAACGGTCACCTATGCTGGACACAGTCACCTGCTAACAGCTACAGGTGCCAGACGAGTCCTCATGGATGTACACCATCACCAACAACAACAACACTGGACTGGACTAAAACTCCAAGGGAAGCTCGCATGTCTTCCCCATGCTGATCACTCCGTCTCACACGCATTCATCAAGAACACTGCACTCAATGAGGACATTATCACATTCACAGTTAAGGCCAGACTACAAGTCCTTCCCACCAGACTCAATCTATCCATCTGGTTTCCCACTACTCAGGTCCCTCATTGCTTGCACCACACCACAGAACAGATACACTGTCACACATCTTGAATGGATGTTATGCATACAAAGGAATGTACATAGCACACCATGATAGAATAGTGGAACTCATAGCAAAGGATATATAAAAATACCATGCATCTTCAGTGAGAATGTACAAACATTCCATCCATGTTCCAACTCTGTGATAACTCAGATACCTTTACATCTCTAGCAGCTAATACACCAGATGTTGTTGTGGTTGATGAAGAGTCCAGAGAAGTGTCTGTATTAGAGATAGTCTGCACCTTTGACCACAGCCTAGAGGAAGCCTTTATGACCAAGGTCATAAAATACCAACCACTTCTACATAACATCTCAGAGCTGGGCTATAGGTGCAGACTATATGTCTTTATATTTGGGGGCCTACGCACAGACTGGTTGTTAGAGGGTTCCAACAACTTGGGATGCCCAAAAAGGAGGCAAATAGTCTGGCAAAGTATTGTGGTGTCTCTGCTATAATTGGCAGCCGTCATATATGGCGGAGACGCTGTTACTTATACCCATAGAGTACTGTGTGACATGCCTGTTGTATCATGAAAACACATGCCATGACTTTGCAGATGTAACTTTAATGCACCTATAATATTTGTGTCCTTGTATGCATATCCTTTGTGTGGACATAAATAAATGGTTAAAATGTGTGTGTGTGTGTGTGTGTGTGTGTGTGTGTGTGTGTGTGTGTGTGTGTGTGTGTGTGTGTACCTCTCTAGTAATCCGTCTCTCTATATACGCCATGAACTGAGAGCTGAGGCTGACGCTGGCTCTTCCTCCCCTGCGTCCATCTTCGTCCTCGTCCTCTCCAGCACAGCCGTCTATGTAGTCTATCTGCTCCTGCTCTGTGTCCACTGAGAACGGAATCAATCCATCAATCAATGTCATTATCACAGAGTCATGGTCCTTAGACAGATTTACAACAGCCTCTATGGAACCCACTCACGGACACTTTAAGACCCACTTGTGTTGCAGCTTTTACATTGAGCCAGCATGCACAATAGCAGCACCCTGACTCTGTTTGACCAATTAGTATCATCGGAAACACCTGTGTTTAGGGAAGGGTCTCAAGTTCTTTCCAAAATGGCGTGTATGCATAGACATAAAAATCAGACCTGTGTGAAGTGAGGGGCGCTCTTATCATCATACATCATCTCATTCTGGCCAATCACAGTTTTCGTCCTCACTTTTGTCTTCAATGTTTGTGTGCATACAGTACATTGTTTTGTTTCATACACATGTGAACAGACACAGTTTATCATATTGTCTCACATGTTCCGTTAGCCTGCAGGGACACTGGTTCTCTGCGTTGGTGTTGTCTCTGCTCTCTGCTCAGCTCTGACACACGCACCGGAAGCTCACTCAACTCCTCGGTCGGCTGCGCACACCCACACACACACACACACAATGTAGTAGTTTAGAACACTGGGTTGGGACTCGGCGACCCATTTGTGTGGACACAGTTTGTTTCCTACATTTAGTTTTTAACTATCATTTCAAAACATTCAAAAATAAAAACTTTTCATGAATTAAAAACTAAATTCAATGATTTTTTTTTCATGAAAAATTAAGAAATTCCATAAATCAGAATAAATATTTAAGTAGTACTGAAAATATCTACAAGCTTGTAGATCTGCTATTTTCACTAGTTTGGGTCCCAGGCGAACATTTCCTTTCTGTTTTGGGTCACTGGCTAAAGAGTTTGGGAAACACTGGTTTAGAATGAATACTGAATGATGGAAGGAGAAGAATGGGCTGTGTGTGTGTGCGTGTGTGTGTGTGTGTGTGTGTGTGTGCGTGTGTGTATGTGTGTCTGTGTGTGTGTGTGTGTGTGTGTGTCTCACCTCATTCCCAGACCATCGCTTGTGTCCGCTGTCTACACTGTTAAAACCAGAGTCCAGCGCTCCATACGGACGACCGAGGTACATGTCCTCAGTACTGAGAGAGAACGAGAGAGAGAGAGTACAGGGTCAATACTGTATGGTCCAAGATGGCTAGAACACCCCCGGGGACACAGGAAGCTCTATTCCTGTGTTATTGTGTTTATTAATTCATTGTTAATAGAGTATGGGAATGTGTTTAGAGTAATGGGTTTTATGTGTAGAGTTTAGTCATTTAGTCATTTGTTGTTTTTTTGTATGTTTTTGTAATGCTACACCATGACGTCTTTGTTTTGAGAATGAGAGAATGAGAATGAGAGAGAGAATGAGAGAGAGGGAATGAGAGAGCGCGCGCGAGAGAGAGAGAGGGGGGGGGGGGGGGGGGGGGATGAGAATGAGAGAGAGAGAGAAAACCTTGTTCTCACCAGGAATTAAAGTTCAGAGGTCGTCTGTCGTATTCTGGAAGATCAGGTGTCGTTTTACTGGCCTCCATGTTCAAATACTTAAATATATGGACCTTCCCTTTAATACATATCTGTCAAAACAACAAACAGCACATATTCCCTTTAATGCAAATCTGTCAAAAATAATAAACATCACAACTTTAATACAATTTCATATGTAATAATAATTGTTTGATCTCAGCCGTGCCATTGACCACCAATTGACACATTTGTAAAAATAATAATTAAATGGTTCTATATATTGTGAAAATAATCATTTCTGTAAACTGTTCATGTTCTGTCCACTCTCAAAGAGCAGTTATAGACGGCTGCATTTCAAAACTGTAAAAAGAAGAGTTAAAGTCACCCCCACCCCCTATTTATTGTAAAGACAACATGATGATTTATTTTGTTGTCTTTAAATATACTGATGAATTGAAAATAGAGGACCCTGATGTAAACAAGTCTTAGTGCTTTTTTCTGGTTTTATCCTCGTAGCAGTTTTTGTATTGACCTGTACTTTCGTTGAACTGTACCCATTCTACAAAATGTTCAATCAAATTGATTTCATTTGGACAAAACTGTCACCCGAGTTTCCAAAGTAGGATACGGTGATTGACTGCTATCGAGTGAATAAACGGAACGACGACGCTGAACATTCCAACCTCATCTAGCAAATGTGCATCTTTAGGCCAAAAACGTACAAACATTTTATTCAAATAATTTAGGTAACCATTCTAGCCAATATACTGTACATATATAAAATCTGCTAAAAGTTGTGATCTTCAAGACCAGCTGTTGTCTCTGCACGACACCTTCATATGAGGAAGTTTAAAGGTATGGTACTGTAGGTGATTTTCATTTGTTAAAATAATGAAATAGCTCTATATTAAAGGTATTTGGGTTTTTTTACAGTAAGTTGACAGGAATTGGGGGAGAAAGAGATGGGGAGTGACACGCAGCAAAGGTCGTCGGGATCGGGAGTCGAACCTGCGACACGCTGTCAGGCTGGATTAGCAGCCTAGGTGCCTGGAGAGCTAGGACAGGCCAGGCCCACCAAACCTTTTGTGAAACCGCCACTGTGTGTGCGTGTGTGTGTGTGTGTGTGTGTGTGTGTGCCTGTGCAGGTGGGTTGTGCAGTGTGCTGAGCATGACGTTAAACTGCTCCGTTGTAACTACAACTGTTAATGTAGTGGGTGCAGATTTAAAAAAACCCAACCTCTGTGGACTGTGTACTTCAACACGATCGCAAGCTTGCATACTACAGGGCACTGTTCACCGTCGGAGTATACCGACAGCCGGTGCTGCTTGGTGGCCCTTCCCAGAGTATACCGACAGCCGGTGCTGCTTGGTGGCCCTTCCCAGAGTATACCGACAGCCGGTGCTGCTTGGTGGCCCTTCCCAGAGTATACCGACAGCCGGTGCTGCTTGGTGGCCCTTCCCAGAGTATACCGACTGCCGGTGCTGCTTGGTGGCCCTTCCCATGAGCAGCTACTGTACCGGGAAGAGAGACGTTGGACCGGTCCAGCCTGGGACATACCCACGGACTGGTTGTTGGCGGGGGTTTCAAACTTTGGATGCCTACACTACTTCTGCCCATGGAATGCTGCTGGGTGACATGACATGCTTGTTGTATCCTGACTGAGGACATATGCCTTGATTGTGTTGATGTAACCTTTCTGCACCTGTTTATGCCCTTGTATGCAATTTCCTCTGTGTGGACATAAATAAATTGTTAAAATGTGTGTGTGTGTGTGTGTGTGTGTGTGTGTGTGTGTGTGTGTGTGTGTGTGTGTGTGTGTGTGTGTACCTGTGCAGGTGGGTTGTGCAGGGGGTTGTTGTCCAGAATGATGTTCTGCAGGTGGAGCAGACGTCTGTAACACACTGGGATGCAGCTCACCTTGTTACAGGAGAAGTCTAGACGCACCAGAGGCAGGTCTGCCAACTCTGATATCACACACACACACACACGCACACAAAGCAAAAGCAATTCTCATGATTTTGTCAGGCCACGTCCCAATCGACGATTTGTGAATTTCCTAACACAATATGTAGAATTTTGATGTTTAGGTATTATCCACACAGCCAACCAGCATTAACCTTTACTTTCAGAGAATATCTTGAGACAATTATGGTTTTATGGAAGATGCTTCTGAAAATTACTGAAATCAGTCATGGGCCATGGTGACTGAGAACTTCAATCAATGCACGCACGCGACGCACACACACAATTACGTTACATTATTACTCTATAATACACAATATTCCTAAACACATCCAATAGCCTTTAACTGACAACACGTAGGGCCAGGTAACAATGTAGTTACGTCTGTACCTGGGGGTAATGTAACAAGGTAGTGTGTGTACCTGGGGGTAATGTAACAAGGTAGCGTGCGTGTACCTGGGGGTAATGTAACAAGGTAGTGTGTGTACCTGGGGGTAATGTAACAAGGTAGCGTGCGTGTACCTGGGGGTAATGTAACAAGGTAGTGTGCGTGTACCTGGGGGTAATGTAACAAGGTAGAGTGTGTGTACCTGGGGGTAATGTAACAAGGTAGAGTGTGTGTACCTGGGGGTAATGTAACAAGGTAGTGTGTGTACCAAGGTAGTGTGTGTACCTGGGGGTAATGTAACAAGGTAGCGTGCGTGTACCTGGGGGTAATGTAACAAGGTAGTGTGTGTACCTGGGGGTAATGTAACAAGGTAGTGTGTGTACCTGGGGGTAATGTAACAAGGTAGCGTGTGTACCTGGGGGTAATGTAACAAGGTAGAGTGTGTGTACCTGGGGGTAATGTAACAAGGTAGAGTGTGTGTACCTGGGGGTAATGTAACAAGGTAGTGTGTGTGTACCTGGGGGTAATGTAACAAGGTAGCGTGTGTACCTGGGGGTAATGTAACAAGGTAGCGTGTGTACCTGGGGGTAATGTAACAAGGTAGCGTGTGTACCTGGGGGTAATGTAACAAGGTAGTGTGTGTGTGTGTGTACCTGGGGGTAATGTAACAAGGTAGCGTGCGTGTACCTGGGGGTAATGTAACAAGGTAGCGTGCGTGTACCTGGGGGTAATGTAACAAGGTAGCGTGTGTACCTGGGGGTAATGTAACAAGGTAGCGTGTGTGTACCTGGGGGTAATGTAACAAGGTAGTTGCGTCTGTACCTGGGTGTAATGTAACAAGGTAGCGTGTGTGTACCTGGGGGTAATGTAACAAGGTAGTTGCGTCTGTACCTGGGGGTAATGTAACAAGGTAGTTGCGTCTAATGTTGAGGTCTCGTAGCGACTCCAGCTGGCCAATCTGTGACGGTAACGTATCGATCTCATTACAGCTGACATCCTAAAACACAATGCTCGCCATTAATATGCATATTGTCATAAAACACAATTCTCACTTTTAATATTCATAGATTGATAAATACTCGTATGAAAAGATTGGTACAATTATCAAAGTCTAAAAATATGCTATAAAAGCACAGGGTTTATGCACATTTTGAACATTACATTTCAGGACATTTCAAGGATGTAACAGGAACGCACCCAGGGTGCCGGCCCGATTCCGGCGAGCCGCCGCGCATCAGAAACGGTTGAGAAATGACAGAGTTACCGTGTGGGGGTCCCTCTACTGTACCCTCTACTGTACTGGCACACCCGAAATCACCATATATACAGTTAATATATGTGTGTGTGTGTGTGTGTGTGTGTGTGTGTGTGTGTGTGTGTGTGTGTGTGTGTGTGTGTGTGTTAGGATGCGCACAGGTGGTGAAAAACAACCATGCTGTTTTCGTGCTCAGACGCACCCAGCCACCCACCCACACACATAGCTCCGTAAGGGAGTGGTTGCACCACTCAAAAATGTTCATGACCAAAGATTACCACAAAACATTTCCATGTACAGGTATGCATGGAAACGCAGCAAGGGCTGGATTCAAGTGCAATATAATCTCTCATATGATGCCAAATATGATTCTGTGATTATTCTGTCCAAGATATAGTGCTCCTACACACCGCAATGTGTGGGAGAGATATATCTAAAGATCTGAACACATACCAAATGGCAATTTTGTTGTCACTTTCATATACTTGGAAATAATTCCACATGAGGTGGAAACCTCATGTCCAAAACTGTTTTCACCAGATTCAAAACTAGCAAAAGTAGCAGATCTACAAGCTCAAAACTCGTCGCTTGTGGATCTTTTGTAGCATGATGTACGTTGTAGGATGATCAAGAAGGTCGTTCATTTACAGAAAGGTTTGAATATGGTGAGATAACAAGGTTTTTGCCCACCAGCAACAATATGAAACAACATATCAGGAATAATTTTAATATCTGTACAATTATTTTTATCCCTCCCAGGTGCTTGGTTGGTGTAGGGGTAAAATTCCTGACCACCATCACCACCCAGAATGGGGGTTCAGAATTTTCAAAACCTTTCCAGACCTGAAAAAAAAAACGAACTAATTTAGACAGACAGACAGACAGACAGACAGGTTACCAGTTCAGTCAGGTGTCTGAGCTGTCCTAGTTCCTCAGGTAGAGAAACCAGCTTGTTGTTGCAGGCGATCAACACCTTCAATGGAAGACTACACACCACCGGTGGCAAGACAGACAGCTGGTTACGACTGGAGAGACAGACAGGTAGAGACAGACAGGTAGAGACAGTCAGCAGGTTACGACTGGAGAGACAGACAGCTGGTTACGACTGGAGAGAGACAGGTAGAGACAGACAGGTAGAGACAGACAGCAGGTTACGACTGGAGAGAGACAGGTAGAGACAGACAGCAGGTTACGACTGGAGAGAGACAGGTAGAGACAGACAGGTAGAGACAGACAGCAGGTTACGACTGGAGAGACAGACAGCTGGTTACGACTGGAGAGACAGACAGGTAGAGACAGACAGCAGGTTACGACTGGAGAGACAGACAGCTGGTTACGACTGGAGAGACAGACAGCTGGTTACGACTGGAGAGACAGACAGGTAGAGACAGTCAGCAGGTTACGTCTGGAGAGACAGACAGGTAGAGACAGTCAGCAGGTTACGACTGGAGAGACAGACAGGTAGAGACAGACAGCAGGTTACGACTGGAGAGACAGACAGGTAGAGACTGAGGTAGAGATTATTTTCCCAGATTGAGTTTTTGGTCAAAACAAGCTTTACATAACTAAAGAACGGATGATTGTGATTACAAAAAAATAAAAAATTAAATCTGGGTGAAAAGAAAAGGTGATCGTCCGCCACTCCACACAGCGTTTGTTTACATCCGGTGTCAGGTCCCGTGGGTCTTCAAAACTGGTCTAGAATTCTCCAAATTCGGACGGAATATGACCAAGAATTCTGACATCAATCAGGTACTAGTTAGGAGTGAGTGTATATTTACCTGACATTAAGGTGCGTTAGGTTCTGCAGGTTGAGCAGGACCTCTGGTAGTGTCCTCAAACAGTTCTGATACAAGTTCAATGACTCCAGAGAGACAAACAAACACACCTCTACAGGAACCTCACAGAGACGGTTCCTAGACAGATCTACAGAGAGAGAGAGAGAGAGAGAGAGAGAGAGATACAGACAAACAACCATTTATTAACAGGTGATTAAACCCTTAAGTCAGTTTGCTCCTGAACTATGTCACTTTTTGTATTAATAAAATTACATTTTGTCCAGTGGTGTCACACTCGTTGCACGCAGGACCACGGCGTGGTCGTGGTATCAATATGTTTTCATGCACACTCGCAGGTACGGCACGGCACGGTGCGGTGCACGCTAGCACGGTGCGGTGCACGCTAGCACGGTAGCGGTGCACGCTAGCACGGTAGCGGTGCACGCTAGCACGGTGCGGTGCACGCTAGCACGCGTCCCCTAACAGAAGCGTAGCGTCTGTTGGGCAGCCCAGTCAATGGAGCTCTTGCCCAGGCTAGGCTGCCTAAAGACAGAGGTGAGAAAATAAATCTGCTCCGCTGATAACAATGGATACATTGGCTGCCCCGGTCCTTTGCACCTTTTACCAAAGCTACAAAAGCTGCCGACGCAACTCGTACATATCAATGGTCCATGTGTGACCTGTTAAGTAGGCTGTAGGCTAGTCTGTAGTAGGCACAGATACTGTAGGCTACCGTGTGCGTCCGTATACACAGTATTATGGTGCTAGTAAAGGCTTGTACAAGTGTGTTGTTACTGTTGTTATATGGTCATTTGAATTAATTAATTTGTCACTCCCACTCCTAGACCAGGAAATGTATCTCGTTCCCCCAGGCATTCATTTTTTGAGCCGATGCAAACGAAAATAAAAGCCTGGGTGCCGAGGCTACGTAGAGCCCCTTAAAGCACTGTTTCCAAACAGTGTGGTTCACGGACACAGTCCCTTGATTTTTGGTTTCCCACATTTTGTTTTTAATTATTATTTCAAAACATTTTCAAAAAACATTACCAAAACAAATTGATTAATCGTGAATTAAAAACAAATTCAATGTTTTTTCCATTAATTTCATGAAGAAATCAAAGAAGAATCTCAGAAAATACATGAATTAGAAAACAAATATTTAAGAAGTAGTGAAAATAGCAATAGACAATGCACTGCGAAGCGACGCGTTGTAGAGCTTGTAGATCTGCTATTTTCAGCACGAATTTGGGTTCCAGGAGAATGTCTAATTTCTTTTTTGGGTTCACAGACTAAAACGTTTGGGAACCACTGCCTTATAGCACTATAGAGCGTCGCAGTCCCGCCCCCTACCATGGACCAGGAAATGATTCTCCGTTCATTTTCCTCATAGACATTTCAGAAAGTATTTATTTAAAGACGTTTACGCCGCGGACAAAGCCAACTCGAGTCGTGACAAATCATGACAACAAACACAATTTGTTGGGCCGAACAAATAATTAGAAAGAAGAAACAAACGGCAGGTTACAACACTTTTTGTTGTTTTTCTTCTTTGTAATTATTTGTTTGGTCCAAAATATTGTATATTTAATATGTAATATTTGTGTTGTCATGAGTTGCCACGACTCGAGTTGGCTTTGTCCGCGGCGTAACCGTCTTTAAATAAATACTTTTTGAAATGTCTATGGGAAAAATGCATTGGGATTCATTTCCTGGTCCATGGTAGGGGGCGGGACTGCGACGCTCTATTCCGTGTGTGCTAGAGACCAGCGGGTGGCGGATTTAGCCGCGGTTGCCGCGGGTGAACCGCAGTTTAGGGTGGATTAGGGTCAATTCATATTATTATAAATTAATATAGGATAAACCGCGGGTGAAATAATGCGGGAAATAAAGTAATGGCATAATAAAGTATATAAATATGCTTATTATAGCTTTTAAAACGCACACAATCTCGGCGTGCGTGCGTTGGTAGTAGTATTTTAATTTAATCATTTTCCATGATCTGGCACAAATTAGCCGCCTATGAAGTTGGGTCCTGTTGCACAACAACAACAACACAGTGGTCTCCTACAGGCAGCTACGCTAAAGTTGCTAACAGGCAGCTAGTGAGTCTGAGAGAAACTTAAAACTAAGTAAAACAGAAGGGAGGAATATACGTTCGGCGTGGGACTGGGAGTGATTAAGTTCTTTACCCTGCCGCCGATGACCGCTGGATATGCTGTATGAAAATACGTCGCGAAAACGTGGACGGCGTGTTACCATGGAAATGGATATATACAACCACTACGTAACATTGGTGAACTGTCGAGAGAGTGGTGAGTGACATTGTTTGTACAAGTAGTATAAATAGCCGATCTACAAGCTCACAACGCGTCGCAGCGTCGCGTTGTGAGCTTGTAGATTGGCTATACTGTATACGTTGGGCGCTTCCCTGCGCAGCGGATTGCGGGTGGTGCGGATTAATAAATTGGATTAATTAATAAATTGCGGTCGGATAACGGGCGGATTATAATTGTAACTGCCCGTGACACTAGGGTTTAACTTCAACTATTTCTTTATTTGAAGTCAATTTGTTTACTTACTTTGCCTATTTTTGGGTTGCCTTTAATCTGAAACTTCCTGTATTTTGGCTTACTTTTACTGTGAAACTTCCTGTCACTACACCTACATGTACTTGGCTGGGGCCTGCTAGTTAGAGAGATAGCATTCACACTGTGCTGAGCCAGATCAACAGGGAAGAGAGACGCACACCAGCGTTGGGTGTGCACTCCAGCGTGTGTTTGATAGACTGCGTGGCAAGGTATGAAATGTTTGATTGCTTATACGCACCGTGCACCTTTGTACTCACTTAAGTAAGGTTGCTTGTACATCACAGTTTTAGCGAACCGTTTTGACTGAAGTTGTGTTTTGTCTACAGTGCCTGTCACACTACGTTGTGGCCATTGACTGTTTTGATGTGACTGTTTGATGTGGCCTGAGATCCAAGTTGTTTTATGCAGCCCTTTAGCACCCTCGATGAGCAGATTGAGGTAAATGATTGTTTCTTTGTTTGGTTTTGTTTGGAGTTTCATTCATGATTTATTTGGGATTAATTGTATTTTGTTTGGCGTTTTTGTTTGGTTATTGTGCATTTTCCTCTGGTATTTATTTGTCTTAGAATTGAAATGAATTGAGTTCTCGTATCACTGCTTTTATAATTGACCATAAATTAATCATTTTATTGTTGATTGTATACCTGAAGTGATGAATTAAATGCACAGCTTTTATAATGAAACTATAAATATTTCGATTATGGAATTGTAACTATGTATTCTATATCTTTATAGTTTTCACGGTGTTGGAACAAAAATAAACACACCCGTCGAGACCATTCAACCTTGTCATCATTTCATCAATCGAGGGCGCTTACAGTGAAAACTCATCGCTGAATGCAACTCAACAGTCAACACCAACCCATCTCATCTACAGCCATCATCTACACAGCCATCTTCTACAGCCACCAGCTCATTGTTACAAGTTTGTCACACAACACCACAGTAACCCATACATTGAGAGGTACCTATGCCAGGTAGCCTCTACATCTTGGACTGAATAAGTTTGAAGGTTGTGAAAAGGACAATGCAAAAACAAAATAAATAAAATAAATAAAAACAACAAAATTAAAAAAGAAACTACAAAAAAAAAAGGAAACTAAGTGTAAGTGTGTGTAAATAGATTTTTAAGCAAGCTGAGAACTTTCAAGCTGATTGCATTATTGAAAATGTAAAGGGGACATTTGCATAAACTGTGCTGATATTTATTTGGTTGACACTACTCCTCTTTGGGGTTTTAATTGTACATGTCTGTGGAGCTCCTTTGTATTAATGGGTTTGATGCACTATATGCTAAATCACAGACATAAAAAAATTGAAGTGTCCGTGCTCTAACAACAGCTACAGATTCCAAACAAATGGCAACCTCTGAGACAGCAGTCAATATGCAGCAACCCACACACTCTGAAGAGACAACAGCCAACACACAGGATGCCACTGAGGCATCGACCAATGCACACCAGGTCAGATTTACCAAAACTTATAACACCTGGGCACAATTGGCTAAAAATATTCGAACCACACTAAAAACATTTTGTTCAGAAGAGGATCTCCGTGTCATAAAACAAGCTAGCCAGAAACAACACAACACAATAATTGAATGTTACGAATCAATACAACGCAACGGCACCCCTACTCCAGACACTGTAAAGAAAATGGATGCCTGCGGCACTATCACCTCAGAAATTTGCGAGATAGTGGATAAATTCCTGGACACTGTTGGCCAGCCTTTCAATGAGGTGCTGGCGAAGTTGCGTATCAGCATGGCCTTTGATAAGGAGGCGTATGGGTCCATTTTCGGACACACCAATACGGAAACTGTCGTCTCTGACTCTTCAGATGGGACGGGAAACCGTGCACAGTCCCGTGGAACCCATTCATTGCACCCATCCAAAACTCCTTCCATAGCAAATAGTGATGATTCAACTACCTCCAGTCGCCACTCCAGTACGTCCTCCAAAGCCGCCCAGAAAAGAGTTGATGCAGAAGCAGATCTTGCTGCCAAACAGGAAACAGCCAAGGCACTACAGGAGATCCATAACCAACAAGCCAAACTGCAAGAGGAAAAACTTAAGCTACAACAACTTAAGGCCCAGAAGGACATCAGAGTAGCAGCAGCACGGGTTCAAGCTTATAACCTATTTGAAAGTGATTCCGAACATTGCAATAAACCACCCTCTGCTCCTCCAAACATCACATCATGTTTCACAAAGTACCAAGCAGAAGCCTGTATAGCCTGTCACCCTATGGCCTCCCCCTTCCTAATGAATCGTAGGCCTGCGGATGAGAGGACCCCTAAAGGAGCCAGAGCTTTCCATACCACTATCCAGAATGACCCCAAGCCTGCATTCACCTGCCCCATATGTGCTCAGAAAGCACATAGTATTGCTACATGCCCCAGCTTTGCAAGGACAACTATGGAGGATAAGAAAGCTTACATTTTTGAAAACAACCTCTGCTTCGGATGCCTGAGAAAGGGACACGTCGGCAAGGAATGCAGGAGAAGACACACCTGTGGCATATGTAATCGACCTCATCCTACCTGCCTGCATAATGGCAGAGATAAGAGAACGGGGGGAGAAATGTCGAAGGACTCCACAGATAACCACACAAGTCACGAGACCCATGCTGCCATCGCATACTCGAGCACTATTCCTGTTTGCATGTCATCTACAGAGGACCCACAGAGGTGGGCGACTGAGTTGGAGTCTCGAGTAAACTGTTTAGAGGCCGAGTTAGATGACCTGCGCACCCATAAACGGATGGCCTTGGTGCATAATGAACACCTGCGGATAGAAGTGGCCGAAATCATGATAAGGAATGGAGAAACAGTGAAGCTTCTCAATACCATGAAACAGAGCCAGGATGATGTCCTCAAGGCCAAAGAGCAGCTAGACAGTGAGTCCCGGCAAGGGACCAAGACAGATCAGCAGCAGCAAGAGATCGATCGTCTGAATAAAGAACTGACGGAACAGAGAGCGGAATGGGCCAACATGCACAATGCTCTAGGAAATAAGGACATGGAGATTGATAGAAATCATAAAGAGCTAGAGGCCTTAAGGGCTCAGCTTAAACAACAGCTTGCCATCACTGTAGAGCAGAAGCAGGAGACTGAACAACTGAGAGAGGAACTGGATCAGACACAAATTGAATTAAATCATACAAACAGTGCCCTGCGAAGCAGAAAAACTAGTGACTCTCAGCTGAACAGTACCATAAAAGATCTACAGGCAGAAAATAATGATCTTGGGCGCTCTGTGAGGGATCAGGAGGCAGAGCTCTCCTCCCTGAGGGAGCAAACACGGATCCAGATGAACACCTTGGACCAGGAGAGGCAGAGAATCAACAAAGAACTGAAAAACGTACTGCCCCAACTCGAGCAGGAGTGTAGCGAAGGCAAGCAGACAAGGAAGCTACAGGAAGAACCGTTATGTCCGCTCCAGTGCACGGCGGTTGAGACCAAGGGCATTCTACCGAACACTGTAGTCCAAATTGATGACCCCATACATGTCCACTGCAACAGGTCCCCGGAAGAGCTGGGAGACATGGCTGCTATAGAGGTCCCCTCCACCAAACATGGACAGCAACAAATTAATAACAGCCCAAACGGACTCATTAGGACAGACAACAATCAAAATGGAAAAGGACCTGAAAATGGAAAACTAATTGGCAGCAAGATCTTTCCTCTAATCCTGTCATCTAAAGGCCAATTGCAAAAGTGGTTCTTTACTTAAAAGTGAATCACCAATGTATCCTCTCAAACCTCATGTACCTTGTAAAGACATTTTGTGAATCATGTTCCGTTCAATCCAGAATGATTTGCCCTAGTAACATGATTGGGGGGAGTGTAACTGCCCGTGACACTAGGGTTTAACTTCAACTATTTCTTTATTTGAAGTCAATTTGTTTACTTACTTTGCCTATTTTTGGGTTGCCTTTAATCTGAAACTTCCTGTATTTTGGCTTACTTTTACTGTGAAACTTCCTGTCACTACACCTACATGTACTTGGCTGGGGCCTGCTAGTTAGAGAGATAGCATTCACACTGTGCTGAGCCAGATCAACAGGGAAGAGAGACGCACACCAGCGTTGGGTGTGCACTCCAGCGTGTGTTTGATAGACTGCGTGGCAAGGTATGAAATGTTTGATTGCTTATACGCACCGTGCACCTTTGTACTCACTTAAGTAAGGTTGCTTGTACATCACAGTTTTAGCGAACCGTTTTGACTGAAGTTGTGTTTTGTCTACAGTGCCTGTCACACTACGTTGTGGCCATTGACTGTTTTGATGTGACTGTTTGATGTGGCCTGAGATCCAAGTTGTTTTATGCAGCCCTTTAGCACCCTCGATGAGCAGATTGAGGTAAATGATTGTTTCTTTGTTTGGTTTTGTTTGGAGTTTCATTCATGATTTATTTGGGATTAATTGTATTTTGTTTGGCGTTTTTGTTTGGTTATTGTGCATTTTCCTCTGGTATTTATTTGTCTTAGAATTGAAATGAATTGAGTTCTCGTATCACTGCTTTTATAATTGACCATAAATTAATCATTTTATTGTTGATTGTATACCTGAAGTGATGAATTAAATGCACAGCTTTTATAATGAAACTATAAATATTTCGATTATGGAATTGTAACTATGTATTCTATATCTTTATAGTTTTCACGGTGTTGGAACAAAAATAAACACACCCGTCGAGACCATTCAACCTTGTCATCATTTCATCAATCGAGGGCGCTTACAATAATTATGCACATGCGGATTCGGGTGACAAAAAAGCTCATCCGCTGTTCTCTAGTGTGTGCCATGCATGGACTCTCAGACATTTTATAAAATGTTAAACACAGCTGCAGCTGATAACATTTTAAGTAGTTAGTTAGTGGGACAGTTTATTTAGTTAGCAAGCACTGGCAATATCATCGACTATTATCAGTGCATGCTTTTTGACATGTAATGCCTAAATCAAGCTGGTATTATTATTATTTTAATTAGCTGCAGCTGCCTTTATGGAGCTCTTTCTGACATGTCAGTATAATTATCGGGACTGGAATGGGAATGGAACAGACAGCTGAAGCTTCATTAAGTTATATTATGGTACAGTAAGATACATTCTTATTTATAAAGTGCTGAAACAAGAATTACAAACTGCTGTACAATGAAAAAGTATTAAAAAAAATGAAACCAGAATAAGACTCAAATAGGGACATATCAACAGGATAAAACAACCACTTAAACAGTGGTATATACTTATTGAGCGGAGTCCTCTAGCCTAGGGGTCCATCTATATTAGCCTCCCTCCTCCTTTTTACCCTCTGCCTCTACTCTATAAAATAACTATAGTTGCCAAAAATAGCCCATCTATTAGCTCACAGTTTGTATTCTGCTATTTTTAGATGAAAGTTCAGTTTACCACAGAGGGATGCTCCTAGCTAGGACTCACGTGGTTATAAAGCGAACGGAAGACAAACACATTACAACATAGATAGGGGTGAACAATGATCTCATTGTTAAATCTACTTAAAATAGTATTGCTGCCACTAGCTGTATAAATAGCTACTGCGGCACATTTAGAGAGTGGTATTAAATAAATGCAGCGTTGTGAAGTCGAGCAGAGATGAGAGAAAATGACATAATGGGGTAAGTAATGTGATCAAAGCACTGTCTTCACAAGTTCACATACTATTATTTTACAAACGACGAGTAGCCCGACCTAAATCCTATTCTGTGTGCGGTTGTTCTTAGTGAGCGAGACACAGAACCAGTACACTAGGGCTGTCACACTCACATTATATTCATATTTTGATTCTCATTTGCATTAAAAAAAACAAGTTTTGAACATCAATGGCTAAAATTTGAATTGAAAACTGACTTGTGTCCAGTGAGTCTATGACGTACATGGTGGTTCCCAAGCTTTTTAGCCCGTGACCCCAAACTGAAATTAGATTTAAGATAAGTGGGATCGAAGAGTAGATCGGCTATTTTCACTTCTTAAATACTTGTTCTAATTTATGGAATTTCTTAAATGTTTCTTTTATTTCTTCATGAAATTACTGGAAAATTACTTTGAAAATGTTTTTATAAAATTATAAAACTAATGTATGAAAGAAAAACTAAGGGGACCCATAACAATGTGTCCGCGACCCACAAATGGGTCCCGACCCAGTGTTTGGGAAACGCCGCTGTACACTGTACAATATGACTCAGGGACAATAAACCAGGTGACACAATGCCTGGAGGAGCAGAGGAATGGAACCGAGGATTCCCAGACGGCTCTACCTCTGATGACATACTGCCCCGCCGTACAACAGTGAATGCTCTACCTCTGATGACATACAGCACCACCGTACAACAGTGAATGTTCCACCTCTGATGACATACTGCACCACCGTACAACAGTGAATGCTCTACCTCTGATGACATACTGCACCACCGTACAACAGTGGATGCTCCACCTCTGATGACATACTGCCCCACCATACAACAGTGAATGCTCTACCTCTGATGACATACTGCACCACTGTACAACAGTGAATGCTCCACCTCTGCTGACATACTGCCCCACCGTACAACAGTGGATGCTCCACCTCTGATGACATACTGCACCACCGTACAACAGTGGATGCTCCACCTCTGATGACATACTGCACCACCGTACAACAGTGAATGCTCTACCTCTGATGACATACTGCACCACCGTACAACAGTGAATGCTCTACCTCTGATGACATACTGCACCACCATACAACAGTGAATGCTCCACCTCTGATGACATACTGCACCACCGTACAACAGTGGATGCTCCACCTCTGATGACATACTGCACCACCGTACAACAGTGAATGCTCCACCTCTGATGACATACTGCACCACCGTACAACAGTGAATGCTCTACCTCTGATGACATACTGCCCCACCATACAACAGTGAATGCTCCACCTCTGATGACATACTGCCCCACCATACAACAGTGAATGCTCTACCTCTGATGACATACTGCACCACCATACAACAGTGAATGCTCCACCTCTGATGACATACTGCCCCACCATACAACAGTGAATGCTCCACCTCTGATGACATACTGCCCCACCATACAACAGTGAATGCTCTACCTCTGATGACATACTGCACCACCATACAACAGTGAATGCTCTACCTCTGATGACATACTGCACCACCATACAACAGTGAATGCTCTACCTCTGATGACATACTGCACCACCGTACAACAGTGAATGCTCTACCTCTGATGACATACTGCACCACCATACAACAGTGAATGCTCCACCTCTGATGACATATTGCACCACCGTACAACAGTGAATGCTCTACCTGATGACATACTGCACCACCGTACAACAGTGAATGCTCCACCTGATGACATACTGTCCCACCATACAACAGTGAATGCTCCACCTCTGATGACATACTGCACCACCGTACAACAGTGAATGCTCTACCTCTGATGACATACTGCCCCACCATACAACAGTGAATGCTCCACCTCTGATGACATACTGCACCACCGTACAACAGTGAATGCTCTACCTCTGATGACATACTGCACCACCGTACAACAGTGAATGCTCTACCTCTGATGACATACTGCACCACCATACAACAGTGAATGCTCTACCTCTGATGACATACTGCACCACCGTACAACAGTGAATGCTCTACCTCTGATGACATACTGCACCACCATACAACAGTGAATGCTCCACCTCTGATGACATATTGCACCACCGTACAACAGTGAATGCTCTACCTGATGACATACTGCACCACCGTACAACAGTGAATGCTCCACCTGATGACATACTGTCCCACCATACAACAGTGAATGCTCCACCTCTGATGACATACTGCCCCACTGTAC
This sequence comes from Electrona antarctica, assembly GCF_951216825.1. Taxonomy (NCBI): domain Eukaryota; kingdom Metazoa; phylum Chordata; class Actinopteri; order Myctophiformes; family Myctophidae; genus Electrona; species Electrona antarctica. Next base: position 15,174,484 of record NC_136792.1, on the reverse strand, counting down.
AACAGTGAATGCCCCACTGTACAACAGTGAATGCTCCACCTCTGATGACATACTGCACCACCGTACAGGCGTACAACAGTGAATGCTCCACCTCTGATGACATAGTGCACCACCGTACAGGCGTACAACAGTGAATGCTCTACCTCTGATGACATACTGCAACACCATACAACAGTGAATGCTCCACCTCTGATGACATACTGCACCACCATACAACAGTGAATGCTACCTCTGATGACATACTGCACCACCATACAACAGTGAATGCTACCTCTGATGACATACTGCACCACCGTACAACAGTGAATGCTCTACCTCTGATGACATACTGCACCACCGTACAACAGTGAATGCTCTACCTCTGATGACATACTGCACCACCGTACAACAGTGAATGCTCTACCTCTGATGACATACTGCACCACCGTACAACAGTGAATGCTCTACTTCTGATGACATACTGCACCACCGTACAACAGTGAATGCTCTACCTCTGCTGACATACTGCACCACCGTACAACAGTGAATGCTCTACCTCTGCTGACATACTGCACCACCATACAACAGTGAATGCTCTACCTCTGATGACATACTGCCCCACCATACAACAGTGAATGCTCTACCTCTGATGACATACTGCCCCACCATACAACAGTGAATGCTCTACCTCTGATGACATACTGCCCCACCATACAACAGTGAATGCTCTACCTCTGATGACATACTGCCCCACCATACAACAGTGAATGCTCTACCTCTGATGACATACTGCACCACCATACAACAGTGAATGCTCTACCTCTGATGACATACTGCACCACCGTACAACAGTGAATGCTTATGTTATGAGTGTCACCGTCTTAAACCACGTGAACCCTAGAATCAATATTTTGGGCATGTCATGGCATGTGCACATTGTGCAATAATAGGCAATATTCTGCAAGAAGTGTACAAGCTCAACAATCCCTTGCAGCTCGGCTTGAAAGAACCGTGGCCACCCTTTGTCAAGTCCCGCCCGTGGTTGTGCCCCTCTTCGCACCCATTGGTTGCCATTTCCTCTCTCTCCATCCAATTTCCTCTCTCTCCATCCACTACCATTGAAATAAGGTGTTATTCAGTTGCTTCATATTGATATTCTGTGCACTCAATTCTTATTTTAAACTTGTTGTCAGTAAAAAGGAACATCACATGTGCAGCATGGTGTCAGGCATATCATGTTTGTTTTTAGTTTTTTCCAAAAAATATGGAGAGCCTGCTGGTTAGTCAGTCAGGGACCAATCAGAAGGCTGACAAAGTTGTGAGCTTGAAGATCTGCTATTTTCACCAAAGCGACTTGGTGTACTGAAGAGGGGGCAAAAGCAAGAGGGCCTAGTTTTTTGGATTAGACCCCTGGGGGACCCCAGTCAAAGAGTCGAAGCACTACTGATGACAGACATAGACAATGTTTAGAGAAAGCCTGTATGTTTTAACCACTAGTCTTAAACCATCTATACTTAAAATAAAACAGACCTGAGTTACTGTATAACTGCACTTGGCTAGTGCTGCACGATTCTTGCTCAAATGTGAATCTTGATTTTCCTCCACAAGAATTAAGATCACGATTCTCATTCTCACACGATTCTCATTTCTTCCATGAAAATATTTGTTTTCTCTTTAGTCTATAGTTGCTGAACATTCAAAATGTGTTACCTGGAGCCGACTATTGTGGATTTAAACTTGTAGCAAAAACATAAGAGTAACTTAAATGAATTGGACAGTCAACCAATGCTGCACGATTCTTACTAGAATTGTGTCTGTATCTAGATTGCAATCTTTTTTGGATTAATTGTGCACTAGCAGCACCACTACACTTGGCACGCTCTTTTTTCTCTCTACATGAAATCTATTTGCCAAATATAGCCCAGGGTTCCTAGACGTCCCACACACTTAACAATGCATTGACAAACCGTGACATTTCCAGAGCCTTTTACCCATTCAATTTCAGTGCAATATAAAGGCATTCACTACTGTACTGTACTGTAACGTGACAAAAATAACAGATCTACAAGCCAACAACGTATGGTGGTACTGTAGTACATTAGGCGACACGTATTAGACATGTTTTGGGACATACAATGTATTGTATATAGAAACATTTTCCAAAACATTTGATTACTTCCAAACCTTTTCAAGGCCTGGAAATGTATTTCTATTATTATTTTTTTAACCTACATTTTATCACACAACTTTTTGTAACCCCTTTTTTTCCACCCAGTGTCAATTTTCGAATGTAACCCTGGGCGCTACAGTTTTGCTAATTTCAAAACATTTCTAGGAATTTCATGACCGTGAGAACCCTGCCACAAAGTTTAAGCTTGTAGATCGGCTATTTTTATCAAACGTTCCCTCCAGATGCTGGGGTTCAAGTGGTCAAACACACATGATGACACTATGTATACCAAGACACACACACACACACACACGTAAATACTAGATATTTATAGTACACACAGTGCACACATAAAAATAGAGTACATTTATAAGTGGGAACAATGCAAGCACCTCAAAAGCACCCTATGACCAATGTATGATCAATATACATGCATACAGTGTAATAACACACACACACACACACACACACACACACACACACACACACACACACACACACACACACACACACACACACACACACACACACACACACACACACACACACACACACACACACACACACACACACACACACACACAGCTAAAATGTATAGTTTACAAATGTACCTGAGGGGGCTTTAGATGGCGTTACATATAAGACAAACTGACTTGGAATGGGAAATAAACAAGGAGAAATGGAATTGGTTTTCTTGTATATAACATTGTAATGGTACTGATGTTTGTGCGCAACACTCTTGAAAACAAAGTATTGCATTGTGGGTTTAGCCAACAGGGCCTTTTTGATGTCAATCAATCAATCAATCAAGTCACCTTAATTCAAGTAAAAGATGCCAAATAATATATATATATATATATATATATATATATATATATATATATATATATATATATATTTGAATATATTTAAATTATATTTTTTTAGGGCCATGTCATTGTCATGTGGTTTACCTGCACAGCCTTAGTTTGTGATCTAGTGGTAGATCACAATCTACCTTTTGGGCACCCCTGCACTATAGACAAACAGATCTGTAGACAGCCACAGATATAGACATGGACAGACAATAGAGACAGACACAGATGGACAAACAAACAGACATAGACAATACTGAGTACAGACAGACAGACAGATACTAAGCCATAGACAGACAATACAGACAGACATAGATAGACAAAACCACAGATAGAAGTAGCTCTGGTCCAGACAGACAATATAGATGGACATAGACTAGACAACAGACAGATCATAGACAGACATATAGGCCTACTGTAGAAGATACTAGACATATATAGTGTCAGATGCTACGTAGCGCCATTGTCGTGCCACACACCGCACAGCAGCAGGCTGCGTTTGTTTTGTCTCCACCGTCACTGACGTCACTGAGCTTTCTGACGGGACATTCTAACGTGGTCTCGGGAGTTTACAAACAAACTACACAAACCAGCGTGTTTAATTAACACACCCACACGTTAAACCATTAACAGTAATACCTTCCACTTTAAGTACCGAGACCGTTTCTAAAAAACCCAGGTACATCATCTCCCCGACGTGCTCCGGGGAGGAGGGCGTCTGCTAACCGAACAGCTCCAGACGACCGATGAAGCTAACGCTATCTATGGCTTCTATTCCTCAAGCTTTGTTTGTGTTTGGGTCATTGATTGATTGTACCGGGGGTTCAAATTAACACTCTGGACTTGATTTCACATAGTTAACGTTGAATAAATATATTATTTATTATTATAATAAACAACAGGAAAGGGTCCAATACAAACCCGCTCTACCAACTGACACAGTTCCAAAACTTACTGCTGTTACACAGACCCCGACGCCCTATCGATTTATGTGACCCCCCCTCCTCAGTCATCATCACCATCTTCTGTGTATGGTTTACTTTTCCATGACAATTGAGACCCATGGCACAACATGTTCTATTATTTACCATGACAGTGATGAGTCTTGACACCATGTCTGTCAGCGCGTTGGGATATCAGGTGAACTGGTAGAATTATTGTTGATTATGTATTTATGTATGTATGTATGACCGACGTTGACATCCTCAGCTCAAAGACAACCCTGTCCCGTTTGAAGAACAGTGTTAAAGTGGGTCAAATTTCAAATGCTCTTGTTCGTTTACAATATTAAACAATTGTTCTATTCTAGAATCTAGATGGTAGACTACTAGACTCAGCTTTAGCCGCTCTAGGCTTGTGCATGTTTTTGATGTTTGTAAACAATTAAGACTCGAGTATAACACATTTGATTGACCAAAGTTTAAAAAAAAAAACTCTTTCAGAATGTTATCAAAGCTCCAGCCTTTTGCAGTCAAAACATAAGCAGACCACGGTACCGCATTCGATCATCTGATTGTATGAGAACCACTTCTTAAATATATCTGCTATTTTTGAAAACCTCTGAAACAATATTTGAAGTCACAGATTTCGACCGGTCACCGTGCTCCGCGTCACACCCCTGTCAGTTTCCCCGGACCGTGAACCGCCTTCACGGCCTAATGTTTCCCTCCCCGGTCTGTGACTGCAGTGCAGACTCCCAGACTCTCTCCACCAAAACTGTCTTCAAAACTCAGCCAAAAAACACAAACATAAAAACACCACAGCGGCTCCATTGAGTGTGTGTATGGGGGTCCTTCTGAGTCTGACCCGCACCGGGCCCGGCGGGTCTCGACTCGGACCGAACAACCGGGCCCCATGGTGGAGTTCAGTGAGGCAGACTCACCGGCCCGGATGGTGTCGGTCAGGTCGTGGTTGGAGGCGCTCCGGGGGAACTCCTTCAACTTCCTGCCGCTGAGGTTGAGGCAGCCGGTGGCCGCAGCCTCGTCCAGAGCCCGGTCCAGGGAGCGGTTCCACGACGCCGGGCCCGTCAGTCCCTGTGCCGCCGCGGGGTGGTGACCCAGGCCGGTGCTGCTGCTGCTGTTGGCGGCCAGAACGTTCGCTCCCGGTACCGTGAAGGCCGGTGGTCCCGTGTTGTTGTTGTCCGCCGCAGACCCCAGTAGCACCGAGGCCGCCATTACACTACTAGTAACTAACTCTAACTGCTGCTGGCTGAGAGTGCTAGCCACCACTCGGTGCTAGCTAGCAGGGCAGGCGGCTAACAGGCTAGCACTGACTCTGAGGGGATGATGGGGAGCATGCGCACAACACACACACACAGGACATGATGAGCCAGGCTGCCAGAGGGAAATTAGAAATATTACAGAGTACAGACAGACAGATTTAGTGCCTTATCAGACTAACCATAGAAAATGTGTGTTGTTGAAATGTTTGAAAAATATTTGAAATTTGTCCATTTGCTTAGAAATATTACAGAGTACAGACAGACAGATTTAGTGCCTTATCAGACTAACCATAGAAAATGTGTGTTGTTGAAATGTTTGAAAAATATTAGAAATTTGTCCATTTGCTTGTTCATGATTATTATTCTTTTTTCAACAGCAGAGCCCGCTCTCAAATTTGATATTTTCAAATAGATGATATAGGGTTTAATCATGTGTTTAAATGCTATATTAACACGTTTTGCTGGGGACCCCCTGGAACCCCCTCAAGCGCTCCAGAGGGTCCCTGGACACCAATTTGAGAACCACTGAGCTACAAATGTCTAGCTTCCTGAGCTGCACCATGTGAAACACAGAGACACAGATAAAACATGAAAGATAACAAACCACAAGATCCTGTTAGTGGTTGTTAAATGTATCCATTATTTCTTATGTGAACTGAAACGAATCATGATGTGAGTTAACTTGGATAGAGGTATCAATCAATCAATCAATCAATCAATCAATCATACACTTTGTCATATCATACACAGGGATGACCTTCCTTTAACACGCATAGAGTGTCGTATGGTCGACTTTGCCTTATTGCTCGCTAAGGCGTGCCATTCTGCTCAATGGAAGGATGCTGCCCCTGCTTCGTGATATAATGTCCTGTCTCAAGTTGGAGATGTTAAGGTTTTCAATTGCCGGCTCTGAGATGTTTTTTACAAGACCTGCATGGGGCCCGTTTATGACATTCTACCACAACACACAAACTGCATAGTGTGCTGTGCCTATGCCTCGGCCAGCGCCAAACCACAACAGAAACAAAATCTGCTCTGCTATGATCTTTGTTTTTCTTTTCTTTGTTGTAATTATGTATGCATGTATTATTGTGTATATGTGTATATAGATATATTTATTTATTTTGTATTTTCTCCAGACTGTTTTCCGACTATCCTTGGGATTGTGGGTGAGGGGAGGAAGGAAAGCTGGAAGTACCCTCACTAAAAACGCCGGGACAACGCTCCACACGTCCCAAACTCTTCTCCCTTCTGGCCCCAAAACTGTGGAATGCACTTCCCGTTGCAATCAGAACTGCAGCATCACTCCCAATCTTCCGCCGTAGTCTGAAAACCCACATTTTCAGACTCCATCATGGCCCATAGCACTTTCCCTGCCCCCTTAGATAGCACTTTTTAGACTTAGTCATGTAGACAGCACAATAATTGCATTGTATGTAGTCATAGCACATCATAGGACATATGTATAGCATAGTATAGCATATATGTATAGTTTATATGTATAGTGTCATTATATAGATATGTTCTAGTTATGTTCTTAGCTTACGCATGATAAATACATTTTTATATATGTGGTATTCCCATGCTTTTTTTGTTCTTGCTTAATGTCGCTCTGGATTAAGAGCGTCTGCTAAATGCCTAAATTGTAAATTGGGAGGGTGGGATAGGGGATTGAGTTTTATTTTTATATTTTATTATGTCTGTTTAATACTTGCCCCTTGGCTTCTGTTATAAAACCTGAATAAAAAGATTTTGAAAAGAAAAGAAAAGAGAGAGTGATACTTTCAGTGCAAGCTCTCAGTGTTGCATGCAGTTAAAAGAAGAGTTAAAAATGGGGAAGAGGGAATAAAAAGTAGAAAGAGGAAGGAACACAAAAAGCCATACAAAATAGCAGCATATGGTTCATAAAATCAAATCACAGTGTCATGTGTGCAAACTGCATGGTTGAAAGTCATGCAGGGTAATTTAAATATATAAAAAAGAGCATTGGGTAAAATAAAACGTTTCATGCATGATTAAAAGGCTGTACTGTACGGTGACAGGACTTAGTGATTATTCAGTCTGTCTGTCTGTCTGTCTGTCTGTTAGTTAGTTAGTTAGCAGGCAGGCTATACAAAAAAAACAACTTTGTGAAAAGGTTTGTCGTGTGCCATCACTGCCAAGGAAGATCGAACGATTATGTTTTCACGACAACTTGGCAAAAAGGGGCCTGGTGGTGGGTGTAGCGGCCTACCATAGCCCTGGTGCCTAATTATCACAAAAAGACACCATGAGGCGTTGAGCAGAGGTTTGACATTGGCCGAGGAATAACTGCTTATACTTTCACACTGATTACTTAACGGTTGGTGGTTGACCTCTCTGTGGGTTGACTCCTGTCCGGGTCCCTCCTACGTCTCACCAGGTCCAGGACCTGTATGTTGCACCAGACTCCCAGGACCAGACACTTCATTCAGTAGTGGTGGATTCTTGAGCCGCAATGGTTCTACAGGCTCCATCTGGGCAATGGTGGTGCTGCAGGCCCCGCTTGCGGCTCGAATGGCCCTCCGAAAGGCCTCACCGAAGGTTTTTTGGGCTTCCTCCTTACGGAGGATGCCGGCTGGGGCGCCAACCCATACTTCTCCCGGGGTTATATCTTGCGCCACTTACCCCTTAACCCTAAACTTATTTACCATGTTTTACTATTTTTAAAAACCTTTCAAAATAATTCAAATATAGCCGATCTACAAGCTCACAACGTGTCGATGTGATCGGCTAGTTGAACTGTTTTAAAATGTTGTTTTTTGCCACAAATCTAAAAACAAACAGTGAATAGGAGGAAGAAATGGATACACATTATTTCAGATGAAGTTTGGAGAAAAAATTTTTTTTAGTTGACCAGAGTCCCCCAGGACTCGTACTAGAAATAGCCGATCCACAAACTGACAATGCTTCGCGGCGCCTTGTGAGCTTGTAGATCGGCTATTTTTGCCAAATGTTTGCAGTTCATCCAATTCAACAATCATACACAGACAAAGTAGTGTCCCCCGGCTGCCTGTTAGTGGCTGAGGAAGGATTCCCAGCATGCCTCTGGGATACGCCTACGTTATTGTTCTATTATTGTGCTTATTGTTTTGTTACAGTACGTGTGAGGGAATGTGTTTGTTGGGCTTATTGTGTTGTGGGGTTTATATTGTGCATGTGTGTGTTATAATATGTGTATTTGGGTGTGACCAATGTCGCTAATGTTGTTGTAACGCTCTGTCTTAATGTATTATTGTTTTGTGTAAAACTCTTTGAATCACCTTGTGGTTTAAACCGTGCAACCCCATAGCGTCCCTTCTGGGGCTGAAGGTTTGCTGGAAATTGCAGATCTAGATGCTCACCACATGTCATGTTGTGACGCGTTGTGAGCTTGGAGAACAGCTATCTTCTACAAAGATAATTAGTGTTGAGCAAAAACAGGAGAGGGCCTAGTATAGAGCCCTGGGGGACTCCGGTCAACAAAGTATAGGGTTGAGCGTTTTAAATGTATAGCCTACTCTGCAAAATAACTTGCCCTGCCTTGCCTGCTGGGACCACAAATGGATTCACATATTATTTACGATGAAGTTAACTGGAGCCAATACTTTTGTTTTCTAACAATGCCAATCATGGTTTAAAATACTTATAGAGTAAACCCTATACTTTATTCACTGGTTGGTTCACTTAACACGGTTAATTGGTCATATGGGTGGGCTGCGTGCATTTTCAATGCTTGAATATGTTTATGTTCCGTCTTGGATCAGTGGAACTAATATTTTCCTTTGTATCACAATGGAAACTCATTTTTCAAGGTTTTAAAGAAAAAAAACACTGACGTTTTTGCAATATTAATGTTATATTATCATTCAAATCTTAGTGTTTTGCCAATAATTTGGGGACCACTTGAAATATCCCCACGGACACGGTCCACAAATAGTCCCCGGTCCATATTGAGATCCACAGTTTTTGTTGGACACTAAATAGCTCTCCCATGTCCCTGTTGTATCACAAATGTGTGATAAAGGCATGACAAACAATGCCACACTGTGTACACTTAAGTTGTATTACTGTCTGTTCCAAAATACAGCCATAATGATTATAGTTATCCCAGAGATATATACATTGTACATTGAAAGATTTGTATTTGCCACAAAGTCCTATGTGTACTGTATGTGCAGTTACTCCACCAGACTGTGCAACAAGTAATGTCCAACATTTAGCACAAAATATAATACAAGTAAGAAAGGGTATAAAAAGTAAAAGTTATAAGAGAGATCTAAGGTAATACTAGTAGTAATATTACAGCAATAATGATTCGAAGTCTAAAAACATAAACCTAAGTGTGTTGAAAGACCATATAGTGTAGATATGTGTAGTTGCAACTTCCCGCATGGGACCACTCAGTGGAATGTAGACTAGGCCAGTGGTTCCCACACTGAGTTGGGACCACCAGGGGGGTTCCCAAATTCTTTTGGGGGTCCCCAGATGATTAGCATAATGTGAAACATCGTTTTCTCACTAAACAGTAAACAAACCAACATACAGTATGCCTAGGGTATCTGCACATTTCTAAAGTTTCAATTTAATGACTTCTAAAGACCTTTTTAATAACAAATTGGACAAATCAAATGTAAAATATTACGTAAGAAGGCAAACATTGTAAAATAGCCGACCTATGTGAGCTATTTTCCCAATATTATCTGTGGAACTGAGTCAAACTAAATGTGATGCCTACAATTAGCTCTTCACTAAGTCCCTCCCCAACCCATCCTTGTCCAATAAGCACGTTAGCAGCGAAGAAAGCTTGACCTGCATAGCAACCGTTGCTAAACTATTTGGATTGGCATTGGACAATCGCTTTTTGGGGTGGGATTTAGTGAAGGGCTAATTGTTCTTGTCAGGGTGTGTGCGTGTGTGTGTGCGTGTGTGTGTGTGTGTGCGTGTGTGTGTGTGCGTGCGTGCGTGCGTGTGGGGGGAGGGGGGTGTCTGCATTAAAATATGATTATTTTGGGGGGGGGGGGGGGGTCGCAGTGTGAAAGGTTTGGGAACCCTTGAACTATAGGGTACAGAAAAATAATTTATCGAGGTGTTGCAACCACAACGATAAATCAGAAATGATAGGCCTACATTTGCAACGGAAGATGTACAGAATATAATTCATGTAACTGTATAGGACTACTTAAAAGGGAAGAACTATGGGCTTGGGCTGGGCAAGCGGTCCAGGCACCTAGGCTGGTCCGAACGGATAGCGGCGCGGTCTTGATACCGGAAGGTTCCTAGTTCGAATCAGACGTCCGACACGTTAAAATTACCACCGCTGAAGTGCCCTTGAACAAGGCATTGAACCACTACGATGAAATGTGTTCTATGAGCAGGGCCTGGCTGGAAACAAGTTCTTGAGCTTAGCCCAGATACCCTGGGTAAATATAGATTTCATTTCATTTCATTTCATTTCATTTCATTTCACAGCGTGTCGCAGGTTCGAGTCCCGATCCCGACGACCCTTGCTGCGTGTCTTTCCCCACATCTCTTAGTCCGGAGGCTTAGTGAAAAGATAGTGCAATTGCGGATAAAAGCGTAATTTTTTGCATGATGGTTCGTTAGGGTCAGTTATTGAATTTTAGCCTAGGAGCCCTTGTCAAATATCTATTTTAAATATCAAATTGCAAGACATTATTATCAATGCAATATGTGAAATATGTGAAAATCCGCCTAGTATTTTTCAGACTATATACATCATAAAATGATCAGATTATTTCCAAATGTGATAAAGTTGACTTATTTTGACATTATTAAAGTCACAGAACATGAAATATCATCAATAACACCTTTATTGCAATGAAGAATACATACAAATGAACTATAACTCGACCGGCCATCGGACGGTCTCGCGCCACACCATCCAGGTGGCCAGTTGTCCGGGTGGCCACTTGTGCAGGGTGCCCACTTGTTCAGTCAGACTACATTTTGGGTGCGGTACTGAACCATACTGTAGCGTACTGTACTGTACCATACCGTACTGTACAATACTGTACTGTGCTGTACTGTACTGTACTGTACTATACTGTACTGTACTGTACTGTACTGTACTGCAATGTACCATACTGTATGTTACTGTACCATACTGTATGTTACTGTACCGTACTGTACGTTACCGTACCGTACCATACTGTACTGTACCATACTGTGCTGCTGCGTGTGCGTGTGTGTGTGTGTGTGTGTGTGTGTGTGTGTGTGTGTGTGTGTGTGTGTGTGTGTGTGTGTGTGTGTGTGTGTGTGTGTGTGAAGTGAAAAGGGGAGGGGTCGGTGAATGTGGAAATTGTGATATAATTTGCGTCACAGCAAAATGTTGCACAATAACAGTATGGCACACAAAAGCAATATTTGTACAATACATATGACAGGTGAGCGGAGGCAATGTAGTGCAGATGGATTCCTGTGGCATGTAGAATTTGTTTGTGCTTCTTCTGTCGTATATGTCGTTAGACCTTCAGCTCCATTGCAGCAAGCCAGTCCAGTGTGTCATTGTCTAGGTCAATTAAGCCTTGATCACTATTTGGTGGCCGGTATGTGGGGAAGCTGGTCAGCACGTGTTCCACAGTCTGTAATGGATCCCCACATTCTCAGTGGGCACTGTCTGTGAGACCCCACTTGTGCATGGATGCACCAAAGCGTCCCACACTCGTCCTCAGGCGGTTGAGGGTTGTCCACTCCCTGCGGGGGAGGCGCTGGCCAGGAACATCTGTGAGATCCTCGATGTAGTAGTGAAGCCTGGAAGGATCTGCTGCCTTCCACTGGTCCCTCCATCTTGCCTTCACCCAGGAAGCCTTGGAGGTGTCGGCTGGTGTTGTGCCGAGCAGTTCCTGGGCCTGTGTGGCAAAGGGCCGCCGGGACTTGAGATGCGTACGCTGTGGTGTCTCCGTGACGACCTTGTGGAGGAGGTGAGATTTGCTCAACTGTGCCTTCCGAGTGAGGGCCAGTGTGGCTGCTTCTCGCCTGACCTCTGCTGGGGCGATTCCAGGCTGAGGCACAGTATTCAGCGGCAGGGAAAACTAGGGCCTCGGTGGAGATGCGCAGTGTCTTTGTGGTGACTCCCCACGTGGTGCCATCTAGATGCTGTATCAGTGCGGCACGGGCTTTCCCTTAACACTGTCCAGGTGTTGTTTAAAGGACAGTGTTCTGTCGAGCTTCACTCCATGTATGTCGGTGAGGACTGGGACTGTAGCCAGGCACCGTCGACCATGATGTTGATTTGGCGAGTTGCTTCCCTTTTGTAGAGGTGGAACATTGTTGCTACAGTCTTCTCAACACTGAGCTTGAGGCGGCAGTCCTTCAGGTATGAAGAAAGGGTGTTCAATTCCTCCGAGAGGCCTTCCCCTATACTGCTTCCCAGGATGGCTTGCTGAGCAGAATTGCCAAGTTTCGTAGGAGAAGCCGGACGGATAAATATATTGGTTTGCTCCCCCTTTCCATTATAGTACAAGGATATGCATCATAGTGTGAAACATGTTATAGAGCTGTGCTTTCTGCCTAGCTGTCACAATTGCATTTGCAAAGTGGGGAACAGTCCAAATTTGTATTACTGCATTTTCAGGTACTACACTACAGTCACCTTTACAGGTGCATCTGATCAGCTCTCTGCAAGCTCTGGAAACCTCTGGAATGGTCAGCCAAACTGGCACCCATGACCCTTCTTCCTTAACCCACCCATAGTTCTGTGGAGAAGGAATCACTTGGTGGCTTCGTGTGCTGGTGGCCCAGATGCCCGCTTGGTAGACTGCAATAGCCTAGGCCCTAGGGGAACCCAAATCTCGAGCCCTGCCTATGTTTCACGCATATTCTGGTTGTGACACAACATATGCCTTAATAGCCGGGGAGCCAGTCACCCAAAATTTGAGAGGACCTGTGATGTCATAACATACTTTTTATTTGTGTTTTTTTTCTATTCATTTGGTCAGAGCAGACCTCTCATTCTGTGTTCCTTAATGACCAAGTTAATAGAAAAAACACAAATAAAAAGTATGTCATGACATCACAGGTTCATCTCTATTCCCGCTCCCCGGCTATTAATGGAAAGGGTAAGAAGTCAGCTTGGCGGACCTGGCAAGCCTATGATGCTGCCTGCGACAGAAACATTCGTCAATCTGGCAAAGCATCCCTTCCAGCAACTAGATGTTGACTGCCAGCACTTCCGGGAGCTTGAAAGACTGACAGTAATTTTGTACGACAAAACCAGTCCTTTGAGCTCCATCAACGAAAAAAGAAAATAACTCTTCTGTGAACAAAATCGAACAATAGAGAAATGACCTCCCACCCAGGGTGCACTCACATGTGAAACGGGCAGTCTACCAAGCAGGCATCTGGGCCACCAGCACACAAAGCCATCAAATGATTCCTTCTCCACAAAACTATGGGCCAAGGAAGAAGGGTCATGGGTGCTAGTTTACTGACCATTCCAAAGGTTTCCAGAGCTTGCAGAGAGCTGATCAGATGCACCTGTAAAGGTGATGTATACCTGCCAATGCAGCAATGCAAATTTGGACTGTTGGATTCTAGGCAGAATGCGCACAGCTCTATAACATGTTTCGCACTATGATGCATATTAATTTGTATTCTTCATTGCAATAAAGGTGTTATTGATGATATTTCATGTTCTGTGACTTTAATAATGTCAAAATAAGTCAACTTTATCACATTTGGAAGTAATCTGATCATTTTATGATGTATATAGTCTGAAAAATACTAGGCGGATTTTCACAGATTTCACATATTTCATTGATATTGATAGTCTTGCAATTTGATATTTAAAATAGATATTTGACAAGGGCTCCTAGGCTAAAATCCTTTAGCATGACATAAAGAAGCCTCATACAAAATTTGGCGCTTTTATCCGCAAGTGCACTATTCTCCTAAAAAAGTGCACTAAGCCTCTGGACTATCTGGCCCTTTCCTGTCAAACTTAATCTGTCAATAAAGGCAAAAAGCCCAAAAAACATCTTGAAAAAAAGGGGAAAAATGAAGGAACAATCACCCATTTATCATTATCATTATTATTATTACTAGTCCATATATGACATATACCCAAAGTATGTGCAGAGTTTGGGTTGTGTGGTGTGTACATGCATTGCATTTGTGTTGCTGAACATCCCAAAGTAGTAGTATAGCAACTATTAGCACCAATTCAGGTGAATGATTTTTACTTTTATTATTTATATTAGTCAGACATTGTGCAACACACAATGCTCAGCCAATCGCAGCGCAGAATGGAACACCTTCCAGCCAATCACAGCACGCAATATCTGCGGACGCATTTCATCCTCAAATCCCTACCTCGTTATGCCCTCTTTCTCTGCTCCCTCTCTCTCCCACTTATATATAATGGGTGTCCCCTGTGGCACACCCGTTATGCGATGCTCAGCCAATCACAGCGGATTTCCACCCTGACACACGCGCTATGCGCTTTTCAGCCAGTCACAGCGCAGAATGGCAGACCTTCCAGATCCAGCCTCAATAGGCCTATTTCACAGCATTTCCCCGCCCCCTTTTTACGCCCCCTTTTGTTGATAGTGGTGTTATCTTTTTTGCGGTCCATAGGCTTCCATGTTAAAAGAGGTATTTTCACAAGCCACAAACTACCGTTTTGTAAATGTAAGGTTTATTCTACTTATTTGAGTTGTTATACGATTGTGTTTTCTTCATATTATTATTATGTCTTTGACATTTTAACATTAGGAAATGTACTTAGATTCTCCAGAGAAAAAATGTGGTAATGCCTAATGTTAAATGACACCACTATCTACCGGAAGTGGGCGTGGAAAGGGGGCTGTGAGATAGGCCTATTTCATTTTCCTGGGCTGTGACGTCATGTGGGTCAACCAATAGGATGACAAATAGGATGACGTACGTATGTATGTCGGGGTATGTATGTCTGTCCTCCAACAGCCAATAACGGACCACTATTCTTGGTGACGTAACTAAGGTACGTTTCAAGGTTGGTAAGGTCAATAACAGGTCAAAAGGATTTAGAATAGCAGAGCTCTATAGGACTCAGAGTAGCAGTCGTACCCAGACAGACAGCTCTATAGGACTCAGAGCAGCAGTCGTACCCAGACAGCTGCAGATACTTTTAGGACTCAGCAGTCGTACCAGCAGTGGTGAGCGCACCTCATGGAGCCCTCTGCTTCGCACAAGTAGGCCATACATGGCTTACTTGTGTGCAAGGCGCAAGTTGGCATCCCGAGAGAGTGTATTTCTAGTTATTATTGTACTACTCAGTTATAGTAGGCCATTACAAAAATAATTCACATTATATGCAACATTTCTAGTTTTAAAATTTTCATTAACTTGAATGACTTGAAGATAAGTTTGCTTGCTACATCTTTAGTCTGATATACATGCATAAATACATAGTTTGAATATTTTATTTGAACCCATAGAAGCTGGCTTCTCTTTCTGCATAATGACCAATGTGCACATTCCTTGCATAATGTCGCCCTCTACTGGACAATCAATGGTAACAATCTAGAGGTGGAAACTGGAAAGTCTAGTTCAGACCACCAATGATTCACCATCAGGGCCATTTGCTGAAAGTTGGCAGCCCTGTTTAGCAGCCTATCCCAGGGAATCTGGGACCACTGTCAATGCCTGCCCTGCAAGATTAAGGAACATTCAGATTTTGCTCAAAACTTACATTTATCAAAACACATGAAAGTGTGCATACTGCATACCATCAATGATTCTCTTGCACCTAAACCTAGCCCGTCTCCGGACCCCCCGGGTTGAGCTCCTTTGGACCCCAACCCATAGGGTCCGGTGACACCAAAGCAAAGCTACATGCTAATTCTCAAACGCACACTGACACCGTTGCTTTTGCTTTTGCTGCGCTGTGTGTATGTGATGCTGACATATTCCAAAAGAAGCATATAAGAGCTATAGGAGACAACGGAGACAACCGAACCCCCCGCGAACGGCGCAGAACCCGTTAAGTATTTTTAATCTTTGTTAGACTGTTTTGGCAGCTCTGAAATCCTATCTTCCGTCCTTCCTTGTTGACATCCCATTGTACCGCCTCCAGCATCGGGGTTGGCTAGCTGCACCTCCCTACGCGCCTCGTAGGCGCAGCTAGCCAACCGAGATGTCAACAAGGAAGGACCGAAGAGAGAATTTCAGAGCTGCCAAAATGGTCAAGCAAAGTTTAAAAATACTTAACGGCTTCTGCGCCAAAGGAAAGTTTCATTGATGTTTCCGTTGGCTCCTATAGCAGATATGCTTCTTTTGGAACAAATAACTAGCACACACACGGCGCAGCAAAGGCGGGAAATCGGGTTGTATATTATATTTAACATATAGAAGAAGATACGTGGGAAGGGACCCTACGTCTAAAGTCATCAAAATGTCAGAAAACTTTAACGTAGGGTCCCGAGAGGGGCTAACCTAAACCCAACACACCACCAGGCAACCACAACAAGCCAGCCAGCTACTCTGATGGCCGGGTGTGGCTCCCTTTTATTCAGTCAGCAGCCAGGTGTCACAGCTGTCCTGAATATGGGTGATTGGGGAGTCACATCACAGGTCTAGGAAAATACCTTTGAGGACTACTCAAAGGCCCCAAAAATCTGGCCATATGAGCTTGTAGTTCGGCTATTTTCACAATTAATATTTAGTGAGTCAAACTAAATGTAACGCCTACATTTAGTAATTCCAAGTGCTTGTAAGGGTAGCACTTCCAAGCACTTGTAGGCATTACAGTTTAAAAATGAACATTTTGCGGGGGTCACGTGACATCACAGACCACAGTCTGAAAAGTGGCGAACACTTGGCTAGAATGACCAGAAACGATCTGTGTAATTGAGGAAAATTATAGCTGCGTGGTTGTCATGGCAACCGATTAAGACAGGGTTAAATGAATCATGGAGTAGTGGTTAACAGCCTCAGTAGGCTACTATATGACATAGTGATGCATGACATTGTTTTATGGATTGGATGACATACATTTCCAGTCAAAAACTTTGATGCCCATAGAAGTGTCAGTGTCACTGTGTGTGTGTGTGTGTGTGTGTGTGTGTGTGTGTGTGTGTGTGTGTGTGTGTGTGTGTGTGTGTGTGTGTGTGTGCGTGTGTGTGTGCGTGCGTGCGTGCTTGCGTGTGTGTGTGCGTTCATGATTTATCATGACAGGCCAGGATTCCAAGCGGTGGTCTTTTGGTGACATTATAAAAACAAGCCTCCAGGCACATGCTATCCTTTACCATGCAAATACTCTCTTCCTGTCCCGGGGGATTCTGGGAAAAAGGAAGTGCGGCGTGTTTTCTTTTTGCTGATTGGCTGACTGCGCGTGTGTTCTGTGTTGCTGTTTGTTTACTTAGCAATGAGCCAATCACTCATATACATGCAAGCACGCACGCACACAAGTGCATGCAGGCACACACGCACACACACACACACAAACACACACACACACACACACACACACACTGACACACACACACACACACACACACACACACACACACACACACACACACACACACACACACACACACACACACACACACACACACACACACACACACACACACACACACACACACACACACACACACTACAATCAGCTACAATTCTGGGTAGTGGGAGAGGAGACAGAGGAAAGAGTACACAAGAACAGGTGAGAGGAGAGGGGACAGGGTACATGAGACAGGGCATAGGGGACAGGGGGGAGAGGGGACATGAGACAATTAAGGCATAGGGGAGAGGAGACATGAGACAAGCCATAGAGGTCATGAGACAATTAGGGAGAGAAGACATGAGACAAGGCATAGGGGAGAGGAGACATGAGACAAGGCATAGGGGAGAGGAGACATGAGACAAGGCATAGGGGAGAGAAGACATGAGACAAGGCATAGGGGAGAGGAGACATGAGACAAGGCATAGGGGAGAGAAGACATGAGACAATGCATAGAGGTCATGAGACAATTAGGGAGAGAAGACATGAGACAAGACATAGGGGAGAGGGGACATGAGACAATTAAGGCATAGGGGAGAGGAGACATGAGACAAGGCATAGGGGAGAAAAGACATGAGACAATGCATAGAGGTCATGAGACAATTAGGGAGAGAATACATGAGACAAGGCATAGGGGAGAGAAGACATGAGACAAGGCATAGGGGAGAGAAGACATGCGACAAGGCATAGGGGAGAGGAGACATGATAAAAAGCATAGGGGAGAGAAGACATGCGACAAGGCATAGGGGAGAGGAGACATGATAAAAGGCATAGAGGTCATGAGACAATTAGGGAGAGAAGACATGAGACAAGACATAGGGGAGAGGGGACATGAGACAATTAAGGCATAGTGGAGAGGAGACATGAGACAAGGCATATATAGGGGACAGGGGACATGAGACAAGACATAGGGGACAGAGGACATGAGACAAGGCCTTTCCCAGGCGCCTGACACACTATTAAAACTAAATCGCTCTCTCTGTTCCGGGGGGAGAGGGGGGGCAGAGCAGCTCTTTGCTCCATGGGGGGGAGGAGGGCAGAACACAGCCATGGAGCAGAGCTGCTCTGTGAAACCCAGTGACTCCCATTGAAAATGAATTGCGAGCTACTCTGCCCCCCATCTCCCCCCAGAACAGAGAGAACGATATTGTTTTAATCACCTCTGACCCTGTGGGTCAGAATCAAACTCCCACCTCCAGGTGGGAGTTTGATTAATTGATTGAATACTTTATTAATCTGATTATTAACAGTACAGCTAGTACACTCAAGTTATGCTAAAAAGGATAACACAAAAAGCTCCATGTCGCAGGGACTTACCCCAAGAGTCTTTGGTATGACCCGGCCGGGGATCAAACCCTGAACTCCCAGTCCCAGTCTCAGGGCGGACAGTGGACACTCTACACATACAATACAGTAGAAATACAATACAAACCCTGACCTCCCAGTCTCAGGTGGACACTCTACACATACAATACAGTAGAAATACAATACAGCCCAGGCGGTGGCGTAACCGTCTGGGCACCCGACTGGTAATCCAGTCGCAGTGTGCCGCGGGTTCGACTCCCGAGCCCGACACGGCTACTGTCTGTCCCTTCAAAAACCAATAAAAGGCGTAAGCCGCAAAAAAAAAGAAAAGAAATACAATACAAACCCTGACCTCCCAGTCTCAAGGTGGACACTCTAGTGTACACATGTAGAAATACAAGACAGAACATATTGGAATAAATGCAAAGCCCAGTAGAATCATGAGGAAATATTTACAGTGAAGACCCAGCCGAGTATTTCCAATTTCCAGTACTTTTACTTCTACTCCACTACATCTCAGAGACCAATATTGTACTTTTACTTTTACACTTCACAATACAATTATTTGAAAACTTTAGTTACTAGTTACTTTGTAGATTTTGATAATTATTACAAAACATACATTAACCACTTATCAACCACAATTTGAAGAGGAGATTGTGCATAATGCGGTGGGCAGAGGGATTGAGGAGAGGGGCTGTCTGGTTGAGGAGGTTCCAGCCAGCGCTACCTCCCATGTGCTGAGATGGAAACACAGAGAAAGAAGCAACCTCTGTTTCCATCTCTCCTCTGCTCCCAACCTCTGCCTTTTTGCTCCTTTCCCACTACAACACGCACGCACGCACGCACGCACGCACGCACGCACGCACGCACGCACGCACGCACGCACGCACGCACGCACGCACGCACGCACGCACGCACGCACGCACGCACACTCTCACACAGTGAGTCAGTGGCCAACAGCTATTACCTGCTGTAGGAAATGACAGATAATGTGTTGCATGTGTGTGTGTCTGTGTGTGTGTATCTGTGTGCGTGCGTGCATGCGTGCGTGCGTGTGTGCGTGCGTGCGTGTGGAGAAAGTGATGTTTGAATCCCAAATGAAACCTTAGGCAGGTGTTCAAATCTCTCTCCCTCTTTATCACCCTGTCCTCCCTCTTTCTCTCTCCTTCTCTCCCTCTCTCCCTCTCTGCCTCTCTGCCTCTCACCCCCCACACCAACCTCCCTCTCTATTACTGTAACATGACATATGTATGTGTGGATGTATACATTTCAAAGGGGAACAGTAAAAACGGACACACAAAAAGACAAATAACAGATGGTCTCTCGGGGAAGCAGGTGTTAAAGACTTCAGTTTCCTGTGAGAAAATCTCATTCTGTTCTGTTTTCTCTCCATCTCTATTTCAACATCACTGTCCTCCTGGGAGGAGAGATAGAGAGGAGGAGGAAGAGAGAGAGAGAGAGAGAGAGAGAGAGAGAGAGAGAGAGATAGAGAGAGAGGGGCGACTGTGGTTCAAGAGGTAGAGCAGGTCGTCCAATGATCCATGGGTCGGCGGTTCGAATCCCGGCTCCTCCTGTCTACATGTCGAAGTGTCCTTGGGCAAGACACTGAACCCCAAATTGCTCCCGATGTTCTGGTTGGTACCTTGCATGGCTTCCGCTGCAATCGGTGTATGAATGTGTGTGTGAATGGGTGAATGTAATGCACAATCTATGTAAAGATAAAGGCGCTATATAAATGCCATTTACCATTTCAGAGAGAGAATAAGAAAGATAGAGAGAGAGGGAAAGTGAAAGGTAGAGAGGGCAAAGATGGAAGATGGGTGACATCTGACATGTTTGAACGGTTATGATTTAGATTGTTGTTCCTAAACAGAATTTTTTTTTGTCTTAACTCTCCTCTCCTCTCCTCTCCTCTCCTCTCCTCTCCTCTCCTCTCCTCTCCTCTCCTCTCCTCTCCTCTTCTCTTCTCTTCTCACCTCTCCTCATAAAACTTAATCACTGCATTCAATCAGGAAGCTGTCAGATGATTCAGCTCAGATAGACATCACAGCCCTTAAAACAACATCAATCAGGAGCCAGGGGGCATCTCTTTCTCTCTCTCTCTCTCTGAAATCGCCAACGATTTCCAGCAAGATAGCTGGGGTACAACTTAGCCGCGTGACGTCAATGCACGAGACCCGAGTTGTTAAAAAAGGGGAAAACTATTCTAATGACGCAACGCTTCCCGCTGCGTTCAATATCACCTAATGCCATCAGGACGATGGTAAATGCTTTACCTATGTGACCAACCCACTGGCCTATAAGCCCAGGGGACCAAAGGTCAGGGGGCCCCTCAATACAATTGTGCTGCCTCTACAGAGCCTGATTCTAAATTTCTGAATGTACTACTGCATGGTTGTTGAATTAAGACCCCCCCCCCCCCCCCCATGTGTGTGTGTGTCCGTGTGTAGGACAGAAAATCTCCGGCACCGTTGGCTTGTTGTGTTATGATGTTGATGGTTATTGTCTCCACCAGGTCGACCAGCACAAATATATATGTGAGTAGGGAAACCAAATGGCCAGCGACGTCCCTGCACATTCCACTATGTTGAGGGACGCCACCAGGAGGCACATCTATGCAAAGAAACACATGTTTATATATATTACTCCTAAACATTTGGCCCAAGCATCACAAACGTTCCTGACCTGGTGGAGATCTGTGCTCCGAGAAGTCTTATGGTGTTGATGGTTAGTGTGTTATGATATTGACTGTGTTATCAATGTCAATACATGGTTTTATATAATCATATTGTAAGCTATGTCAAGGTAACGTCTATATGATTTATGAATTCAGTAATAATAGCAGCTAAAATCCTTACAACTTCACAGGAGCCATGTTTTATGGAAATGTATACCCTTTCTGTTCAGTTGAAGTAATGTGATAAAATGATCATTCATATAAAATGCCAGGATGGAAATGAAGACCTGTAAGATCTGTAAGCAGATGGTTCGGCTGAGATGCAGTGTTTGCTTAGTTTGGCAAAGTGCCTTTGAGCAAAGATATTAATCAACAGGAAGAAGGATTCTATCTGCTCTACTTCTACGTATGTCCTTCTGTGTTCTGTCTGTCTTGTCTGTCTGTCTGTCTTTCTGTCTGCCTGTCTGTAAATGGTGCATTTATATAGTGCTTTTGTCCAAAGCGCTTTACATAGCATTGCATTCACCCATTCACACACACATTCATACACCGATGACGGAGGAAACCATGCAAGGCACCAACCTGCACATCGAGAGCAATTAGGGGTTCAGCGAGGATACTAAAGAGCCCGGGATTGAACTGGGAACCTCACTGTTCCCATCCGGCCGCTCTACCCCTGAGTCAGTCAGTCAGTCAGTCAGTCAGTCAGTCTGTAGTACTATGATGAACATCTCTCTCCAAGTCAAATAAACGTTTTGAAGTGTGTGCGTGTGTGCATACAGTATATGACTTACCCTAAAATTAACTACAAATCTTACATATTCTGTGGTGTAAAGTAACTATTAAAGTGCATTTACT
>NC_136792.1:15104418-15146918 GCF_951216825.1 Electrona antarctica | reverse complement strand
ACAGTACTAAAGTATTAATGTACTTAGCTACTTTCCAATGTATAATATGTGTGTATATTACATTCTGCACAGTAGCACATTATTAAAATGATATATGTGGCCTATATTACATTCTGCACAGTAGCACATTAGTACTACAGTATGCATAGCATGTGGTGTTGTGCATAGGACACATTGTGAAGAGGTTGCATTTATTTTTGTGAATGGAAGAATTCGTATGTGAACACTCTGCAGCATCTGTCCAGGAGGCTATGCATGAGTAGACGTGTCAATGCACGTGCACGCGTGTGCATGTCTCCAGGTGTGTATGACAAAGTTTGTCCGTGCATGTGATGGAATAGTGTGTTTGACATAGGCAGTGTGTGTGTGTGAGCGTGCACGTGCATGTGCATGTGAGTGTGCGTGTGATGCTATGAATTGCTACTTATTTCTGGAGATGGAAAATGCTAAAATTAGCCCATGTTGCTGGACAATACATCTCAACCACACTAACACTCTTGGATACTGTTTGGTGTGTGTGTGTGTGTGTGTGTGTGTGTGTGTGTGTGTGTGTGTGTGTGTGTGTGAACCTGGTGTTAAGGTTAAGGTGTGCTCTGGTTTCCTCTTGGGGTAAAACTGTCCTCTGTATCCGACCCATCCTGAGGAGCAGAGAGCGGCGCACTAAGCAGCTCCATTTCAAAGGTAGCATAAATAGCAGATTTACAAGTTCACAACACGACAAAGATGCCTACACGTTGTGAACTTGTAGATTTGTTTCATCTATTTTCGTTGTTCAAGGACCCCCAGTTTGATATGCAACAGGCTATGGACCCCCATTTAATGGCATTTCTATCTCTGAGACTCTTATATTGTAAAATCAATGTTAATTTAACTCTGAGAGTGTACAAATGGAACCATTCCATTTTTCCCCGGTTCCATTTGTCCCTGGAGGCCTGGACCCCACTTTGGGAACCTCAGTATTAGACTACTACTGTTTTAGAGGGGCACGGTGGCACAGTCAGTAGTGCTGTCGCCTCACAGGTCACAGCTAGAAGGTCCTGGGTTTGATTCCCGCTGGGGACGCTGTGGGCGCTGGGGGCGTATTCCCTCCTCTGCGTCATCAGGGCCCATACCCGAGGCGGGGTTGGCGAAAGGGCCTTTTTGTGTGGAGTTTGCATGTTCTCCCCGTGTGCCCTAGGGTAGGTACGCTCACAAAATCATGCAGTAATCCTGGTCTCTAAAACGACCTCCCCCTGGCCAGCCGGGGCGCCTGATGGAGGGGAAAGGAACTGGTCGGAATAATGTGTTACTTCCACACGCTACGTCCGGCCAGGGAAATTCCCCCGTCAGGTGATAAGAAGCAGCTTGGACTCCTCATGCATAGAAGGAGGCATGAGGTCAGTCCGCTGCCCCCCCAGGTTGGCAGAGGAAGTGTAGCGCCCATGATTACATTAGATAATTGGCACTGGGTGAAAAAACTGGGTTGCAAAATCGTGGGATAAAAATTAAAAAAGAAAAGAAAAGAAAAAAAGACTACTACTGTTTTGACCACGACGTGGCATGGCTTTCATCCCGTTATCTCAGTTGGGGCAAAAGCATTCCCACAACATTATTCACCATTCTGTGTCGGGTTACAACTAGATCCGGCAACTCGCTTGCTTTAGCTCGCTTGGTGGTGGCTCTCGTTGCTCAAGTTCGCTTGAGACGGCACCCCTCTGTCGTGGTCTAAAACTATAAGGCGGTTAATGGAGAGGATTTCAGCGTAATATGTACGGATTTCGGGGGTTTTCTAGTAGTGTATAGAATTAGCCTGGTTAACCACTCTAACCAAGTAAGCAAGTAAGTCGGAGAGGCTTATTGTCGGTATGGGCCGAGAAGACAGGATTCTATCCCCGTTACAATGCGCAAGACCCCTGGGAGATGGATTGCTGAGATGACAAAACAGGGTTGAAAGTGATTAATGGAGGTGCCCAAGTTCAATGGTAATGCCAGTGCCTTGCTCAAGGGAACTGGCAGGTGTATGTACCAATTACCCTAGGAAACCCAAGCAAACTCCACGGAAGCCTAGGGCGCGGGCGCGGGGGGAGCCGCAGAACTTGGTGGTAGTAGCAAATATTAAAAAAGAAAGGGTGGGTTAGGGGCACGGTGGCACAGGCGGTAGAGCTGTCGCCTCACAGCTAGAAGGTCCTGGGTTCAAGGCGGAGACGCAGTGGGCGCTGGGGGCGTGTTCTCTCCTCCGCGTCATCAGTGCCCATACCCATGGGGTTGGCAAAAGGGCCATTCTATGTGTGGAGTTTGTATGTTCTCCCCATGTCCCCTAGGGTAGGTACCCTCACATAAAACCAGTAATCCTGGTCTCTATACTGCCTCCCACTGGCCAGCCTAATGGAGTGGAAGGGAACTGGTTGGAATAACGTGTTCCTTCCACACGCTACGTCCGGGGAAACTCACCCCGTCAGGTGACAAGAAGCGGCCTGCTTCCTTCACTCATTGAAGGAAGCATTAGCTAAGTTCGGGGCTCTCCCCAGGTTGGCAGAGGGATATAGCACCCAGGATTACAGCTTATGCAATTTGCACCGGGTGGAAACAGAAATGAGACCTCTGCTCAGCTGGTCAGTCCATGGATCTGATCCTTTTTTTTTTTCCAGGGCCAATTTTGAAAGAAAAGTGTTACGCATCCTTCAATGGATGTCTTTATACAGACCTGTGGGTCCATTTGGAACCCCCTATAGGAATCGTTAAGGAATTGGACTGTTAAGAGGGAGTCGTTAAGGAACTGGAATCGATAAAACCCTTAATGATCCCAACCCTGTAGTCTCTTTGGTGTCTGCCTGGAGATCCCGTCCGCCAGGTGTTTTTTGGACCGGCCTGTCTGTTTCTCTTCCCTTGAGGCTGGGTTCCAAGTCAAAGCCTGTCTGGTGGTGTGTTTGACACTGGTGTTGCGCAGCGTGTTGCCCGATCCATCTCCATCTCCAAGCTGGTCTGCTGCTGGGAGTTGATTTGCGTATATAGGGCTTGCAGTATAAAGGAGGTTCATGTGAAAGCCTGTGTAGAATAGGGCGTGATGTCATGTGTTTGTGTAGAGGGAAGGCCCTGAGGCGTGTCCATCTTACTCAGATACGCAGGACTCATCAAACTGGTGTGTTCTTTGTAACGCCACCGCTAGGCTCACATTGTGTGTCCTGACGCGATGCCTGTAATCTCTTTTTCCCCTTTATTTCAGTGCTCGAAAGTAACTGAGTACAGCTGTAGCTGAATCTCGTGCCAAGGAATCCCCAAATTTATATATATGGCCTAAAGTGCCCAAACATTTTCGATGATCTTCAAATATAGAAGTCAAAGTAAGAGGTACAAGCTCACAGCAAGCTTGTACGTCTTACTTTGACACTGTAAGGCAGCTGTGTCCAAAGTGCGGCCCGCAGGCCAAATGCAGCCCTGGGGCGAATTTTATACGGCCCACAGCTTCATACCTGAGTTGTATTATGAACAGTATGGGACATTTTTACATTCAAGTTTTTTAACCTGGGCATTTCCCAGAGTATAATTTGCCAGTGTTCCTTGTTCCTTCTATTTCTTCTCTTTTTTCTTTTTACCTTGCTTGCTTGGTTACATTTGGTAATGTGACATAAGGCTGAAAAAAGGCTGAGTTACACTTTTTGTTCACAGCACACACCTGACAAAAGACCATTGATATTAAATATTGACAATGCTAGTTGAATAGAATCGTTTATATCTGAAGGTACATTATGTAGTTGGCCCTTGGGTGTTTTCTAAAATGGCCCCCTTTGAAAAAGGTTTGGACACCCCTGCTGTAAGGTATATTTGACAGGCCTTTTACTTGTAGCATTCTGTCTTACTCTGTCCCAGCGCTGCCTATAGACGAATCCACAGAGAGGTGCCATTACTGAGGTGTACCGCATTAGCTGATTAGCTACACCTGGTCTCCAGGGCACTGCTCCATAGATTAGTGCCCCGTAGCCCAGGTGCAATCAGTTAAAGGACCACCTCACCACTTTTCAACATCTCTTCATATAATTGGTCCTCACTAATGTTCATGATAAAACACCACCATTTTTTTCCTACTCAGTCTTTGTCTCATAGGAGGGCTTTGGGCAGTTCGGACACCCGTCCACCAGTGACATCATCAGTAGGCAAGATTTGTTTTAAAATATATTTAGATTTTTATTATCGTGAGAACGATGGCTTCAACTTTTGCATTGCAACTTTTCAGGAAAAGAAAGCCTGCCGTTTCTATTAGCTTGGATTCACCATCGATGATGTCACTGGTGGACGGGTTTCTGAACTGCCCACAGCCTTCCTATGAGACACAGACTGAGTAGGAAAAAATTATGGTATTTTATCATGAACATTAGTTAGGACCAAGAGAAGTTGAAAAGTGGTGAAGTGGTCCTTTAATGCGGTAAATAGTAGCCAGGAGAATGAGACTATAGCAGGACACTGCCAAAGGCATCAAGAACTGCCAGCCAGCAAACTGGTGCTCTGGGAACCAACACACGGGCATCGATCACGAGGACGTCCCACGCTAAAATATGTGGATGTACTCAAGAACGATGCAGGAGAGCAAAGCACCAACGAACTGCATGGCCAGATTTATGGAGAACCGGGATGACTATGAAAGCAACGATGGAGGGCTCGTCTGAGGACGACCTATAAGAGGGCACCCCTCTGTGGATTCGTCTATAAAGCAGTGGTTCCCAAACCTTTCAGGTCGAGACCCAAAGAGAGATTTTGCCCGGGACCCAAACTAGTGAAAATAGCAGATCTACAAGCGCACAACGCATCGCTTCGTGCCGCGTTGCAAGCTTGTAGATCGGCTATTTTCACTACTTCTTTTTAAAATCTGTATTATTTATGAAATCTCATAGATTTTGTAAAATTACTCGAGTCGTGACTCACAAATGGGTCCCAACCCAGTGTTTGGGAAACAGATATGTCAGGTGTGGTACCAATAAACCTTATTGTTTTTATGAATATCATTCACATTAATTCATTATTATTGACTCGGGTCAGGTCATCAGATGATGCCACTCCCTCCCTCGCACCCTATGTCTAGTCATAATATTATAACTTCCTGTGCGTATCCAGCGTTCCCGCTGTTTGTCTGGGCGTTGCTCACAGCACCCCGATCGCTGTGTTTTCACAGATGGATTGTGGGTAAAGGTAAATAAGGAGAGAGTCTGGATGAATGAAACCTGACAGGACCCGCCGGACACAGAGATAGAACGCACAGGGGCATGCGCGCACACACACACGCACGCAGACAGACAGACAGACAGACAGACAGACAGACAGACAGACAGACAGACAAGACAGACAGACAGACAGACAGACAGACAGACAGAGGCTGGATGGATGGATGGATACATTACTTATACATTTTGTATGAGTCAAGGGATCTTGTGTTGTGTATTGTATATTCTATTTTTAATGTATATTTAAAGTTTTTGTATTTGTGGATTTTCAACTGTTGTTTGGGCCCAATATTAGTCAACCCAATTGTGTCAATAAAGTACAACTAAGTAACTAACTAAATACAGAACGTAGGCAGGTATGACTATGGACAGACAGAAAGATACTACATTTATAGGCTATATGCAAATATCGAGACACAAAATAACCTTTTTGAAAGGTATTATGGAAGACATTATATTATATCACATGTAAAGTATAATATATATATTCTTTGTAGATGCTTGGCTGTGTTCTGCTGTCCTGTATCCTGTCTGTCTCTCTACTCGACCGCAGTGTGGACTGTCTCCACATTGCCCGGGGAATACCACAGGTAACACTCACACCACACGCGCACGCACGCACGCACGCACGCACGCACGCATGCACGCATATTTGTAAGATATCTGTAAGGGTAAACGGTAAACCCTAAAAAGTCTTTTAACGTTTTGTTTTTTACGAGCTGGTTCTTGTGCACATGTGACACGGATGGTTTAACGGATAAGTCACGGATAAAATCAACTAATAGTGTAGATTTCATATTTTATCTTGGGGAATATGATGACATCAGGGATCTCCATATATGGGCAATTGGGCATAAAGGGGACAAGGACTGACAAGTACAGAGATCTCCATATTTGGACATATCAGTCCAGACCGCATGACGAACCTCTAGTACTACAAAGTTGCCTGACAATTTAGGAGTGTGAGTTTACGCAATGACATCATCATGCAATGACATCACAATCTTGTCATCACAACCAAGTACTTTAAAAGGTAGTGTTAAATCTAGTTTATTTTAGTCCCTGGGATAGTTTTTGTCAGAATGATGATTCTTTCCAGTTTCAGCACAATAGCAGTGACGATACAGAATTCCTAATTGAGTTCTATACAGGCATAATGTTTTTTACTTATAGCAACAAATCCACCACCAACAACTCCCTCTGAACAGGCTGTGTAGCACAGGGTATTTCCAGAGCCTGCCTTTTGGTTAATATTAAAATAATATCATATCGTGCTCAAGGAGCACCATCATGGCCAGAGAAATGCAAGAATTTGAATTTGGCTGTGCCATAACCAATCGGTTCCAATCATTCGGTTTACTGGGTGAGGACTCCGAGTCGGACCCGTTTGAGCTGCTGAAGCAGCCAAAGATAAAGACTGCAGCTCCTGTTCCTGGTACCGCCAAGACGGAGCAACAGGAAGTCAAAGAAAAGAGCCCCCTTTCTGACAAGAAGGAGGAGGAGACCCAGGCACCAGTGTCTGTCAAGAAGGATGGCGACCAGCGACCGAGGATGGGCAACAGGCCCGAGGGTGAGGGTCCCAGGCCAAGGATGGGTGGCAGGTATGAGGGCCCCAAGCCGAGGACGGGTGACCGGTACGAGGGTCTCAAGCCAAGGACGGGTGACCGGTACGAGGGTTCCAAGCCAAGGATGGGTGGCAGGTATGAGGGTCCCAAGCCGAGGATGGGTTCCAGGCCCGAGGGTGAGGGTCCCATGCCGAGGATAGGTCACAGGACCGAGGGCGAAGGTCACAGGACCGAGGGCGAAGGTCGCAGGCCCGAGGGCGAAGGTCGCAGGCCCGAGGGCGAAGGTCGCAGGCCAAGGACAGGTGGCAGGTCTGAGGGTGAGGGTCCCGGAGAAGCTCACCACCCTCCAGACAGGAGTCCCTCACGCCGTGCCGCGTCGGAGATTCCTGCTGGTGAAGGCGCTGAGAAAGCAGAGGGGGGAGGTGAATTCTCCGTGGTGAAGCCTGTTGGTGAAAGGTCCATGAGAGGACGTGGAGGTGCCAGGGGTGGACGTGGGGGCAGAGGACGTGGCGGCACGGGCCGTATGGATGGTTTCGACTCCCGGAGTAGACAGGAATTTGACCGACACATTGGTAGCGATAAATCCCGGAAAGATGAGAAACGTGGTGGAAGTGGATCTCACAACGAGGACACTGGCAAGGATGACATGAACCAGGTTGAGGAGCATCCGGCCGCGGACACCAAGAACAAGGACAATGAGGTAGAAGTGAAGAAGGAGGAAGGCCCCAAGGAGATGTCTCTGGACGAATACAAGGCCAAGCAGGAAAAGGAACGCGCCAAGATGGAGTTCAACATCCGCAAGGTCACCGGGGGCGCAGACTCTACGAAAGTGCTGCATGGGAAGAAAGCCAGTACTCTGAGTGACGAAGAGCCTCCTAAAGCAGAGGACGAGCACCATGTCCGGAAGACAGTCAAAAAAGACAAAAAGTTGGAAATCAACTTTGGAGTCTCAGGTCATCGCGGCCGCGGGCGAGGAGAGGCCCGTGAGCCTCGCGATCGTATCCCTGCCAGGATGCCCCGTGGTGGAGGAAGGAGCGACAGGACAAGTGGACTGTCTGTGCCCAACGTGGACGACCCTGAGGCCTTCCCAGCCCTCCCCAGCCTTGGCCAAGGCCTAGATGAGTCAGTTTGAACTGTTCCTGAATATGATTGCCTGGTCCCCGCTGGCCATGATTCACATTGGCCTTGATTCATCCGAAAACTTCATTCAACTGTATTCAATGCATTCATATAGCAGCGATCCGTATCCGAGTACACTTCAATCGGTCCCGGTCCAAGAGACTTTTCTTTTCTTTTAGCAAAAGTACCTTGGATATAATGACAACTTTGAGGACTGAATTTTACCATAAAAAAATAAAATAAAAGAAATAAACAATAAACAAACAAAGAAGGAAAAAAAAGGGCATCTCGCTGCTCCGGAGTATCTTATTGATAGAGTTTTTATGCTTGGAAACAAAGTAGCAAGCCAAGGATGTTTTCACACATTTTTTTTTCAGAGGCTATACATTATGGATGGCTTGAAAAGGTCTTTGGGCCCAGGGGGTGTCCTGCACCCACCGAGACTCTGCCGCACATGCGTGGGGCCCCACCAGGTCTCTGCCACATATGGGACTTGCCGCTCGCGTTTGCAAGAGACCATTTTTTGCCTGGCATTGTGTGTGACATCATGTGGTAGCCAAGGTAGCCATGTGGTTGCTTTTGTCACTGCCATGGATGTGCTTTCCAATGTTGATGCAGACCATGGATGCTGCCAGGCTTCCCACTCAGTTGGGTTGGACTCATGTTCTGTCTCTCCCACACTATGGCCAGGACAGGCCCAGTGGACTGTACTGTACTTCAGGTTCCAGGCAGTACTTCTTCACGTCATCCTCAGAAGGACCACATGGATGAATTTAGCAGGAACCACCCGGGCCTGAAGTCTTTATGTTCAAACCACTAGGAAAGTCTGCTCCATCTATGGAGCTTTTCAACAGGAGTTCACAGGAACTTCTATGGACAGTATAATGCTTTATGTATTTCTTTTGTTTGTTTTAGCCTGTGCCTTCCACTTCTATGATATGGTCTAAACTACACTGTTAATAAACAATAGAATTATTCAACAAAAATGGACATGAACAAAATACCAGTAATACCCCACACTGAATTAAGCACATTGTCTAGCAGACACTATTTTGTTCCTCATCTTATGAGCAGGAAAACTATGAATTCAAGAATTTCCCACCTGGCTTTCCTTCCAAGGGGCCCTCCCGCGTCTTTGGGCCGGGTTGTCCGCACTTTCTGGAATTCCAGGGCGACATATCTTCACTTTACGCGGGGTGAGTTGGTATATGACCATCATCACCATCCGTCACGGCAAAAAGCGGACAATCGGTGATAGAGCCTTCTATGTGGCAGCCCCTGCCCTGAATTAAAGTGAGGTGAAGTGAAAAATGTGCTGCCTGGAAACCAAAGAGGTATTTTTGTCGTTTCAATCCATTTACTGACGAGCAATTTCAACAAATTCTACAATATAATCATATATAGCTACACATTAATTTATGCATTAATTACAAAAACATCATCCAGTCACTGCATGGCCTTAGTAGCAAAACCATGCCAACGTGTGACGAGTTTGAGAATGCATCCGTATGCGCATGTTGGAGCTGCGTACTACATACGGCAGTTTGAAAACACAAGTGACCTCAAATAAAAAAAGAGCTGAGAAAATTATCAGATTTGAGGTAATAGGTCGATTAATGTTGATTGGGAATTGATTGATTGTTCAGTGATTGTAGGGAATGAGACATTACCCCAGGTGAAGGAGTTTAAGTATCTCGAGGTCTTGTTCACGAGTGAGGGGAGGACGGAGAACAGCCGGAGATGAAGTGTGGGTCATGAGCAAAAGAATAAGGTTGCGAATGCAAGCGGCCGAAATGAGTTTTCTTCGACGGGTGGCTGGAATCTCCCTTAGAGATATAGGGTGAGAAGTGCATTTACACGAGAGAGACTTGGAGAAGTCTCTCTCGCGTCTCTTCGCCTGGAAAGGAGGAGACTGCCTCTTGAGTGTCTCCCAAGGGAGGTCCTCGATACACGTCCCACTGGGAGGAGATTCTTGGGCAGACCAAGGATGAGATGGAGGGATTACATTGACTCACTGATCTTGGAACCAGGAGGAAGTTACTAATGTTTCTCTGGAGAGGGAAATCTGGAGCTCTCTGGTGGAGCTGTTGCCCCCGCGACCTGACTACGGATAAGCGGTTAAAGATGGATGGATGTTGATTGCTGGTGTTACAGGGGTTGGTGGAAATGTTTGAAGTGTTGTCGCCTCACAGCTAGACGGTCCTGGGCAGATTCCCGCTGGGGACGCTGGGCGCGTGTCCTCTCCTCCTCCTCCGGTATCAGTGCCCATACCCGAGGCGGGGTTGACGAAAGGGCCTTTCTGTGTGGAGTTTGCATGTTCTCCCCGTGTGCCCTAGGGTAGGTATACCCTCACAAAAAACATGCAGTAATCCTGGTCTCTAAACTACATCGCCCTGGTCAGCTGATGGAGGGGAAAGGAACTGGTTGGAATAACGTGTTCCTTCCATTCTCTACGTTCGGCCATGTAAACTCTCCCGTTAGGTGAAAAGAAGCAGCTTGGACTACTCATGCATAGAAGGAAGCATGAGGTCAGTCCGCTGCCCCCCCAGGTTGGCAGAGGAAGTGTAGTGCCCAGGATTACATTAGATAATTGACACTGGTCAAAAAATGGGTTACAAAATCGTGGGATAAAAATGAAAAAATAAATGAAATGCTTTCCTTCATTGATTGTTGCATTCAATCTTATGATTGTAATTTATTCTTTATTATTATTATACGTTTTGGTAAAAAAAAATATTGTAGCCAAAGTAATGTTATTTGATTGGGGGGAAAAAATCCAACAAAGACTGCCTTTGTCTGGACAAAATAAGGTGCTGTCTATGGTGCTGAAACACTGACTGACTTATTTTCTTTTACAATGTAGCCATTTAGCAGATGTTCTTTTCCAGAGTGACTTACAACATTTACATTGTATCTGTCTCTCTTATCTCATCCAGAGTGATTTACAAGATCAGAATCAGAGAGTAAGCTCTAGTTAATAATCTATATCTAACTATAAATGCACCAAGTCTCTGTACGTCTGCAACTCGAGAACCGTTCACCCCACCTACTTCAAATTCGACACACGCGTTCCACACCCCCACAGGGAGTGCAATGCCTGGTGTTGAGTCGGTCGGACCCCACAGTTGTCCAGAACTGCCACAAAAGGCCTCTGCCCGGGCCAGACACCATATTTGGGCATGCCTGACAAAGAACTGTTCTGACATCATTCTTACGTCTGCATAGAGACTCCATATTTGGGCATGCCTGACAAAAACGGGCACCGCTGTAGAGGCTCCAACGCATAATATCTGGGTAGGCCAGTGCCCAACGGGCACCGCTGTAGTCTAACTATAAATGCACCAAGTCTCTGTGCGAGTGTACATACATCTGTAATCCACGCAACTCGGGAACCGTTTGCCCCACCGCCTTCAAATTCGACACACGCGTTCCACACCACCACAGGGAGTGTATAGTGCCGGGTGTCGAGTCCGTCGGATACACCATTGTCCAGAACCAGCACAAACGCCTCTTCCCGGGCTCTGGACCTGATCACCCATTTATGGAGCTGGCCTGTTCTGACATCACAACACTTCATATTTGGGCATGTCTGAAACAGAACTCTATATAGGAATAAAGGGACACAGAGACAGATACAGCAATCTCCATATATGGGCACAAAAGGGACACAGACAGATGGGTGGAACGGGTACTCTGACAACGGGTATTGCATAGCCGGGTGGGACATGGATACACCAATTTATAGACATGTCACTATGACTCACACATGACATAACCATAAACAAACCCTGACACACCCATACAGTATAATGCCTATACTGTATATTATAGTACAGTACAGTTACTGCAGTATGACACTATGACACATATCGGTTGGATCGGTGGTGCGACACTGGTGTGAGGACCGCATAGCGGCCCGGACTCTAGGCGCTCTATTTTTGTCAGTGCTAAACCAGATCTAAATAGCAGATCTACAAGCGCACAATGCGTCGCTTCGCACCGCGAGCTTGTAGAACTTTTGTTTTCTAATTAATGGAATTTCTTCATGAAATTACTGAAAATGTGATATATTTATTTTTACAAAAAATGTATAGCTTTTTTGGAAATGTTTTTGAAAAATGTAATAATAATTCCAAACAAACTGTAGGAAACAAAAAAGATAGGGACCCCCAAAAATATGTCCCGACCCACAAATGGGTCCAGACCTGAGACCAGTGTTTGGGAACCAGTGCAGTAGATAGACACATATTAACCCAGGATTGTATTGTGTTCCAGTATATAGACAGAGGGGTGGCACTGCAGCCCCGCCCCACAGTCGACAAGACAGGGGAGGAGCTATCGGCTAAGCTCCTCCTACTGGACCACATGGTGCGGACGGAGAACGACGTCATGGAGCCAAAGAGGAAGAGGAGTTTCCCCGGCAACAACACGCCACTAGACCGCCTGTCAATCAGCTCCATGGAAACCAAACAGGGGACAAAACAGAGGTAAATATGCAGACCGCGGCCATCTTTCCATTGGAGCTTGGAAGCACTCATTTTCAGTAAAGCAACGTCCTGCTACCCCCTGGATTACTGTATGTGCAAATTAAAAAAGGTGGTATGCAGGGCCGTTCAGTGATATCCGACGAGCACTTCCAAACTCAAACACTTAGAAAAATAATTCTACTAGAAGAGAAAGTAGCTCATAACATGTCTACAGTGGATGTTTATGAAACAGACACCTTGCAGATAGAAAGAAGATGACAATTCAATCTTTTCGTACAGCTGCAATGTTGTTGAGTTTGATGTATTTTAATACAATCAGATAGGGCTTTTCTGTTTGGAGGTATATGGGCTGTCAATTGCAAATTGCACTTACTATAGTTACCACCCCTGCCTATAATAACTTAATGGCAAAGTGGCCGTGGTCTGCATTATGGTCAATGAGGCACCAGTTCTAAACATTGGGTTGGTTAGTGGGTGAACCGTGAAATTAGTTTTTGCGCAAGCCAGAGGCGTATCTACAATAAGGCGAGGGCAGGCGTCCGCCTGTTCAAATCCATTTCTGGCCTGGCCAAGATCCATACAATGAGAGAAAAAGGACAAAAACAAGACCTGAGAACTATTATTGGACAGCTGATTGGCCGTTGCGGTAGAGCGCGACCCTCAATCACCCATTGGAATGTAAATGCATGCCTTTCAGCCTTTGTATACTACTCGTCTGGCAGGTATATCTCTTTGAAAATCTTTAGTGCTACGTTTGTGCACGGGTAGACGACAATTAACACATCTTGTCTGCCCAAAACGTAATTCCTGGATACGCCACTGGCGCAAGCTCCAGTGTTTTTGATTGTTTCCAGAAAAGAGAAAGAAGGGAGAGGGGTAAGGGGAAGGAAAATAATATAGTACCCGAGTATATACATGAGATTTAGAAATCAGGTGCATGAGCAATGAGCATATAGCAGCTGGTACCTGCTCCTATAGTGCAAGACGAGTTTCAGTGCATTTCGGCCATTTGAAAATAGCCGATCTACAAGCTCACAATGATGCGTCTGCGATGCGACGCATTGTGAGCTTGTAGATCTGCTATTTTCAAAGCATGTTTAAACATTTGAAAACTTGAAACGGGACATTCTGCATAATGAGTACTTTCTACTTAGAGTTCTGGACTTTTAAGGGTAACAGATTATTTCTATATAGCAGTATTGATACTTTTACTTAAGTAAAGAATGTGAGTACTTTTTCCACCACTGGTATAATCCACAGGTAGGTCCATGAGATAACATTTTTAAAAAGTCCAAGGGAAATCTGATGACAGGCGATGATCATGCCTTGTTCGACAACAGTCCGATGTTAGCCGGGTGGAAGCTGTTCATAAACCTGCTGCTCTGGCCCTTGATGCTACGGTAGACCATTGTATAGGGTTTGAACAGTGTGTGGCTGCCTGGGATGGTGCCTGTCCTCCATGATGTGCTGAGCTTTGATACGGCACGCCCCTCTTCTCGTACAGTTCCTTAAGTGAGGGGAGCTGGCCTCCCGTTATGACTGAGTTCTGCTGACCGGAACACCCACTGTTGGTTTTTGGGCCCTCCAATGCATGCGAAGATTATGTCATGTGGCAGCCTGATGTCTATGTTCTGAAGATTACGTCATGTGGCAGCCTGACGTATATGTTCTGAAGATTACGTCATGTGGCAGCCTGACGTATATGTTCTGAAGATTACGTCATGTGGCAGCCTGACGTATATGTTCTGAAGATTACGTCATGTGGCAGCCTGACGTCTATGTTCTGAAGATTACGTCATGTGGCAGCCTGACGTATATGTTCTGAAGATTACGTCATGTGGCAGCCTGACGTATATGTTCTGAAGATTACGTCATGTGGCAGCCTAACGTCTATGTTCTGAAGATTACGTCATGTGGCAGCCTGATGTCTATGTTCTGAAGATTACGTCATGTGGCAGCCTGACGTATATGTTCTGAAGATTACGTCATGTGGCAGCCTGACGTATATGTTCTGAAGATTACGTCATGTGGCAGCCTAACGTCTATGTTCTGAAGATTACGTCATGTGGCAGCCTGACGTATATGTTCTGAAGATTACGTCATGTGGCAGCCTGACGTATATGTTCTGAAGATTACGTCATGTGGCAGCCTGACGTCTATGTTCTGAAGATTACGTCATGTGGCAGCCTAACGTATATGTTCTGAAGATTACGTCATGTGGCAGCCTGACGTATATGTTCTGAAGATTACGTCATGTGGCAGCCTAACGTATATGTTCTGAAGATTACGTCATGTGGCAGCCTGACGTATATGTTCTGAAGATTACGTCATGTGGCAGCCTAACGTATATGTTCTGAAGATTACGTCATGTGGCAGCCTGACGTCTATGTTCTGAAGATTACGTCATGTGGCAGCCTAACGTATATGTTCTGAAGATTACGTCATGTGGCAGCCTAACGTATATGTTCTGAAGATTACGTCATGTGGCAGCCTGGCGTATATGTTCTGAAGATTACGTCATGTGGCAGCCTAACGTATATGTTCTGAAGATTACGTCATGTGGCAGCCTGGCGTATATGTTCTGAAGATTACGTCATGTGGCAGCCTGGCGTATATGTTCTGAAGATTACGTCATGTGGCAGCCTAACGTATATGTTCTGAAGATTACGTCATGTGGCAGCCTGACGTATATGTTCTGAAGATTACGTCATGTGGCAGCCTGACGTCTATGTTCTGAAGATTACGTCATGTGGCAGCCTAACGTCTATGTTCTGAAGATTACGTCATGTGGCAGCCTAACGTATATGTTCTGAAGATTACGTCATGTGGCAGCCTGACGTCTATGTTCTGAAGATTACGTCATGTGGCAGCCTGACGTCTATGTTCTGAAGATTACGTCATGTGGCAGCCTGACGTATATGTTCTGAAGATTACGTCATGTGGCAGCCTGACGTCTATGTTCTGAAGATTACGTCATGTGGCAGCCTGACGTCTATGTTCTGAAGATTACGTCATGTGGCAGCCTGACGTCTATGTTCTGAAGATTACGTCATGTGGCAGCCTGACGTATATGTTCTGAAGATTACGTCATGTGGCAGCCTAACGTATATGTTCTGAAGATTACGTCATGTGGCAGCCTGACGTCTATGTTCTGAAGATTACGTCATGTGGCAGCCTGGCATATATGTTCTGAAGATTACGTCATGTGGCAGCCTGACGTATATGTTTGTTTAGATTACGTCATGTGGCAGCCTGACGTATATGTTTGTTTAGATTACGTCATGTGGCAGCCTGACGTCTATGTTTGTTTAGGGCACTAAATGACGACGTAAGATGCCATGTGGCCGATATACATACAGTGGGCGCCCCTCACTTCACACGAGAGTGAATATTATTTTTCTCGGGCAGTGCAATTTCCCGTATACCAGGCTGTAGCACAGAGCTTCTTCTTCACTTCTTCAGGCGGTGATCCACTGTAGCTCCATCGATGTATTCTCTCTCCTCCTGAAGTCCACGAGCAGCTCTTGTCGTCGGTGTAGGGTGAGGCTGTTCTCAACAGAGTGCCGGTAAACTGATCTCATCTCTGTACTCTCGGACTCACCGTTGATAATGCGACCTATCACTGTCGTGTCATCAGCATACTTCAGGATGATGTTGGAGTCGTGTGTGGCTGGTGGCGTTGAGGAGAGGGCTCAGCACTATCCAAATAAAACCCAAGCTACCATTGCAAATCCTCAGTGTTCATATAGCTCTGAGAGCGTATACATGGAACCAAATGGGTCCCCAGAGCCACCATGGGGAAACGAGACATTAGGAGGAAACCACGATTGTGAAGCAGGGCATTAGGAGGATCGTATTGCCCCTGCTAACATGGCAGCCATGTTGAAACATCACTCCAATGAACATCAGAAGCCTTCTGGGTTGAAATGGAATCAAACCTTGTCTTGCAGGAAGGTGTTAGAGTCCCCAAGACGACGGGCTAACGTACCCATCGACAGGATCGGCATCAGTCGTCTACCCAACAGCCGAGGATAGGCCATGCCCCCTCTGTGAACTGGCTCCCAGCTGCCCTCCGGTGGACAGGTAGTACCTCTTACAGACACTGTACCAGGCCAATAAAGCTTATAAGGGCCCCTTAGGGACCCTCCACTATTGTATAAAATTGTGTTAATGTTTTTTGTTTGTAATATTTTCAATAAATAGATTGGTTAATGTGTATTTTTAGACATTTAATCACTTAAAACAATCAATACCTATGGCTCTGTGCTTGGTCTACCTTTTTCCCCTCTACACCAAACCTCTTCACTGAAAATAGGTGATCTACAAGCTCACAACGTGTTGAGCTGCGATGCAGTATGAGCTTGTAGATCTGCTATTTTCGGAAAGTCCCCCATCAGAATAGGCGTTGGGATGCTGGGTTCACTATCACACAAAGTTTTGGCTCCCCAAGTCTTTGGGCAGCCAAAGATTGGGGAGCCCCCCTCCCCTCCCTCAGTACGTTCATGTTCCTGTTCATTTTGTCTTCTCAGGGGATTCGTCACTGACGCATGAAATGCACATCGGTAGCCAACAACCAACCAATCACCTGCCTTCACTCGCCACCTCCCACACACACCACACACGCACTCATACTCACACGCACACACTCACATGCACAAACACACTGTATTTAACCTAATAGCCTGTGGGAGCAGGTTTTATATTCTCACGTGCTCACAGCTGACTGGAGGTAAACGCAGCTCTGCCTCGACGCTGCTTGTTGTCAATCTGAATGTGACTCGACTTGACTCCATTGTCTGTCTAGAATATACTGTCTCTAATAGTCTTCATCCAGACTGGATTAACACAGTGACACACAGCCTGCCTATAGGCTCTGGGCTGACAGCTCTAATGCTTTTATTATTAAAGGACTTCACCCTCCAAAATGATCATTTATACTCACCCTGTGATGGAGAGTATTTCTTTGTGTTGCATTCCTTCAAAATGAAAAGAATACTTGACGAATTGGAAAGGATAGATAGGTAGGTAGATAGGTAGGTAGATAGATAGATAGATAGATAGATACAATACTAATGATGATAGGGGTCCAGTATTAATACAAAGTGAAACTACAAGGAATCTGCTAATAAACTCCAACACAGCGTTCAGAGAATAGTGCCTTGTATCCACTGATGTATACAATCTCACACCAAAGCTATAGGACATAAGCTATAAGCCACCTGTGCCTAGTGAGGTTCAACATGAGTTGAGTGAATTCTGAACCCCTCCCTGATTCCATCTTCAAATGAGACCAGTAACTGTGAATACAAAAACGCTCGCCCCGGGGCAAATACGGCGACCTTGGAACGGTCGACTCGTCACTGTATTCCTAAACGTAACCTTATATGGTTGAACCTAACCAACCTTATTCCTAAACCTATAACCTCAGTAAAACTGTATCTAAACCTACCTGTATTATTGTCTTTAAAGACATAACACACAAATCCCCTTTGAGTAAAGTGATTTTGGGAAACATTTTGTAATAGACTTCATTTAGAAAGTAACTCACCTAAATCCAGTCAGATCACACCCTAAAAGTAACCATTATCTGATTACAATACAGAATATGAGCTCTCCACTCTCCAGGGACATTTAATTTACTGGAATACACTGCAGATTAAAAATTTGCACATGGCATTCTACAAGAGTTTGCACTTCCCTAATCCCTACCCAGTCCTCGACACCTCACATCTGGATGTAATGTAATATATAATCCCTACCCAGTCCTCGACACCTCACATCTGGATGTAATGTAATCTATAATCCAGGGGTCTTCAATATTTCTCAGGCCAAGAACCCCATGAGAGAGAGATGATTCATTAGCCCCCAATATTGGATATATATTATTTAAGTTAAACCCTCAATACTTTGTAAACTTGACCTTTGGCTCTGTACTTTTTTCCCTGCACACCAAACCTCTTTAATGTTCTCCCCAGAATAGGAATGCGAAGGTTCATGGTTAATGTAAAAATAAAATTAGCAAAAGTCCCTATCACAGAAAGATTTGGAGGCCCCCCTGTAGTATCTCTGGGGACTCTAGGGGTCGTGAACGCCCTATTGAAGACCCCTGCTATAATCTGTAAGGGAATATTATAGATTTTGTTTCGTTTTTTAAATAATTAGCTGTTTGTCTAATCTGAACTCTTCTGTTTCTGTGTGAATCCAGTGCTGTGTTCTGTGTTGTGTGTTACCAGTTGACAATAAAACTACACAATAAAAAATATACTCATTCAAAGTTCAATGTTTTCCTTTTTAGGTCAAAGACCAAATGTTTTTTTGTTTCTTCAATTATTGCATTGAAATAACAAATAATACAATCATGGTTGCTGTCCGGAATAAATCACCTAACTCCATTCTTGATTTTCTTTCATAAATCAATGCTATTGAACACCCTTTACATCTGTGTGTTGGTTAAAAAATAAAAACATACTGAACCAATGAAAGTATTAAAGTGCTTCGGCAAAAACCTCCTAACTCCATTGGATCCTCAAACTATCTTCCACACCAGCTAACTCCACCCGTTTAGCCATCTTATATTTTTTTCATAAATCAGTGCTATAGAACACCCTTTACATCGGTGTGTTGGTTAAAACAATATTGATAACCGTCTGGGCACCTAGGCTGCCAAGCCAGCCGGATGGCGTGCTGCGGGTTCGACTCCCGAGCCCGACAGCCTTTGCCGCGTGTCACTCCCCGTCTCTGTCCCCCTTTCCTGTCCAATTACTGTACCATCAATAAAGGCAAAAAAGAATTAGCCAAAAACAGAAGATCTGTCATCTACTAACAACACATCGCAACAACACTTTTTAGTGAAGAGATAGATAAAATAATGCATCAAATACAGAGCATAAAGGGTCTAAATGGTTAATCTGAAGAGATTTTTATAAATTCCAAATATTATCAAAGTATTCTTAGGCGCCCCTGGACTTGCATCAAGGCCCCCACTTTGAGAAGCTGTGGTAATATTATACTACTTGTTGTGATTGCATTATGAGTGTAAGCAGTTTAAGGTGCATTTATACATGGCAATTATAAAGCTGTAGGCAACGCGAAGACTCACAAAGCACACTGCCCCGGGCAGCGCACCCCCCACGCCTGTGTTCTTCTGCCCCTTTTTCCACACGGTTGTCACGTTTTCCTTTTACTTTATACCT
Source organism: Electrona antarctica (assembly GCF_951216825.1). NCBI lineage: Eukaryota > Metazoa > Chordata > Actinopteri > Myctophiformes > Myctophidae > Electrona > Electrona antarctica. The sequence continues at coordinate 15,127,362 of NC_136792.1, read as the reverse complement.
GATGTCAAGAAGCCTTAGTGCCTTTCTGGTTTTATCCTCGTAGCAGTTTTTGTCTTGACCCATTTACAAATTTCAATTAAGCTCGTTTGTTAAATGTAGGCTATATAATTGTACATATGCGGTAGACTAATGTCTGTAGTTATTAATGCCTGTAGTTATATGTACATAGGCTACTTTATCCACAGGATTCAGCGTTTTAGCCAAAACGATAATTTAAGCATAACAATATAATTTGAAAATGTATAGATGTCTCGTCAACAAATGCATGGGAGTCAGCATAGGGTTTTTCCAATTGCGGTCCTTATATAATTCAGTGTTTTAGGCAAAGCGATGCATGCCTAATTATTAGTGTGTTCATTCCATACCAAAACTCTATCGCACGCGCGTGTGATTCTGATCTGTCATCTCTGCGTGTGTTGACACTATAGACGCCTTATCAGACGACGTCACACTGATAAGCACCAGCATGCGTGCGCAGGCCGGCAGCACACCTCTCATAAGATGCAAAATTCCCCATTAAACTTTGTCGTTTTTGCTGTTTTTCTCCCAACGTGGAAGAATGTTTAGGATATTTATTGTATTCTCTTGAAATATATAATCCATTGGTTTCTGTTGTGTGTGAACAATAATAGCAATTCAAAGCACTGGTCCTCAAAACCACACCTCCAGTCTCTGTCATAACGGGAGGTGCGCTCATGATCACGGCAGCAGAGCCTATTTGTGCACAGCTGCACGCGCATCTGCAGCCCATCAAGTATAATGTATGCTTCGTCCCGCGATGGTGTCACACACGCAGACCTCTACGCTCACAACAGTGGCATCCGCGATGCAATGTGAGCTTGTATATCAGCCGTTCTCTCCGTGCAATACTGTTGCGCAATGAAGTATAAATGTCTCCTAGGGTGCACCTCACTAGCCATTCAGTGTGGCAGTGTGCTTTGAGAGTCTTCGCGTAGGCAACACGTGGTGTAGTGATTGGCACTGTTGTCACAGCAATAAAGTTGCACGTTCGAATCCCACCAACAGGTACTTCTGTGTAGAATTTGCATTTCCTCCCACATCAAAAGACATGCATGCTAGATAATCCTGCCAGTGTCCTGAAACAGTACTGGCCTTTACAACTGGAGTTGGTCCCTGAGCACTGACGAGTGGCTGCTCACTGCTCCTTGGGATGGGTTAAATGCAGAGACGACACATTTCCCCACACTAAAAATAACAAACAAAAAATATATAATCAAACTGGACATTAGAACAATGAGTAGAACCCTTTATTATGAAAAGTATAGTCCAGTGCAGCAACACAGTATCACACATAATACACAACCTTCTGGTACAGATTGAAGCCTCACTGGTACAGATCAGAGTTAACCACTCACTGCCTGATACACAACATATTTGAACATAGTCACTGTCGAGTGGACTTTTCAGAAAATCGGCAGGAAAAAGGTTTCCAAAGAAACAAAAAAAAAGCTATATCAGCAGATGTTCAAGATGACACGGGTGGCGTCGTGACTCGTGAGCTTGAAGACCGGTTATTTTTACTATTTTTGTGTGAAGTAGGGCATAAATATACGCGAAAAAAAGAAAAAATAAGGTTTCTCCATAATTATTTAACTCACTTGGTATGGAGCAGAGCAAACCCTTACTGCATAGCGTCTCCAAATTTTAACATTTTTAAGCCATTCCTATGAATTAAATGCTTTTTAGTTTGACGCTTGTCGCACAAAAGCAGTGACAGTGGTTGGGAACCTCTGTGTTAAATGATAAACCCAGAACTTAATTATGCACTATGTATATAAAATTGTTGCACGGTGAAAACTAGCCTAGATTAAGCCTGCACAAACAGTCAAAACAAGACACCCTATGCCACACTGGCAGCCAAGAATAATAATATGAGGTGCATAGAGAAGCAGGAGTGTTCATCCATGTCCTCCTCACCTCAGATAAACAGTGACATTTCTAAAGGACAAGTGAAGATGGACCATCTCACGCATTCAGAACTTGTAGTTGTGGCATTTTCACTTCACTTATTTTTTTTTCTTTATAAATCAGGAAATATTTTGGACATGTTTTTAACCTTTTCATCCCAAAAATAGGAAGGCCAGTGGTTAGCTCCGCCTGTGAGCTCTTCTTTCACAAATATCGAACCAATTAAAAAGTAGTGAAAAGAGCTTGTGACATTAGAGCTCTTTGAACACATACTTTCTGTATTTGTTTTAAAGAGCTTGTGACATTAGAGCTCTTTGAACACATACTTCCTGTATTTGTTTTACCATTTTGCTGAAAAGTAACGGGTTTGGGAATATACAAGGTTTCTGCCCGACGGCAACTATATTTAACCCTTTACTGCATATCTGACATCTTACTCAGCTGTCTGATCAGAGCTGGGGTGGGCAGGGAGACAGAGACAGACAGACTAAAGGCTCATACATAGTCTGGATCTTCGGTGGTGGGGTGACCACCGAACTACAACATGACGTCACGAGCCGCGGTGAAGAGCAAACCACAGCCACCGCTCCAGCCCTTCTCTCCGTTTTTACTCACCACCGCTCAACGTTATTTCAGCTCCGGTGGTCAGCTCACCACCGGAGCGGTGGTCACCTCACCACCGAAAATCCAGACTATGAATAGGCCTTAAGAGAGCAGCTAGCAGTGGTCCGTCGGGGGTGGGAGATAAGAAAATAAAAAATAAAAAACTTTAAAAGGAAAAAGAGGGTTGAGCGATGTGGCCTCAGAGTGGCATGTGGGTCCCCTGCACGCTGATCTTCACGGCGTGACCCGTCTTCGTCAAGCGACGGATGTCTTGAAAACGACGATACTGTTTGTCGACGCGAGACATGCCTTTCTTTAATGGACCCTGTAACAGAGTGAGAGAGACTGACGTTTATATACAGTATATATCGCTGCTGCCGTGCATAAACCTCTCATGGCCATATTATAACTTTTTCCATATTCCAAGTTTTTTACGTAAATGAATGTCCTACTTGATCATACTACTAAGACCATCGAATGTAGCAGATCCACAAGCTCGAAAAGCAGCCGTGCAGTGATGCATTTTGAGCTTGTAGATCTGCTACATTTTAATTAGAGTCCTGAAAAGTAATAGTTTTGGACATACGAGGTTTCCACCTGACAGATGTACACACGATCTCAGTGGATTGGATGGGGGCGGGGCACAACCCCCGGCTGAGCCATCATACCAAAGACTATAACAACGGGACCCAATACCTCCCTGATTGGTACTCACCATCAAGGGTTGGATTGGGGGGGTAAAGTCCTACTAGCACAGGGATTTTCAAAGTGGGTGCCGTGGCACCATTTCCCAAACAGTGGGTCGGGACCCATTTGTGGGTCACGGTCACATTTGTATTGGTCATTTAATTTTTGGTTTTCTACATTTTGTTTTTCATTATTTCAACATTTTTTCAAGTAATTTCTTGAATGTGTAAAAGAAACAATACATTTCATAAATTAGAAAACAAATGTTTAAGAAGTAGTGAAAATAGCCGATCTACAAGCTCACAACGCGGCACGAAGCAACACATTGTGAGTTTATAGATTGGATATTTTCAACAATTTGGGTCCCGGGGGAATGTCCAATTTCCCTTTTGGGTCACGGGCTAAAATGTTTTGGAACCACTGCCATAGGGTGCCTTGACGCAAGCCCAGGGGTGCATCAGAATACTTTTATGATATCTGGAATTTATAGTCTCTGTAAATCGGCTATTTTTGGTATTTACATGGTTAAAAGCAAAGTATAAAAGTTATTTTCAGTATGTCCTAATGGAAAACAAATATTCTCTACAGTTTCTCATGCCATACTGTATCTTTGGGGGAAAGATTTACATATTTACGTACCGTTAATGACAAAACAGTGCTTTAAGTAACAATGTCATTCAGGCGTGCCGTGGATGTAACGGTTATTTACAGGGGTGAGCTGTGACAAAGATGTTTGAGAACCAATGTACTAGCATCATGTCCAGGAGGGGCACACATCAAGCTGCCTCACGCTACACAACTATGGGCCACATAGCTCCCACGACTACTTACCACACACACACACACGATATTAAGCTCGTGCCCGCTGTCAGCTACCGTATCGTTAGGAGGAGGAGTAGAGTAGCCAATCATTTTTTACCCCTCCAACATAGGCCAGGCTGGACTACTGTAATGCACTTCTCATCAGGATCCCTAGCAAGCCTTCAGAAGCGCCAATACATCCAAAGCTCCAATATATGTGGAAAGCATTTGGCAACGCTGTTCAAAACAAACTGCTAGTAAACAACACACATTAAAGCAATCATTAATAAATCACGTAAACTATACGAGCAACAAAGTCACCTTCTATTCGATTACCAAGCAACCATACTGCAAGTCTAATCAACACTGCACACCGTCAGATGCAGGCCCATGCAGTTAGCACTTAGTGTAGGACACTATGCTTTGGTAATGGTTTATTTATCAACTTAAATCATTCATGCCAAAGATGTCTGTCAACACAAAGCCCAAAGTGTTGGGTTTTAGGTTTTACGCCAAAAGCGCTCTTCTTCTCATTCACCGTTGCAGTGGTGCCATATGGAGACACAAAGAGTCTCCATATACCACTGCTGGTCATCAAATTATTGGCTTAGGAATGTGACAAAAACATAAAAAGAATCCATGAATTAAAGTTTCCATGGGGTGAGTAATTGATAGAAAACAAGTCATTTAGGATGTGAATCATCCCTTTGAGCCATATTTACTCTGTCATATGACAATTTGAGAAAATAGCTGATCTATAAGCTCACAAAGTGTTGCGATGTGATGTGTTGTGAGCTTATATAGATCTGCAAAAAATAAATAATAAATAATAAATATAAATATATATAAGCCTATAATAACCAGGGACACCAGGTTGAATGTGGTTAAGATACATGTTGGGGTCAAACGGTACACACCACCAGGTCATGCATCATGTCACAGGTTGCAGAGTTAGCTTCAGTAATAAGTGCACACTGGCAGGCCCAGGCGGGTGGGGACTTACTGCCCTCTACGGGTCAACATTATACAGGGGCATTCCGTTGCCGTCCACGTTGATCTTCACCGCTCCCTGTGGACGGCCCCTCCTCCTCTGATCAATAAAGCGACGCTTGTACTTCTCCAGACGGCTGATGCCTTTTTTTTGCGGCTAACAAGAGGGACCAACCACATCACAGCTTCCTAAAACAACTCTTAGTACAGGATGATTGATATATTTTCAACCTTTTTAAATTCAAGAATAAATTCAAGAATTCCAGTTGCACGTCGGCGCAAGTGGACCCAAGTGATTCAATTTGATGGTTGCTCTCAACTACATGTGTCTACTCGCGTTTGTTTGCAAGGAGTTGCATGGCGGCCCATTGGTGTGGTTTGGGCTCAAGTCTTTTGAATAACACACCATTTAGTCTTAGTTCCATTTAGTCTTCTGAAATTGTTTATTCTTAGTCTAGTAGACTATAAAGTCTTTGTCTTTTAGTCGTACTCTTAATGCAATGTTCATTTTGCCAGAAAAGATTTAGTCTTAATCTTATGAATAACACATCATTTAGTCTTAGTCCTATTTCCATTTAGTCTTCTGAAATTGTTTAGTGTTAGTCTAGTCTTAAGACAACTAAATATCAAAAACAAACTTATACTGCTAGTTACCCAAATGGTTACTAAATACTAGAATATGCACTTTAATAGACCATTTGGTCCACACACCTTTGTATACCAAAATACAGAAGTTGACTGGCTGCTATTTAAACAGTACATCATTGACCTAAGTGGCATTATATAACAAGGGTATGATTAAAAAAAGGTTATGCCAACTCGTGTTCTGAATCCGTAGCCGGTCATTGTTTTCAAGTTGGTTGTGGTTTGAATAGATCCCAGGGTGTGTGTGTGTGTGTGTGTGTGTGTGTGGGGGGGGGGGGGGGGGGGGGGGGATCGTATCTTGAGTAAATTAGCTGCTGCAGAGCATTCTCAGACACCAGGTTCACACACGGCTCAGGCAGTAACAGCAACGAGAGCAGAGGGGATCAGAGTGGTCAGTGGTTGGAGGAGGACAGCAGAATTGTGAAATATATCTCCCGTCATTCATATTCATTCCCCGACCTTAAAATACGGAACAATGTGGCGTCTCGTATCAGTTCATTACGGGACACGTCTTTTTGTTTCCAAATACGGGACGATTCCGTATCTTAACGGGTGCTATTGGACGTTTGAAAAATCCTTGTGATGCAAGGTTATAGATTCAGGGCCAGGAACACTTGGAATCCCTGTCTGTCTTCCTGCGTATCTGTGGTTCATGTCCCGTGGACCAGCACCGGTACGCATACAGGTGGTTGGGAAATGGGAACCTCTGTTAACTGATAGATTAAACTAAGAACTTAATTATGCACCATGTATTGTCAAACTAGACAATAAAACACACTGGTAGCGGATCAGTACTCTGCATCGTCAACTGATACACCAGCTCAGGTATCGGGAAGGAAGAAATGGTCGGAATATCTGGTATCTCAATTTGAACTACTCTAGGATACATTTGAATGAACAATGTGGAAAAGTAAGTCAAAACATTGTTATTTGAAAGACACTGACCCTGGCAGACTCCAACTCTATGTTCCATTTGGGTCGGACGACATAGTCTTTGTTAGACGGCATGGGAACCCGGGCCCGGGCACAGAAGCCTGGATCACCTGGTCTCAACGCTCTGAAGAAAGAGAGAGAAGAGTGGAGGAGAAGAGAGGGAGGAAGAAAGCCAGACAGAGAGAGTGGGCAAAGTCAAGTAAAAACCATTGTTTTTCATTTAAATGTCAAGTGTCTTGTATGTATACTGGTGGGATACTACCAATTATGAACTTGTTAATTGCCACTAATAACAATAAGAGATGGTTTATGGTGAATGTTTTGGTTCCGTCAGGGACATGAACTTACTTCTCTTCTCCAGTAAGCTGCTTCTCCAGGTCTCTACGAGGAGTCTGACCTCCAGAACTAGGGAGAGAGACAGAGAGATTAGGAGTGAAGGTATACACTCAGTCGTAACTGGGTTGTAAAGCGATTGGGCCTCTCGGGTCAGTGTTCAATAGAAACAAGGCATTTAAACGTCCCGGTTACAGACAGAACGTGGAGTCACTACTAACCTGCCAGCAGTTAGTTATTCACACACACACACACACAAAACAAGTATGCAAATCATACCAAGCTTCATTTACACATTAAAACCACTTTAAAGCTCAATGAGACAGACAGCCGACAGACAGAATTAGAGTTAAATGAATGGATGGAATGGCAACCAGAGAGGGTGTGGTGTTGTCTGGCGAGATGGAAAGGGTAGCAGGGTTCCCGTTCCTAAGAGAAGTTCCAACACTAGAAGTGCTCTAGAACAGAGGTTCCCAACCCCAAGTCCACGGTCCGGTGAACATGTACAGTACCACCGAGGGAAGGCGGCCGGGAATTCAGTTTATGGATTATACAAATTTGTTCACCGTTGAGTCCGAACAATTCTGTCGCATGACAGTACTGATATCACTGACGAATCCTTGGTTGTCTTTATCACCAGCATCGAGGCATATGCCCTGTGGGTCTATGCTCGCTATTGGCCGATTTGAATGTCACTCATCTAGGATCTGATGCTTCTACTCATTATTGGGTGATTGGTTATTATTGGCTGATTGGAATTACACTGATCTAGGATCCGACTTGTTGGTAGTTAACTACACAGAGAAGAGCTGAATGTCAGGTCAGATCAGAGACACACCACTGACAAAACTGTGCATTTATCAAGCCAATCGATCAATGGCTGTAATGATGAACTATTCATCAGATCACTACATTCACATTAGTGTCTTCGTGCAACACACTCTGCATTAACAGGACGACAACTTTTACATCCTCCGACTTCTGGACCTTCAACCAATAACAGCAACAGGTTCCACTCAACCTATCAGGCAAAGACTAGCAGTGCAACCATGCAATGAACCTGATTGGAGGAGAGAAGACATCAGGATCCTCAGTTCTTACTGCTACCTTCTGGGGTTGACTGGGGGGACGGAATGGGATGGTGAGAAAGAATAAAAAGACGGTAGAGAGGAGAAAATGACAACGAGAGATAGAGGGAGAGAGCTATATAATGTTAAGGGAAAAGTGTGAATGATTGAACATCCAGAGGGAATGACAGAACATTCTATTGTGGAGGGAAAAAACTGAGATGAAAGGGAGAAAGCGAGCATAGATGATAACGAGATTTTTCTTCTTTTAAGAATTATTAACATGAACATGATATCGTCTGTCGGGTGGAAACCTATTTCCAAAATTGTTACTTTTCAGGATTAAAATTCTAACAGAAAAAGAGCAGATCTACAAGCTCGCAATTCGTTGCTTCGAGTTTGTAGATCTGCTACTTTGTTTTGATGCTTGTGTGACTCTGTAATATGATCAAGTAGGTAATAAAAGTACGAAAAAGTAAACAAAGCGTTGATAGGTTTCTGGCCGACAGCAACAATATCCAAAGTGCTCTGCAGCTCAGAAATGGACATCCTTACCACGGGGTAAGGACAGAGATGTGATCTACCATTTGAGCTCACATTATGGGGCAAAGAACTACACAAAGGGTTCTAGCTTCTAGGTTGTTAGCTTACTCTCTTCTTCTCTGCTGAGGCATCTGCTGGTCCAGATCTCTCTGCTGTCTCTCCTCTCTCGTCATCCCTTTGTAGTTGGACGTCAGGCCAAAGATGGGCCGTGACCACTCGTCTGGAATAAGAATAGTTATCTGGTCAAGAAATACCCACCACTAGTCACACCAGACTAAGTCATTGCCTAACAACAGTGAATTGCCCTGATGCCCATATTACTTAGGAGTCCAGGCACAGAAAAAACAGGTAATATTCAGAGTTCTCAACAGGCCTGAAAATTAAGGTCCAACCCTAACTGGGCCCTACTGGCAATTACCGTACCATACTTTTATGCCCGAAAAGATGTCATTGTGCACTTAATGCTAGAGTTGTTCCGATACCAATACTGGTATCGGGTACTCGGGCCGATACCGCCAAGTACTCGTACTCTGAACAGGGCCGATACTGACCCGAGTACCAAAACATCCAATTGACTAGGCTGAACAAACGCAACGGGAGCAAAAAAGGTATCGGGACAACTCTACTAATGCCCTCCAACTAGCTTTGAACCTTCCGTTCCAGAATGAATGGCCCAAACATCTCAAAAACTGCAAGTTTGGTTGCGTCATTTTTGCCCGTTTTTTTAAACGCCGGCAGCAACTGCACTGAGGTTTCCTGACTTAACTTGCTCTGCGCATGTCTGTGACAGGCGCGATGCTCATATACCCGAGTGAAGTTCACTTTGAGCTGCATCCAACACACCCACTTCCATTTCCGTCTGCCTTTACGTTTTTTTGTTGTTGTATTTTCTCCACGGAAGCCGAGGCTTGACCCGGCTCGACCAATTAGAATACATTCTGGGCCGGGTAGGGTGGGGTCAGGTTCAGGCTGATGAGTCACACAGGTAATGTTCAGGTACTCACTGATGAGTTTGAGAGCCAGATCTTTGTTGTATCTGGCCTCTTTGGGGTGTTTGTAGAGGAACATGACTGCACGTCCAATCCCACTGTGTTTCAACGTCTCCTGACTCACACTGGGAAGCTGCAAAGGAAACGCATGCCATCATTGATATACAGAACACTAAAATATATATATATATATATATATATATATATATATATATATATATATATATATATATATATATTACTACAGATGAGGGGAAGAGAGAGAGAACATAGAAGGCAGACAGTAGAACAGCTGAGAGGGAGTGACAGTAGGACAGCTGAGAGAGAGACTGTGTACTGTAGGCGTGTAGGAGACAGAGTAGGACAGCTGAGAGGGAGACAGTGTAGGAGACAGTAGGACAGCTGAGAGAGAGACTGTGTACTGTAGGCGTGTAGGAGACAGAGTAGGACAGCTGAGAGGGAGACAGTGTAGGAGAGACAGTAGGACAGCTGAAAGGGAGACAGTGTAGGAGAGAGACAGGACGACAGCTGAGAGGGAGACAGTGTAGGAGACAGTAGGACAGCTGAAAGGGAGACAGTGTAGGAGAGAGACAGGACGACAGCTGCGAGAGAGACTGTGTACTGAAGGCGTGTAGGAGACAGAGTAGGACAGCTGAGAGGGAGACAGTGTAGGAGAGACAGTAGGACAGCTGAAAGGGAGACAGTGTAGGAGAGACAGAGGACGACAGCTGAGAGGGAGACAGTGTAGGAGACAGTAGGACAGCTGAGAGGGAGATGGTGTAGGAGTAGGACAGTGTTCTTACTTCCTGTAGAATCCCCAGTAGTTCCTTTCTGATTCGTAGTGCTGGGAGGCTCTTGTCTGGCAGAGGACTGATCCACTCTCTAATGGCCGTCATCACTCCACTGTCTATGAAGGTGTCCTTCAGATCCTGTCTGCATGTACACACACACACCCCATCATCATCAAATCTCAGCAACATGATAATGTTTGGATGAAGCATCAATAGTCTCTATGCACAGCAGCCACATAATATAAGTCCTGCATGGGTCCATTTTTCGAAACACGCACCCGCCCGTCAATCATTAGTTCTGTGACGCGCCCGTTACCCGTGATTATTATTAAACTCAAGACCAGATCTGCCCCGCCCGTCAAAATAAATTGACCCGTTACCCGTTTGTGGTGGGCGGGCAGAGGTGGTGCATTGTGTTGCACACGGAAGACATGTAGTTGACTGAGGCTACTGCTGCTTATTATCACAGCATATAAAGTTATATCATATTATGATCTCTCCACCTAAATGGCGTTATCAACAAGGATAGGATGATAAAAAAAGATTAGCCTGATGACCATCTTGATCCAATCTGTATCACAATGTACGTTAGAACTTTAGTTAAACTTTCAGAGTGACTCATTACTTTACCGGTTAGCTTACATCTTGGACTTGTCTTAAATGTTGACATTTTAATCCCTTGGTGCACAAGGTGACACAAATAGGCTACAGGGCAGGCTACAGCTCATAGAGATAAACACATGTGAAATGCCACGATAAGGATGCAAGGTGGCCGTGATGTCACTGCTATGCAACACGGAAGTAGCCCAGCAGCAGAAACAGAACACCATTATGAAGGAATCGGCAGTGATATGACATCACTGACCATTCCTTGGATAGACTTAACTTGTCTCCGCTGTTGAGAAGCAACCAGCTGCTGTTTAGAACATCCTGCAGACTGCGTTCCGCCCGTTGCCCCGTTCCCGCCAACTTATAAAAAGGATATTTTCCCACCCGTTTTCACCCGTCAAACTCAGGTACCCAAGGGGTATCTGCGGGTATCCGACCCCTTGTGGGACTCTGCTTGGTAGTAGTACTAAGTAGGTGTTACCAATTATACCAACTAGCCCTTACCCGTTGTGAGAACCATTTGGTACCATTTGTACACTCAGGCCTCGGCCACACCACTCTGGATCTTTTGCAAAACGCACATTTCTCTGTGCGTTTGGGCCTTTCAGCCACACGCAAACGGCGTTTTCGGCCACTCAAACGGAGGTTTTTTGAAACGGATACATAAGTGAAGATTTTCGAAAATATCGGATCGGTGGAGCTGTGTAGTCATGCGAAACGGAGCTTTTGAGAAACGATGATGTCACCGCTCATTAGCGTGTGAAATGCAGCTTGTGCCTGCATGGGAACTACACAGATATCTATTCAATTGTTCATGTTTATATATCACTGTTAACTTAAAAACGTATCATATGTTGCATGATTGCATCAACTGCAGCGAGCAAAGGCAGCTCTACTGCATCCAATAATAAATATATCAGCCTAGGCTAGGCTACTAGTCCAGTGCAGACTGGTGATTGAAGATTGAAGATTATTGAAGATTGAAGATTATCTGAATATAGCGGAGTATAGCAAGAGTCAAATATTGGTGCCGAGTGGGAAGCACAACCGATTGTTTTAATTCAAAGTGGTATATATTCTGTGAAATGTTTATCATCATTCCTCAAGCTCCAAGTGTTGCGTCCACATGCAGCGCGTTGTGAGCTTGCAGATCGTCGGTGCCCCACTCTGTTGCAACAAGCAGAGGTCCTCACAAGTATAGGTAAAATACTGCCAGTCTTCAGCGCAATGGCCCGTTGCGCAGAGAAGTTGAGATTTGACTCTTGCTATATTCAGATAATCTTCAACCGATTGTTATAATTCGAAGTGGTATATATTCCGTGAAGTTTATATTTTCATTGGGTGCACAAGTCATGTTTTTAATATGCCTTTATCAAATGATATGAGAGATGGTAGGGTAGTGCCCAATACAAGCCCTTATAGCCATGCAGCCTATATGATCTGTGGTGCTTGCTAGGCTTACACCATAGACTGTAAAAAAAAGAATAGGCCTACACTCTCTCAATTTTAAGGTTAATTTCACTGATGTGTACAACCTTTATTCAAATAGTTTAATTTGTATTGGTGCCGAGTGCGAGTTAATTGCGGACCGCTACAGATAAACTGTGGATATTAACCTACCAATAAGGACCCAGGCCAAATGCCATTTTGCAGTAGCCTACACCAACAAGTCTATGCGTGGTGTGTGCATAGCCGCATGTGAAACTATATCGTGCTGTATTTTGCGCTCCATTTCATGGTCATGGTCATGCGAGGAGAGCGAGAGAGGTGTGAATGGAATCGCATTGTGCGTGCGCATATAGGCTATATGGCACATCTCTCTCATGTTTAGGTAATTAAGGGCGCACCATTGACTGCATGTCACTGTGCCTACATTCTGACAATGTGCACGTGAACTTGTATTAGCCTACATTATAACGTGCCACGGTGCCATTTATTATACAGCTCGAAAATATAGCCACTCTACAAGCTCACAACTGCAGGTTGTGGACACTTCTGTCTGACTCTGCTATTAATTTCTGTGCAGGACTTGCCAAGTCGCCAGAGCAATGGTAAAGTGTCTATCATTTTTAAATTATATGGAGAGACAAGTCGAGAGTCGGGATCTGGAGATTTACGCACATACAGTAGTGTGACATGCTGACAGACAATGAAAGAAACATATACTTCCACTCACAATTTAGGTGGCTTTTAAAATGCTGTACTTATTCCTTCATTAAAAAATATGATTGGCACCTCATAAGTGTAAATATAAAATCAAATATAATATAGCCTACAATTGAAACCTGCTACGCAGTGATTTTATCCTGTGTTCAATGCGTTTCTGCGTTTGGGTGTGGACTCAGATATCTCTGTCGTATGGGCAGGGATTTTTTCTAAAACGGAGGACGAAAATATCTGTTTTGCAAAAGATCCAGAGTAGTGTGGCCTGGGCCTCAGTTACACACCCATAAGGGGCCATTTAGAACTCCCTCAATGAACCATGAGGGTACCACACTTTGAGACTGGTGTAGCACAGTGTTTCCAGTGAGCCAACATGCACAATATCAGCACCTCGACACCGTTTGACCAGAATGGAAGACAGCCTTCATTAGTAGTATAATTGGTAACACTTGTGGAGGAAGTAAGGACGAGGCCCAATTTTCTTTACAATATTTGGGTTGTTGTACACATTAACAAATTATTATTATAAGAACTAATTATTTGTTCGGCCGCTCGTCAGGGGTGGAACTGCGACACTATTACAGACCGCCAGATCAGGAGATCTTTTTATTTATGTTGGAGACCTGACGGTGTCAGCAACACACGTTATGAGATCTGACAGCAAATGACACCCACACATAACTGGGAAGTGCGTACCAGTTCATATTATTGGCCAGCTGTGGAATCATTGGAATGCAATATTTCCTCCATCTGTGACATCATTGCACATTCTGAGCATGTAGGTTGTAGATGCCATTTTCACTATTTTGGAACATTTTGCGTTTTGCAGCACGGGCGGTGATGAATGCACCTTTTTCAATACGACTGATTTTCCACATGTAACATATACACTATTATTATTTATGAATAATAATACTTTACTTCTTCAGGTGACAGATAACGATGGGCAGCAGACTCAACTTCCTCAGCGCTGGTTTCTTCTGAGCGTTGAGCGCTCTGTCCTCCTGGGAACCAAACCAAATATCAGATAACAGTACACCTAACATACCTGAAATTAAGTGTCAAGCAAAAAACGTGCATCTCCATATTTGAACTGTGCTTTTTCTTCCTGAAGAGTAAAGGTTTGGGTGTTGGGCAAACAAGGTTTCCACATTTACAATTATTAAATAGTCTAAAAGCAATTATTTGAGATAATCACAATTATTTTAGCATAATAATGGTTTCCATGAAGGATTGTCATGCATTTTCAAAAATAAAAATAGCATAAATTAGCAGATATACAAGCTTACACATGACTCGTAAGCTTGTAGATCAGCCATGTCCACTATTTAAAAAAAGATTTTCTAAAATTATTAGATACCAACATGTTCTTTAAGTTCTTCACCTTATCTGCCCTGTGCAATTTTTGATTACAAAGCCTAAAAGGCAAAGCAGCATTTTTATTCACGTTCAATGCCAAAAAGTAAAAACAATGAATTCTTTAGTCACTATTGTTTGTCGTGATCAGCAGTCAAACTGTTAATTGTCATACATTCCCGACCGGGGATCATATCGTTTTGAGAATAAGATTGTATGTATAAGATTGCATTTTTTTTTTACTCTAGTCGTGACCTATAAGAATTGATCCGAGACAAAGGTGTCCTGAGCCAGTGCTTGCAGTGGGTCAGAGCAGGACTGACTGACCTCTGCGGCCTCGTTCATCTTGATGATCATGGCGCTGACCACGTCGTCGGCGTCGCTGATGAAGGTTCCTCCGTCTCGGTTCCTCCTCCTCCTCCCACCCATGGCCTTCTTACGGGCCAACATCAGGTCAAAGTCTGACATGAAGCTCATGCTGCGCACGCACACACACACACACACACACACACACACACACACACACACACACACACACACACACACACACACACACACACACACACACACACACACACACACACACACACACACACACACACACACACACACACACACACACACACACACACACACACACACACACACACACACACACACACACACACACACACACACACACACACACACACACACACACACACACACACACACACACACACACACACACACACACACACACACACACACACACACACACACACACACACACACACACACACACACACACACACACACACACACACACACACACACACACACACACACACACACACACACACACACACACACACACACACACACACACACACACACACACACACACACACACACATTATATTTTTTACATGCATGGAGATGGAGTCAAACTATTAATGTTAACACCGTTCAGTATGTTGTGTATATAGCGAGAGGGAGAGAGAAAGAAAGGATTACAGGTACAGAAAGAGATAGAGAACAAGAGAGTGAGAAGGGATGACGGGTAGGGAGAGGATGCTGAGCTGGTCCAGGGTCAGTGTGGAGACACCTACTCTTTACCGCCTCTCACGCCTTCATCAGAGTCGGAGTCTTCTTGCACCTGTCCCGCCACCTCCTCCTTCTTCTGCTCTCCTTCCAGTTCCTCCTGGTTGAAGCCCTGCACACAGAACAACCATACTTACAATCACAATGGACCATTGGACCAGTAACACTTTATGGTCTACTCTAAGCAGTGCTTCTCAATCTGCTTCGTTAGGCAGATGTTTTTTTTTAAACAATATTTTTTCACAAAAATGTTTAGATTTTTATTATCGTGAGAACGATGGCTTCCATTTTCGCATTGCAACTTTTAAGGAATATAAAGCCTGCAGTTTCTATTAGCTTGGATTCCCCATCAATGATGTCACTGGTGGACAGGTTTCTGCACTAACCACAGCCCTCCTATGAGACAGACTGAGTAGGAAACAAATGGTGCCATTTTATCATGATTATTAGTGAGGACCTAGTATATGAAGATGGGTTAAAAAGTGGTGAAGCGGTCCTTTAAGGACCGCCAGAATGATATGTAAATTATTTAGTCCTGCACTCTGAGCTCTACTATTTTTGAATAGCCAGTGATAGAACCAGTGATGTACATTATACTTACTGTAAACTCCTCTTCCTCATCACCAGACTCTCCAAAGATGTCTGCGATCATCTTCCTGTTGAGAAAACAACCAGTCACTAGTGTCCACCAACAACTCAGTAGAAAACAACCAGTCACTAGTGTCCACCAACAACTCAGTAGAAAACAGTCACTAGTGTCCACCAACAACTCAGTAGAAAACAACCTGTCACTAGTGTCCACCAACAACTCAGTAGAAAACAGTCACTAGTGTCCACCAACAACTCAGTAGAAAACAACCTGTCACTAGTGTCCACCAACAACTCAGTAGAAAACAACCAGTCACTAGTGTCCACCAACAACTCAGTAGAAAACAACCAGTCACTAGTGTCCACCAACAACTCAGTAGAAAACAACCAGTCACTAGTGTCCAACAACACAAAACAACCAGTTACTAGTGTCCAACAACACAAAACAACCAGTCACTAGTGTCCACCAACAACTCAGTATAAAACAACCAGTCACTAGTGTCCACCAACAACTCAGTAGAAAACAACCAGTCACTAGTGTCCAACAACACAAAACAACCAACAAAATGTCCAGAATAAGGACACTAGGTTGAAAAGGGATTTTAAAAGTGTGGCATATATCGGCTTGGCGTCAAAAAGCTCAAATAGTGGCCGATAGATCAGATAAAACACAGTAAAAAACAAAACAAAAACAACAAAACAAAACAACAAACAAACATGACATCAGTAACACTACTAGTACTCACTCTTCTCCTTGGTCTTCTCCACCTGACTCACTGTCGCTGCCAAACAGCGTCTTCTCGTCTTTGTTCTCGGCATCGGCAGCGTTCATCCTCGCCTCGTCCGCCTCCTCGCTGTCAGAGCCCAACTCTCTCAGCTTGGCCGCCATGCTCTTGTCAGGGCCACCTTCTGAGCCTCCGTCACTGTCTGACACTGCTCTGATCCGCTTCATTGCTGGACATGCCACAGACAGACAATATTGCATCTTATATAGATTGTAAAAATGTTTGCTTAAAAACCAATATATAGGCCCAGGCGGTGGCGTAACCGCCTGGGCACCCGACTGGTAATCCAGTCGCAGTGTGCCGCGGGTTCGACTCCCGAGCCCGACACGGCCTTTACTGCATGTCTTCCCCCATCTCTCTCCCGTTTCCTGTCAGCCTACTGTCTGTCCCTTCAAAAACTAATAAAAGGCGTAAGCCGCAAAAAGAATATCTTAAAAAAAAAAAACTATATATATATTTTACATTTTTAACTCAAACCCTATTCTTTTAGCCACCTTACTGATGGTGTTGCTTTCACTGTAGCGTCTATCCATCATGCTGTATCTACTACTTCTTCACTTGCCCTGTAATCTGCTGTACAGTCTTTGACGACTGAATTTCCCCAGCAAGATCAATAAAGGTTTTCTCTAAAGACAGAAACCCAGACAAACTTGAGGCTGTTTTTTCTTCTTCACCGACGCGGTTTGAGTGTGTCGATATGCCACTTTTGAATTTCAAGCCTGAAAAGTAACAGTTCAACGCAATTCATTTCCAATGGGAGTCACGTGGTTTGACGAGACAACCTTGTTGCATGGCTGTCTTCTGCCCTCCTCCCCCTCATGCAACACACAGGCTCGAGTTCACTAAACGACACCGCTCACCGTTCTAAAATCCACAGTAAACCACAGCATCACGTGGCTTATAGAGGTGAAGTCTTACCTGGTTTGTCAGTCTTGTCGTCATCATCCTCGCTGTCTGACAGAATGGCCTTCTTCCGCTTTACTGGACAGACACACAAAATTCTATTTTTAGACCATGTTAGTTTAGGTGTAGCAAGGGCTCGCAACACACTTTGTAATGCTCCAGGTTACTTTCATTCACGAACACATCAGGCAGGACATACGTTTCGACCAGTATAGGTCTTTCTCAAGTAACTTGAGTTGCGAGCCCTTGCTTTCGTCTATATGGTTCAATAGTTTGGCTCAGTGCCACCAAGACCGGAGGATGTGCGTTATATTATCTTATTTTGTTAGTGTAGGTGTGCCATGGCGAAAAGAGTGATTTACTGGACTGTAATTCTAAAGCTGTGACCACAGAACTATCAGACATATCAGTGTTAAAGAGAACTTTACTGTAGTTAATGACACAAACTAAACAGGAACATTATCTGGACCAGTATATTTATGCTCATAAATACACTGGGTAATCATTGACATGCTCGTGTCAACTATTTTAAAGGGCAGCCATACAATAGCTCAGTGGATAAAGAGGCCGTTTGGTAATCAGGTCACTAGCCCAGCTGCCCAGTCTACTTGTCTCTGAACAAAACCTTTTTCTTTCATAACCAAAATATGCTTTGTTGCATGCGTTCGTTTGTGTACTGAAATAGTGACTCTCTAAGACCCGTTTCACTTCAAACTGGGGGGGGGGGGGGGGGTTTTGGGGGGTTATCAATTTCTAATCGACTACTGAAGATATCTGGTCAAGATTATAAATACTCATTATGGTACCAAAAAGGAAACATTCAATATTAAACAGCCCCGAGACATCAGCCCAAGTGCAATTTGAACTAAAGGTGTACCTGGTTTATCTTCATCATCGTCATCGTCACTCGCTCCCTTCTTCTCCTCCTGCTCAGCATCACTGCCAGCCTTCGTCCTGCCTCCCGCCTCATCCTCGCTGTCTGACTGCATCACAGCCTTCCACTTCCCTCCTCGTTTCTCCCCGGGCCCCGACTCCTCCTCCTGGTCAGAATGTTTCTTTGCATCGTCCTTGGCTTTCTCCGTGTCAGAGTCACTGTCAGACATTGTCCTCTTCCTCCTTGTCCCCCCTTCCTCCTTCTCCGAGTCGCTGTCTGCGACAGCAGCCGTCTTCTTCTTCTCCCCTACGGCCTCCTCTTCCTCCATGTCTGAGGAGCTCTTCTTCCTCGGTCTGACAGGAGGAGTCTCCTCGTCGTCTGATCTGCTGGCTCCTGCTGTTTTTTCCTGTTTTTCTGGGGACGGGGAGGCGCTGGCTGTGTGTTTGACCGGAGACGACGACTCGTCTGTGTGACGGCCCCTAGTGGGGGCCTCCTCTTCCTGTTCAGAGTCAGTGCTGTGGCGCCTAGGGGGGCGTGCCTCCTCCTCCTCCGAGTCAGAATGGTGGCTTTTGCCCCTGGGGGCCACCTCCTCCTCAGAGTCAGAACGGTGGCTTTTGCCCCTGGGGGCCACCTCCTCCTCAGAGTCAGAACGGTGGCTTTTGCCCCTGGGGGCCACCTCCTCCTCAGAGTCAGAACGGTGGCTTTTGCCCCTGGGGGCCACCTCCTCCTCAGAGTCAGAATGGTGGCTTTTGCCCCTGGGGGCCACCTCCTCCTCAGAGTCAGAACGGTGGCTTTTGCCCCTGGGGGCCACCTCCTCCTCAGAGTCAGAATGGTGGCTTTTGCCCCTGGGGGCCACCTCCTCCTCAGAGTCAGAACGGTGGCTTTTGCCCCTGGGGGCCACCACCTCCTCAGAGTCAGAATGGTGGCTTTTGCCCCTGGGGGCCACCTCCTCCTCAGAGTCACTGTGATGCCTGTGGCCCCTGGGTACCACCTCCTCGTCAGAGTCAGAGTGGACGTTGTGTCCCCTGCTGGGAGCCTCGTCCTGGTCTGAGTCAGAGTGGTTGCTGTTGTGGGCCCTCCTGGGAGGAGTGGGAGCGTCGTCGTCCTGCTCAGAGTCGCTGTCCTGGACTCGTCTCGCTCCTCCTCCATGCCCCTCCTCGTTGTCTGAGTCGTTGGTCTCCATGGGATGAAGACCGCCACTGCCGTCCTCATCCTACACACAGGTCAGTTGATGGAATTATAAATAATAATCATCATTTTGTTGCTGTCGGGCAGAAACCTTCTATTTCCGTATTCTAACATTTTGTGTTTGTTTTTTGGTAAATTAATGCCCTACTAGATCATCAAACTACACTGTCAAACAAAAGCATCAAAAGATGCAGATTCACAAGTGCGAAATGTGGCTCTTTTAAGATTGTCAATCTGATAGTTTGTTTGTTAACTATTTTAACAGTTTGACAGATGAGGTTTCCACCCGACAGACGATATGATAATTTAGGGAATATGGAGATTAAATCAAAAACTAATCTCCCTACTGAAACTTTTTGTTAGGCAAACATCCCAATCCGTGACACAGTGGGAACCCATAATGATTAGAGTTTATGGAAGATGCTTCTGAATATGAATTCAGTTTAACCCATCCTAATACTCTTTCATCTTGATTGAAATGACTTGCTCTTTTGTTTGTATGTGTGTAATTTTCTTTTCAGTCTTCTGTGCTGGGTCACAAGACAAATTTCAGTGCAAACTGATAATAAAGTACTATATCATATCATATCATATCAATGACTGACATCAGCCGTGGGACTAATGATGTAGGAATATAAATGGTATAGTCTGTCTGAAAACTGGCCAGACAGAACTGCACCACAAAAAATACAATGTGTGTGTGTTTAGGTTGGATGGGTGATGAGTCAGGATGAAACTGGAGGCTCTTTGTAATGACAATAGAATGAAAAGAAAGAATAGTCTTATTGTTACGGTAATTAAAATGATATTCAGGTATGCATGTGTCAGGCAGGACTGACCTCTGAGTGATGCTTGTCACTTCTCATGTCTTCATCTGAAGCTGGATGCTCATCCTGAACCGGGGTCCCACCACCATCATCTAACAGAATATGACATAGCAAAAAATATATATATATTCAGGGGCAAGCATTAAGAGCAAGACAAGCTTGCTTTTTCCCCCCACCAAGGACTCCCTTGTGTCGAGTACAACATGATCACAATATATATTATTTAAAAAGAAAAATCATAATGAAGTCCACTAGTCCAGACCTATATGAAAGCAGTCTCTCTTGTTCACTGTTCATTTGTGGAGTGAGACTAATGTGTGTCTGTGACCACATTTGATATCCTGGATTCCCTTCATTTTAAGTTTTCAAGTGCCATGTGTTCCCGGTTGAACCCCAGAGTTACAGCAGGCAGCAGTGGCTCAGGGGTAGAGTGACCGGATAGGAACCACAAGGTTCCCAGTTCAAACCCGGGCTCCCCCAGAGTTACGGAGTACGTTTACATGAGGATTTAAATCACCTTTTAATTCTAAATAACCTTTTAATTCCGAATAAAAGTTAAATCCTATTAAAAGTTGTCATGTAAACACCTACAAAAACTTAAATCCAAATTAAAATGCTCAATGCGATTTAAAAACGATTCCGATGTAACTGACCGGATTATTCGATTACATTGGACTCATGTATACACTAATTTGGATTTAAGTTCATTCTGGTCTTTCTGAGCATGCTCATTTCCAAGGCGCGCCAAGGGAATGTTATCTTCCGAGCATTTTCGTGCATTTTGCAGATCCGAAATCTGCAGTAAAAAAAGTCACCCAAAACATCCTTGCACACTTAGTGCGATGCAAATTATTTAAATTAATTGCAATGTTTTCGCAGAACGAAATTGATTGAAGCAGCAGCAGTGAGGATGATCTCCTGATGTGTGAGTGTGTCAAATATCCAATCTGAAACCTCCCATAATTTTCAAACATGCTTCCCGAGTTGATCATGATCACTCTGATCATTTTCAATATATATTTTTAATATATATATAGGCTAGCTAGCCTATTTATCTGGATTGCTACTGTACAGTGCAGCGGGGGACTCACAGAAAGACAGTGGAGAGGACGCAATGCCGTCAGCCCGCTGATCAGTGATCACACACACACAGTCCCAAGAATACGCTATTATGTGTTTATGTCCATCCTATCCCCTTAAACTTTTATATAACTTGCCCATTCCAAGTTGCAACCAAAACTTCGATGAAACATAACAGCTTTGCAGTTTGCATTGATGAGAGGCTGCAATCAATCTAGTATTAAACACCCAATTTATTCTCTGGTAGCCTACAGTGTTGCGCCCGGAATATGTACAAAAGTACAAAACGAGATGATCACCTTCCCAGCGGAGAAGGGGACCCAGCACTGCTCAAAGGGTGAAAAAAAAAAAAAAAAAAAAACGTATCCAATCAGCCCCATTCGATTTACATATCGATTCATAGTTCCCAACACTAGTAGTACACCCCCTGGACATGATGCTAGTATGTCACAGAGACTTACCCCCAATCCAACCCTTGATGCTGAGTGTCAAGCAGGGAAGCACTGGGTCACATTTTTAGAGTCTGTGGTATGACCCGGCCGGGGCTTGAACCTCGACCTCCCAGTCTCAGGGCAGACACTGTCACTAACCACAAGGCCACTGAGCTGGTTTACAAGGTCTGTGGCTGTGCACAAATACACAGCTTCATGTGGCCAACCTATGATGTCAGTCATTTATGACTAACCTATGAAGTAAGTATGACTCCAAGTTTGGGCAGGGGTTCAGCCTGATTTATTTCAATTATAAAACTAAAGTTAAATAATGTTTTTTTTATAAAGATATGGGGGGGGGGGGGGGGATAAATGCATGTAGGTACTTCTTACTTTCTTAGGCCTACTGGCAGCATAGCCATTGACAAACAATTTGGTAGTATCGGTACAGTGGTTTGCAAGATTAGCTCCAGACAAACGCACAGACAACTACTCTAATAATGGTCCCTGACCTCCCTGTTCTGTTCTCTGGCTATATAGAAGTGTCTATTTGTAAAATGTTTTGATGAATTGAACAAGGTGGACCCTCTTGTAAACAAGTGTAATGCTTTATGGTGTCGTCCACTCACAGTTAACAGTTTTTTGTATTGAGTTGTACTTGAAATGTACTGTAATTCTGCAAACTGTTAATAAATCAATCAACCAATCAAGCACGTTGTGACGAACTGACGATCAGCTAAGATCTG
>NC_136792.1:15088125-15104218 GCF_951216825.1 Electrona antarctica | reverse complement strand
GATCTGTTCACTGCGTCATGATACAACAATTATGGCAGCGGTGGCCGAACGGATAGCGGATCGGTCTTGATACCGGAAGGTCGCCAGTTCGAATCAGCGGTCCGACACGTTAGAATTACCACCGCTGAAGTGCCCTTGAACAAGGCATTGAACCACTACGATGAAATGTGTTCTATGAGCAGGGCCTGGCTGGAAACAAGTTCTTGAGCTTAGCCCAGATACCCTGGGTAAATATAGTAATCATTTCATTTCATTTCAACGGTGGTGTCCACTGTCCAGTCGCTCAATAAACACTTCATAATTAATTATCACAATATCAAATATCGCCACACGAAAAAATACGTTGCGAGCTTAGTTGTAGAATGTAGATCATCTATTTAGACATTAAACGTCGTAACCCACCACAACACAACTAGCAAGTGAGGTTCCAAACGGGGCAACAACAGAACCAAGTAGTAGTACAAAACTATAAAATGTCAAAACTCTACCCGGTGGCACTGTGGAAGATAATTTAAACATGCTCTCACCGTGTAAAGATTTATATATAATGTTCAATACATGTTGTTAAACGATAAACATCATTAAACATGTATTTAGGAGGGGGCACTGTTGTGTTTGTTAGTTAGCCGGTTTCTAATCGAGTTGTTCTCACCTGACTGGTTGCCGGACATGAAGTCTTCCCCTACGTCCATCAAACGTTCGACAACCTATAAATATAAGATAAATATGCGCGGGTTTGTTGTTTTATTCACAGTAAAAAACACACGTTGTGTTCTCTGAGCTAAGCTAACTGTTTAGCCCTGAGCTATTGACGTTGATGACCAGCAGCAAAATGGTGCCGCCGCTGCTTCCTGCCTTAACCATAGAGTATATATATAATAGAGACTGAACTAGCGCGAAGCTCCGCCCCCCCAGCTATTCATGTCAGTGGAAGTTGCTCAGTGGCGTTTTGAAGCACCCGGAAGACTGCCGGAAGTCCCTCCCAGGACCTCAACTTTGAGGTCCTGAGTGACGTAGGGCAACCGAGCGCTCAACGTTAAAGCCCAGCTGCACGGGGTTTCCCGGTCATGAATCCACGGGTCCGCCTGTAGTCCCTCGTCCTACCACTAGGACCTAGAGCTTCAACGTTGGAAAGCCTGCCTGCCCCCTTGGCCTTAACGCGCGTGCGTACAGAGCCACGGGTAATTTATCCCTCTAACTGAAGGCAGCCATTTATTATAATTAAATAAGAAATAGACAATATGTATATTTTGGTGTAACATGTCCAGTTGTCTTATAATACTGTAATAATATGTATATATTTTTTAATCAATATTAAGTAAGGAGACATTAACATTTTAGGTTTTGCAAGCCAACAAGCCAGTTTTTCCAAGTTACAATGTGACACGTTTGTACGTTTACACATTGCTGTAGTATTGTTTCTTAGTTTTTTATTTATTTATTAGTGTTTTCCCGTGCCAATAAAAAGCTCATTTGAGTTGAACGGAATTGAAATATTATGACAGTTTGACAGTCACTTTACACAGGGAAATAAAACACCTTAGTACTAGAGCGTGGCGCAGTCCAGAGCCATCTGAGATAATGACATTTTTATTTTTGCGATATTGTTCACTTTACACGAAACATTGTGTAACGTCACTAATCATAGCCCCGTTTTATCTCTTTTCCGCCTAAAAACCCGTTCACACATATTTATCAAACAAGAACGTTTTCGATTTTCGCCCAATGTCGTGTTCGTTAGCAGCTAAGAGCTAAGCTAATCAACAAGTCCACTTCCGTACTCCGTAGGCGTCGTCATGACGTCGTAACGATGCGACGCCATAGAGAGAGCAAGGAACGCGTGTTGAACAACTTCTACAACAACTCGAAAGATCTGTAAATAATACAAGGTAATGAACCTAAAAAACGCTTGCACATTGTCAACATCATTTCCAATCCAGTAGCTGTGCTAATGACAGACTGAGACCACATTTTGGATAATGTTAAACCCAATCTTCATGCCCAAAATAGGAACATCATGGCATGTTTATCATGATTCACGTGGTATTTGGAATTGCAACACTAATAAAATTTAATCTGATTGTTATTTATGGGGTTCTCTCTCTTGATTGGCTGAAATTGCTATCCCGACATGAACTTGTTTTATTTTCTGTTCAGTGCTTACTAAAGAGCTGTAGAGAGGAAGAAGAGAGAAGAGACCCTACCGAACAAACATCTATAGCAGTGCAGTGATGTTTATTAACTTGTAATAAACCCCAATTAAGTGATTAAAAGGTGTGTGTGTGTGTGTGTGTGTGTGTGTGTGTGTGTGTGTGTGTGTGTGTGTGTGTGTGTGTGTGTGTGTGTGTGTGTGTGTGTGTGTGTGTGTGTGTGTGTGTGTGACACACACACACACACACACACACTTTTTAATCACTTAATTTTTCCCCTCAACATTTTGAGCTTGCAGATATGGTAACTGAATGTTCATCCTCTACTCCAGATAGAATAGGGACAATAGGGTTCATGTTTTTTTTATTACGTTCATGATGCTGTATTTGGGGAGTATATAGCATTGTGTGAATCCTAAAATGAGTATGATAAAACATAATGTAAATTATCTGTAGAATGGCTGTGGTATTGCATACATTTCATGTATTCCAAATACACAGTCATACATAGATCGTGCTTATGCCTGCCTGGGTAGCAGACTGATATTGGTGGCATTAATCTTTCCATGCATGTTCCGTGTGTACTACTGTACTCACCCAATAATGAATTCTTGCAACTTGAAGTCATATAAATGTCCATGAGCTGCACACAGACAACATTTATCTGTCCCTGACGGGACCCAAAATGATTGCTGGACTGAACAAATGAAAACTTCCTTTGGGGAGCACACATGTATGGGGCACACGATTGGCAGGTGTGATTAATTACGCCCACACCAATTGCAACGGTGGAAACCTTTTGTCCAAAACTTGTAAAAGTAAAAATATGGCGATAGGGGTTTTCTGCTCGACGGGCGACGGCAACGATATACAGCATGTTTTTCTTTTCTTTCAGCCTCAGGATGGCAGTGAGGAGTCAGAACATGAACATCTGGGTGGGGTCCGAGACGGGCATCCTGAAGGGAGTGAACCTGGCGAAGAAGCAGGCGCTGAACTTCTGCCAAATAAGCTGCCTGAGCCGGGACCAGGAGGTGTGTGCACTGTGCTGGAGCGACCCCACCGAGACCGAGGTCCTGGTGGCCTCGCTGGATGGAACCGTCAAGACCTTCAGCGCAGAGAAGGACCTCTTCACTGAGAGCAGGCGATGTGGGGACGCCACGCAGGTACAGGGCTGGACTGAGACAAAAATTCGGCCCTGACATTTTCGACTGGCCCTCCACAGCCAGCGTGCAGATACTCTACCGACCTTTTTGGTCGAGGCACATACAAATACTTGAAATATATAAGCCCTTAATACCACCACTTTTACAGAACAACATAAATGATACACAACCAACAGACAACTAATTTAACATTTGGCCCAAACCGGTCCACTACGTGTCGGCCCACCAGACATATGTCTGGTACGTTAAGTGGCCAGTCCAGGCCTGCGCACGTATAGGATAGGACTGTCCCTCATCATTACTGTTTAGTTGATGGTTAACCCACTGAAGAGGCCGATTATAAATATAGTTCCTAAATCCTGACAGTTTTCTGAAAAACCTATGTTGCTATATCAGTGGCGCACTGGCGCCCAAAACATTTTCATGTCAAGGACCCCCAAAATGATATATTATATCAAAATATCTTTCTCAAGATATTTTGTTCCAGGGACCCCAAGAAGCTTTCCCGGTTTTAACTGTCATACCAGTAATTGCCATTAACTATTTTAATTATGTTTTTGGTATTGAACATGGGAACATACGAATAAAAATGACATTTCTGATTAGCCTTTGTCTTTTTAACAAAAAAATCCACAGATATGACAAATAACATCAAAGTCTTATTACTAAAATTACAAAATAAATAACTGACAATGATGGTAGGCCTACCAATAATCAATATAAACATTGTACTAACATAGCCTAAACAAAATAGGTAATTGTACTTCATATTCTTTATATTTTCACAAATAAAAATAGAAAAATATGAAAACACTTAAAACAGGCAATCTACAAGCTTCAACGCATAGTAAAGTGGTTAAGAGTGTGGACAACACATTCACATTTCTGTGAAAGTTTTTATAAGGTTTCTTAATGATTATGCAAAAAGATTGTCATTAGCTCAAATAATTGTGATCAGGCGATTTATTATGTGAAAACTGTGACATGCCTAAAAAGCATTCGACTTTACTGAGCTTTAATCCATGTAGGGTCGCTTCACGGGCCTGGCTATGGTGAAGGACTCCTTGGTGACGTGTGTGGAGACGGGAGTGCTGCGGGTGTGGGGCCCCGAGACGAGCGGCACAGACGAGTCCGCCAAGCACACGTTGGAGATCAGCGCCGGGAAGAGCGTGTGCAGGATGCGTCAGAACCCGGCCAAGTGTCACGTGGTGGCCACCGGGGGGCGGGAGAACGGCCTGAAGATCTGGGACCTGGAGAAGCCCGACCAACCCATATTCACGGCCAAGAACCTGAGGAATGACTGGCTGGACCTGAGGCAGCCGGAGTGGGTCCGAGACCTGGCCTTCATCCCCGACTCTGACAAGGTGGTCACCTGCACAGGGCACCACCAGGTCTGTACACTCAGTCTTTACTACTGACCTTTGTGTTTTCACTCTACATTCAAATGAAAGTGATATTTTGTCTTTTTGTTAAAATAAAATGAGTATTAAAAATAGCTCTATTCCTCATTGATATGGAGTGTTTGTTCAGTAACATGAGTCGCCATGTCTTTACAGCCTTTTAGTAAACAGAAATTGCATTTTCACGTCAAGATACCAATTTTATCGTAAGTGAAATTGGAAGTGTTGACACAAAGAAATGAGCAGACACAATTTTAACTGGTATAGTATAAACATCGAAGCTGAATGGGTACTCTCTCCTGATTAGCTGAAGAATTGCAACCCCCTGAAAATGTGTTTTCTCCTTATTGGAGAGATGGGGAGACCTTGTTATTGAACAAAACGTTTAACAAAAAAAAAAACATCACCCTACCATATATATCTAAATAAATAAATAAATCTTTGCTGAAAATAGCCACTGTAGATTTCTACAGCGGCCAATTTAATGCGAAAGTTTCCCCCAGAAAATGATGGGGTTCAAGTGGTTAAAGCCACTGTATCATCTCAGCAGGTCATTTGACTAGACCTAGATTTTCTAACCTATTTTTGAAGTGTAAAAATAAACCAACGTTTGAATGGGAGTGTTGATTATCAATGTGAATTGACAATTCTTCTTTAAATCCACCCACCCGCATCGCCCCTTTTTTTTTAGGTCCGAATCTACGACCCCTCGTCGCCGCAGCGCCGGCCCGTCCTGGAGGTCAAGTACGGCGAGTACCCGCTCACCGCCCTGTCCGTGAGCGCCGGTGGCAACACAGTGGTGGTGGGGAACACGCAGGGCCACATAGCCATGCTGGACCTGAGGAAGAAGGGCCTGGTTCGGGGCTGCCTGAAGGGGCTGGCCGGTGGTGTGCGCAGCATCCAGTGCCACCCGTCCCTGCCCGTGGTGGCCTCGTGTGGCCTGGACCGCTTCCTACGAGTCCACAGCCTGGACGACCGCTCCCTGCTGCACAAGGTCAGTGCTGGAAGAAGTAGTAGTACTCTGATTATTATATATGGGCCATTCTACCAAATTTGTTCAAATTCAGAGTTGGAAATTGTGTGAAATTTGTATGCTATTTCATGTTAGCATCATGTTGCACCAGGGACACATATTTAGTAAAGGCAGTCAATTATCATATTGTATTTTAATAATGTATTGGAATATCTTTCCTCTCCCAAAATGTGTCACTACCGAAACATAGACTTTTACCTTCGAATAAAGATACTTACTACATACTTTTCAATTCCCCCTGTATAGACCATTTTTAAGAATTTAGGTAAGTGGTTCCACATTTAAATTTAAATTTTAACATTTTCTTTTTATGTTGAATTATTGAGAGTAATCAAAATCTAAACGCAATATTCTTTGTAAAATGTATAAAGTTGATTATATTGATTTCAGCATTATTGGTAGTTGACATTACACATACACCTAACCAATCATGATCTTAAAATATTGGTTGATAACTCACTATCTTTGATTTTAGACAAAACAACCAGTGTTTCGGTAGTGACTGCACTGTTTCGGTAGTGACCACATGATGAAATAGAAATCAGAATTAGGTACATTAAAAAGCATCACACAATGTGTCGCATCGAGGCATGTTGTGCGGCGATGTGAATAGCCAAAGTATGAAATAGGGCAAAAGTGGTTAATGTATGTTTTGTAATGATCTATTCTAAATCTTACTACTACTGAAAAGTAACTAGTTACTAGTTATTAGCATTTGAATGCCTGAACAAATTCTTCAAGGGTGCCCAAGACAGCCGGCCCCCACATACATGACGTCGCTGATATATATATATATATATATATATATATATATATATATATATATATATATATATACTATTACTAATTCATTACTAGCAGCAAGTAGTTACTTTCCACTAACTTATAACAAAACATTTCAAATAATTGTAGTGGAGTAAGAGTACAACATTTTGCCCTGAGATGTACTGTGGTAGAGTAGAAGTATATAGTGTTGCAAAATGGAACTACTCAAGTAAAGTAACTAGGCAACCTCAAAAATGGCACGGACAGTACAGACAATTGACTAAACTGTTCCACCTCTACAGGTGTACCTGAAGTCCAGACTCAACTGTCTGCTGCTGTCCAGCAGAGACATCGAGCAAAGACACAGCACCAGGGAGACGGAGATAGAGGAGGTGAAGGACGAAGGAGGAGAGGATGACGAGGTGTGGGGGGCCATGGAGGAGGTGCAGGAGGAGGAGGAGGGGAGGAGGAGGAAGAGGAGGAGGAAGGAGGTGGTGGCGGAGGAGAAGGAGGTGGCAGAGGAGGAGAAGGAGGTGGTGGCGGAGGAGGAGGAGAAGGAGGTGGTGGCGGAGGAGAAGGAGGTGGTGGCGGAGGAGGAGAAGGAGGTGGTGGCGGAGGAGAAGGAGGTGGTGGCGGAGGAGAAGGAGGTGGTGGCGGAGGAGAAGGAGGTGGTGGCGGAGGAGGTGGCAGAGGAGGAGAAGGAGGTGGCAGAGGAGGAGAAGGAGGTGGTGGCGGAGGAGGAGGTGGCAGAGGAGGAGAAGAAGAAGAAGAAGACAACGAAAAGAAAAAAGAAGTGATGGAAATGTGAAAACTCCAGACACATGGAGGCTGGAGGAGGGATTCAGTAATGCAATACAATACAGAGGATTCAGGTTCAGCTCTTGAATCAGAGCAGAGTCTGTGATTAGTAGGGTCGGGATCCGGAACCGGAGGAACTGGATACAAAATTGAGGAACCGGAATCGGTTCCATCACGTTTGGAACCGTTACCATCACACTGTCAGAGCTGGTATTTGGACTTCATGTCTGTGCTGTACAATTACAATACCGGTGGTTCTCAAAATTGTACCCATAAGGAACCGTTTGATTCCATTCGTACTCTCAAAGTTAGACGTGTAAGGGTCCATTTGGAGCCCCCTACAGGAATCGTTAAGGAATCAGATCCCAACCTTAGTGATTAGAGCCATACAGATGTATCAGTCTGGACCGATATGTTGCCATTATTTTAACCACTTTCAACCTTGCTTCCCTATTTGGAAAAGTTAAAAGAAAAAAAAACTGACACGAGTTTGTCAATTGTATTTTTGAAATAATTTGAATAGGGCTCAAGTGGTTAAATAAAATAAGTTAAGTTTGTGCATATTCTTTATTTTATATAATATTTTGCTTGCCTGCTTATGGACATAAATGGAATCGGGTGGTACTCTAGGACGCTCAAATCTGGCCCAAAAATCTCCCGTCGGTCGGGATCATGTGATCAGGATGCGTCTGACAAAGGACACAAGAGACTTGCCGTATGTGATGATCCTGGAACATCATGACAACCAGCATATTTGTTATGACCGGGTCCCATTATCTCAACTATCCTGCTATTTATCCAGTGGGGCAAACATGCAGACCCTCAGACTTGCTATACAAAGTAAATAAAAACCAGAGAAACGTTTACAGTTTATTGTGCAACAGCATCAAATTAATCGGAAAAGAAACGTACATTGTCAATAATTGAACATCCATGTTAATATAGAAGAATTAGTGTTGATGTCTGTCAGACTCATTTAACTATAACACAACAACCTTCACACAATCAAACGGTGTACATTACATTTAGACATGATTAAAGTTATGTGACAGAATTCCACATGTACACCTCTTGTAACTTTGTTTATTTTTGTCAATGTACTTGTAACTCTTTCTCAAGCATTTGCAAAGTATTAAAGTAATCTCCTTTGGGATTTCCTCTAATCTTTGAATATGTTAGACATTTGTATGGGTAAAGCAGAATATCAGGTTAAAAGTGGCATTTTTCAAAACGGGTTAAAAATGCTAATTGGATTAGACACAAAAAAGCCCAAGGTTTGTTTCCATTGTGGTCCATAACCGGTGTCCACACCTATATGTATCTATAAAGTTTTATTATAACAGTTTAATCACACAAACCCTCGCATCCATATGCGTGGCATGGCATAACATGAAACATTGGGTGGAAATAGATATACAAGCTTGCAACATGACACATTGCAACGCGCTGTGAACTTATTCACAGCGAAGAGATTTGTGTAGGGGGAAATAGGAAGGGACCAATTATAGGTCCCAGGGGGACACCACTCAACAAAGTATACTGTATACTTATAGGGTTTAAATGGTTAACGGTAGAGTAAATCAACTCGATAAGACTCTTTAGTATCATATACAGTATATATTAAGAAAGACAAAGATGGACAAAATGTATTCACACAAAAATAAATCCTATTCCCACCTCACCATAAGTACTATGGTCAGGTAACAGAATATGTATGCACCTGATATAACAGTATCTCCACCTGGTACTAACATAAATCCTATGATCAGATAAGCGAATATGTATACCCCTGTTAGTCTCGCGAGCCAGACTGTTGCCTCCCACAATTTTCAAACGCTTATGTCATACAGTCTGAAGCTCTGAAAATGATCAGAGAATAAATGAGATGTGACACCTCCGTTTCAAATTTGTCATAATATAGATACAAAATAATCAAAGTATATATAGCTTGGTGCTTATCAGAAATGGACATTCTAAAATAAAATAAAGATATTTTTTAAATATATTTTCGTGAACGGAAATGGCACATGACGGCTTCCATTCTCGGCTTTCGGGATGTGTATAGTTTCAGACTATACTGTATAGCGTTCAGAGATTGTGGAATAGTTGTCTGGCTACGCCAAGACTAGCCCCGGAAACCCAGACGTTTTTATTCCAAGGAAAAAAAAGACTAACCTGGTAGGAACATGAGTAACATGCTCTATGATCAGACTATAACACAATAGCTCCACCTGGTGCTTAACATGAATGAGTCCTATGATCAGATCAAGCAGCAGACTTTTCATTTTGAACTGTAAACATAACGGTTATGTGCTTATTATGCTATGGGACACTGAACGGGAAAAGGGAACGGGTATGGGTACACCTTCAGGAAACTCAGTTATGCACAGTCACACATAAAGGCACCACAAGCCACTTTATAGTCGTCACTGATTCATGAGTTGTGTAGACTAGAGCACAATTTCCCAAACACGTTACACATCATTACCAATAGACACATCTTAATACCAGGTATAGAGGCAGCACACGTAACTTTGAAAATTAAATTTAAACAAAGGCACCCGAGGACTTCTACTAGAGCAGACTTTCCCTTTGAATTGATATTGGTCCACTTGATCCAAAGTAACAGTCTTTTATAACCCTCTTTTATAAGGACACTCAGTGAAGTGAGCATGCTCAGAACAGCATCCATAATTGTCCCGGAGTTTACCAGGAACACATGTTTGTGACATCATGCCAGCCAGGGGTCATCTTGCCCATTGGAAAGGTCAGGCAGGAGTTCCACACAAGCACAGTCACAGTTCATAATTATAAGTCTAAAATATGGAGATAATTATTATAAACATCTAGACCAGTGATATTGCAAGTGAGCCCACAAAATAATTAAACGAAACAAAGGAACCGATCCAAAGTCTTTAAGACGGTCCTTCACAGTGGACCGGGGACACGATTGGTTTTTCAAAGCCGCTATTAACCCATTGATGCCTGGTGCAACCTATACGTTGTTCTACCCTTGATGCCGGCGCTCTCTCTGTGTCTCATCAGCTATTGTTATAATTTAGCTATTGAAAAATAGCAGATCTACAAGCTCATAGCGCGCCACCGAGTGGCGCGCTATGAACTTGTAGGTCTGCTATTTTTGAAAAAACACAACTATTTAAAAAAATAATGAATCAAAATTTGAACGTTTTCAGAAACCTTAGGTCAGGCCCTAGAAGGCGTTCCCAGATTCAGCCTCAGGTATCAATGGGTTAATGTAGGTTTGTTAGCAGCCTTTCTCGCCGCTATTCTAGCAACTACCTTGCATTCAGAAGTCCCCAGATGTATCGGTAGATGGTAGCTCAACTACCTTGCATTCAGAAGTCCCCAGATGTATCGGTAGATGGTAGCTCAACTACCTTGCATTCAGAAGTCCCCAGATGTATCGGTAGATGGTAGCTCAACTACCTTGCATTGAGAAGTCCCCAGATGTATCGGTAGATGGTAGCTCAACTACCTTGCATTCAGAAGTCCCCAGATGTATCGGTAGATGGTAGCTCCCCGATCGTCTAACTAGAAATCATCTGACAGAAATTGGGCAATGGGTTCATACTGTAAGTTCCAGAACCAACACTCCGGAGTGGCTTCTGGGAAATCCTCAGGACTACAACTACAGTACTGAACAACTTAACCACAAAAATAACTATACATTATTTTGAAAATAGCAGATCTACAAGCTCACAATGCATCGTAAGCCTGAAGATCTTTTTTTTTTTTTTTTTATTGTTTTAATTGTAATATTTTATTGTCAACTATTATATAATGATATGCCCAAAATTAGGTTACAGTGGTTAAGGCAAAATAAGTGCAGTTATGTCTTGTATGTGCCTGTTCTTTATGTTACACAATAAAATCGGCTTCAGCAATAGTGGCTAAAATTAGAGATATATATATATATATATATATATATATTTTAAAAACATTAAAATTAACACTTTAGTAGGGTGATATGTAACACTATAGCAGCTATAGACAAATTCCTTATTTTAGCATTATGGATGCTAAAACGGAAGCAAATCAAACATCACAATCAGCAGTCTAGTCAGTGTAACAGCATGACTGAGTCACATATCCATGTCACATTTTCACTACACTTGCCTCCCTGACAAACGAGAAAATACGACGATTGGGGGGGGAACGACCTATCACAAAACATCTCACAACATCACAGAACATCTCACCACATCCTAGAAGCTCAGACCTCTCACTACCTTCCAAGGAAAGTCGTTAAAAGCTCCCATACATTTGTTAACCTCTCAGCACCTCCCAACCACTAGCTAACTAGTTTTATTTTCCTTAATACATTATAATTACCCTCTATATAACTAAAAACACTTTAAATATTGTATATTATTCATTTTAGTAATGGCCCATCTTTCCCTCAATAGGGACTACTTCTGTCGCAAGTTGATGTCATTTGTCCATGTGTGGTCCAGTCCAGCCCTATGATAATGTATGAGAATGCATGTGCTAATATAAATATGAAAAATATTGTTTTGATGCTCATATTTACTGTAGGAAGTATTAAGTTACTTTTTTATTAGCATACGAATTCCATAGGGCTGGACCACAAATGGACATATGACATCGTCAACTTGTGACGGAGTTGTCCTTATTGAGTGAAAGACAAACAACTTCTAAAATAAAAGTATATATATATATATATATATATATATATATATGGTGTTTATAATTTAAATATTTAGTTATATAGTGCAATTATAATGTATTAAGGCATATAAGGCTTATTAGCCAGGGATCCTTTTTAATCCTCTCACCACCACCAGCAATTCAGTATACAGTCCCAGGACATCTCTGAACCTATGACAACCTCCATGAACCTATTATAACTTCCCAGAACATCCCAGAACCTATTATAACTTCCCAGAACCTATTAGAACTTTCCAGAACAGCGCAGTAGAAGCGCTCATCACCAGAACCTCTAAAGCCCTAACCACACCAAAGGGTCGAGACGGTTTTAGCGTTGTCCCTGCGGTGTGATGTCTTGTTGCACGTTGACCCACGTTGACCCTAGTGATTCGACGCATGGAATTCAATGGCACAAACCACACCAAAGGGTCGAGACGGTTTTAGCATTAACTCCTTTCAACCGTTTGGACCCAAATTACGTCACATTGTAGGCTCTACGGAGCCGACCCGACTTTTATTCGGCTCTGAAATAGGAGTATGAATCGCGCCTTAGCGTCGACAGAAACACCTCTATTCACACAGGGAGTTTCATGAAATGTGCAATATCACTATGATAGATGGATCCTACTCTACACTACTGATGTCATGAAATGCAGTTGATTTGTTTAACTGTTGTATTTAATATATGTGTGTTTGTTAACATACTTGCTATATACTGTATATTTTGGGAGTACTTTATTGTCACCCACCTGCATACACTCATCAGTAAGAACTGGGTGACTGCAGTGACAAGATCACGTGTCGCATTGGCAGATCGGCTACTTTCGGTGTGCAGACATAAATATGGCTTTAACATCATGACCGTTATATATATATATAATGTATATGTATTTTCTTTTTCATAAAATAGAAATGACAATAGAAAAGTGTTATGCCTTCTTATATACTACTACTATGTATCTTGTTGTGGGGGAGGTGGCATGGAGTGGTCTTTGTGGATCTTCGTTGGAAATATGCTAGTGGTGGAAATATGCTAGCTCCAGAGCTCAAAAAAGGTGTGAGAACCACTGTGCTAGAACGGTGGTCCTCACATGTTTTAATTTCAAGGACCCCCAGATTGGAATGCATCATTCAGGCCACACGGACCCCCAGATTGGTATGCATCATTCAGGCCACACGGACCCCCAGATTGGTATGCATCATTCAGGCCACACGGACCCCCATAGCATTTGTACGCTCAAATTTGTACCCTACCAATGGTTCAATTTGTACGCTCTCTGACCTGTAAGGTTTCATTTCGTTCCCATCAACAATCTTATCTGAGGAACCCCCTGGAAACCCTTCAAGGACCCCTGGGGGTCCTCGGACCCCGCTGTGAAGTGGGGACCCCACGGTTCTGGAAAGGATGTGAGAGATAACATCATCCGTTATTCACAAGACGTTTCTGCAGCTGGTTGGTGGTTCCGTGTGTTCTCTCCTTCCTCCTCCTCCTCCTCAGCTCTGCTGCTGAACTTGCGCCTGGCCAGCTTCTCTGGGTCATGTGACGCCATATCACTGAAGTCACGGAAGATGTCCTGAAACGTCTCGTCGTCCCCTGAAAAGCACACAACGCATATGACTTGGACCCCGCATAAATTATTTTATGCTTGGTTACACTCTGGAAATAGCCGATCTACAAGCTCACAACGCGTCACGTCGTGCTGTGATGCGTTGTAGATCAGAGTGCAACCAAGTGTAAAATCAGGCATTACGACACCATCAAGACCCGCCAAACTAATTTTAGTCGACAAAATCAACTGCAGATTTAGTCGACTTAAATCTTATATTTAGTCGACTAAAACTAAAACTAATGCGTGCGTGCGTGATTGTGTGTGTGTGTGTGTGTGTGTGTGTGTGTGTGTTTGTGTGTGTGTGTGCACTCACCCATGGATCCAAACATGCCCTCAGAGTCTCTCATCTCCTCGTTCATACGAGCCATACGGAGTCTGACAAAACAGTGAAATTAATGTCAACACTAAACATACAACCATAGAAAACAGACTATCATAATATTGTGATATGGTATGTGTTGTTTTCCCCTGTTTCTCACGTGGCCAAACTATTGCCTCTTGCATTTTTCAAATGCTTCCGTCATACAGTTTGGAGCAACGGAAGCTCTGATCATGAGCAAGCGATAAAGCGGAAGTGAAGCCTACTCCCCACTTCCGTTTCGTCTTCACAATTTTATCTAATATAAATATAAATCATCTAAGCATTATGTAGCTTGCTCCTTGGATAATTAAATGGATATTAAAAAGTTCAATGTAAAGAAACAAGATATTTTAAAATATATTCTTGTGAACGGAAATGCCAGCTTCCTTGCTCGGATTTCGGGAGGCGTAGTTCCAGACTCTATATACTGGAGATTGTGGAATAGTTGTCTGGCTACGCGAGATACCAGCCTTAGAACACAATGTTGTTACATCACATTTTATCATATCAAATTCAATACTGATGCTACTATGTAGATTTGTCATTGCTATAGGCCCCTTTTGTGTCAATGTCACTGATTACAGTGTAAGCTGGAGGCAAAAAGAAGGAATATTCTATTGGAGGCAATATAAATCACCTTAGAATAGTAGCTAAATTCTTTGGTATGTAGGCTAGGCTAGTTAGAAACCTACTGAACATGCAGTCACTTGAAAAATCACATAATTATAAACTCATGTTCTCTGTTCCAAACTCTGTCTTATTCGGTCGGTTTGGAGCTAAAGAATCAAAACTAATAATACAAACATCACACTTGTGTGAAGTGAAGGGCGCCCACTGTGGCTACCACGTGACGTCACTACTTAAAACAAACATTAAAAGTCCATAGACTTGGATGCCACAAGATGTCATGTCTGAAAGCCAGCAGTGGTCCCAAACCTTTTTTGTGTCAAGGACCCCCCAATTGACACTAATTAGCCCGCGGACCCCCCATTTGAAAAATATATGCCAGGGACCCCCATAAGAGAAGATGTGTACGGCTCTAGCAGTGATTCTCAACCCGTTTAATTTCAAGGGCCGCCAGTTTGACATGCATTAGGCTACGGACCCCCATTTAATGTCATTCTTATATCTGGGACCCCCAAATTATGTCGTAAAATCAATTTTGATTTAACTCTGAGAGTGTACAAATGGAACCAAATGGACCCGTCAGGGTCCGTTTGGTTCCATTTGTACAATTTATACAATGTTTTGCCTCCACTTATACGGTACCACTGATAAAGGTTATAACATTTACAAACAGAAAAGGGGCCTATAGGCTATTGATGATGATAAATAATCATTATTATTATTATCGGTTGTTATACTGACAGTGTAACGATATCTGCATGGGCGGTTTCTACGGCGATGGCCAGGGGGTCGTGACCTCTCTCGTCAGCTGCGTATTGATTGGCCCCTCTCTTCAGCAGCAGACACACCTGACTGGACACAGTAGCAAAACAATATGATAGAGAAAGAGAGAAAGTGTGCGTGTGCGTGTGCGTGTGCGTGTGTGTGTGTGTGTGTGTGTGTGAGTGAGTGAGTGAGTGAGTGAGTGAGTGGCGGCGTGTGTGCATGTGTCCAGTGGTACCCAGTGTGTCCAGCGGTGGCAGCAGTGTGCAGAGCTCCCCGTCCTCTGTGGTCTCTGTGGTTGACGTTGGCTCCGTTCAGTAGCAGGAACTCACATGCCAGCAGAGAACCCTGTTTATACACATTACACACACATGCCCATATATGGTATGTATTCACTAGAACCCTGTTTATACACACTTGACCATTCATGTATTCAATTCAGACAGACAGTCTTGTGCACTATTTTAAGGCACCCGTGGGTGGAATTTAACGACGTACAACATTAGGTGATTCTTCAAAAGGTTAGTGAAAAACACCCCCATTCAAGGGGGATTAAGATGAAGTAATTACACAGTCAAAACAAGAAAATGTCACAACTGCCAGGTGCAACGAGCTCTTGTAGCGCCCGTTTTCGTTCGTTTCCGACGTTCTTTTGTTGGTTCACTCACTGTGTATTGTCATGGCTTTCCTCTAGCTCCAGTTAGCTCATAACATTAGCTGCTGTTGCCACTCGCT
>NC_136792.1:14998125-15085625 GCF_951216825.1 Electrona antarctica | reverse complement strand
CTGGTTGCCACGCCCCCCGAGAGCCATGCTCACAGCCACCGCGCCCCGCTGAGGAGGGGAGGGGCTGTGCTGGGAGTCACAGCTACTTAATGACTGGGGGGAGCCTTTGGGCTGCGCACGCACGCACACACACACGCACACGCACACGCACACACACACACACACGGTAGAACAAAACATACATGAACCAGTTCAGCCCTACAGTAAATACATTTCACCCATTTGAAAATAGCCGATCTACAAGCTCACAATGCGTCGCGATGTGACACATTTTGAGCTTGTAGATCGAAAACTTGTTAAATGGGACATTCTGCATAATGAGTACTTTCTATTTTTGCACTTAAGCCTATAATACCCAATACCTTTGTACTTTTACTCGAGTACATTTTACTTAACAGAGTATTTCTATATTGTTCCACCACTGACGATTTGACGTGATAATGTATGATGCATGCTATACCTATACAGTACCTGTGCTGGGGGCGTGTCTGTGGTCTTCCTGTACGCCAGATCTATGCTGCCCTGGACCGTGCTGACCCAGCACTGTCTCAACTCCTCCGAATCTGCCTGCAAAACACAACCCCTGCACGCACACACACACGCACGCACGCACAGACACGAAAATCAAAGACTTTATTTATATAGGGACATGCACTGTGGTGTTCGGCTGAAAATTATCATCAAAATCCAACATGTTTGCATTCATAATTTGCTGGGCTTCGGCAGGTCAATAAGAACGTCATAATGCAATTGCGACGAATAGACACAGCTCCTTGACAAAATGTGTCTGGGCAGTGCTTGTTCCTCCGAGATGTTTCCCCTATAGCTGAACATCACCGCATAGACACTAATGTAAAGTAAACACAGTGTGGGATTGGTCAGGAATCCAGTGGTGGAAAAAGTTCTCACATCTTTTACTTAAGTAAAAGTATCAATACTGCAATTTAGAAATACTCTGTTACAAGTAAAAGTCCGGAATACAGAATTTACTTGAGTAAATGTACAAAAGTATTGGCATCAAAATGTACTTGGCATCAACATGTAACAAAAGTAATAGTACTCATTATGCTGAATGTCTCATTTAAACTTTTAAAATGTCTACAAATCTTCTGAAAATAGCAGATATACAAGCTCATAATGCGTCGTGGTGCGACTCATTAGCTTGTAGATGTTCTATTTTCAAATGGCCGAAATGTATATACTGTAGGACTGAAGTGGTTACTGTATGTTTTGTAATAATAATCAAACTAGTAATTTGTAAAGTTTTCAAATAAATGTAGTGGAGTAAAAGTACATTATTTGCCTCTAAGATCTGGTGGAGTAGAAGTAAAAGTACAAATAACAAAAAATTGGACTTAAGTACAGTACTTAGTTATATTCCACCACTGGAGCTACAAACCTCTGAGCGATTACAAACAGCCTGATGGCAATTGATTAATGGAGAGAGATTGCACACACATCATCTACTGTTATCTGTCACCGGAAATCTCGGAGACAAACAACGTTCCCGCTCTGTATACAGTGGGCGGGGTCTAACGTTCAGAACTCTGAGCAGAGCCGCGCCGCAGCGAGTATAAAATAAATTACCGGTAGTCCTCTGAGAACTTTGTTCATTTCGGCAAGACCTGCAGGAGCTGAAGCTGTAAAAAGTTTAGACATGGTCTGGAGTATTATGCTATGCAGTACGTCGAAAGTCTTACTTCTGTACGGACAGCAGCTCGAAGCAGAATCTGCGGTCGGTGGAGTCCAGAGGTTTGACGGCACACAGCCTGAGGTCCTCAAACAACCCCATGCTGTCCTCCTAAAACAAAAATAGTGTGAGCACCACTGATTATAGAAACATAGGTTTTTCAGAAAACTGTCATGATTTAGAAGACATTTTGTAGAAGCAGGTGACGTCTTAATGGGTTAAAACAGTCTTAACCTGTTGAAGGTCGGTGCAGTTTGGGGATTCTGTTGCAAGTGAAGTGATGGGGTATGACTGTAGTAGGCTGATTTTGTCATTTGTTTTCAGGTTCAGGTAAAGAAAATAAACTACAGCAGATTGAAAGCATGACAGGCTAGTACGCAACACAGCTGCAGCTAATCAAATGAATAGTGAGATTAGTTAGATTTACAGTAGGTGTGCAAGCATAGACATAGACAGCATTGACACCTAAATCTAAACACCCAATACAACACAGTGTACCGTAAGGTCAGTCTTATGCAGCCAGCCTCGTTTTAACTTTTTACCCTGCTGTAGCGCTGAATCTGAACTGGAAAACAAACTACAAAATCAGCCTAGGGTTTCATCCCCCTTTAAGTGGTTAATATTATTATTTAATAATATTAATAGTACCTTGTGTGACTTCCTATACATTAGTTGGTTGTCTCTGATGGAAAACCAGCATCTGTAGAGAAATATAGTTTCACATATTACATCTACCTGTGAGCTCCCCCTTCGCTGTAGCTACACAACAGCTGCAGACCAGGTTAAATGTAGCACAGGCTGTCAAAAAGCCTGGTGATTATATCGACACACAGACAGACAGACGTCTCTACCTCTTCCAGGTTTTAGTTTTCCGTCTAGAGCGTTTGAACAGATAACCCTGGATGGTGTCATCAGACCCAGGACATGGACCAACCACAGGCTCACCTGATGCATCCTATAAAACACACACACACACACACACACACACACACACACACAGGAGTTGCATGGTGACCCTTTGGTGTGGTTAGGGCTTTATGGGCTTTATGGTGGTCCCTGGCATATCTCTTCAAATGGGGGTCCGTGGGCTACAGGATAGTTGTACTTACTCTCTGTTGTACCAGCAGATGTTCGTTCTCCAACTCTTTTCTCTTAGCTGCACACTCCACTGACAGCTGAGCCAACTGCCACACAACATTAGCACTTAATATTAATAACACACACACACACACGCAATACAGTAGAACAAAACATCTAATACTTATCACACACACACACACACACACACACAC
The DNA here is from genome assembly GCF_951216825.1 of Electrona antarctica. NCBI lineage: Eukaryota > Metazoa > Chordata > Actinopteri > Myctophiformes > Myctophidae > Electrona > Electrona antarctica. The sequence continues at coordinate 15,082,643 of NC_136792.1, read as the reverse complement.
ACACACACACACACACACACACACACACACACACACACACACACACACACACACACACACACACACACACACACACACACACACACACACACACACGGTTTTAAATTGTTGCACTCTATACTTCAAGGTCAATACAATTATGTTGAACACAACAGAACACTAGAAAACAATGTCTGCATGTCCAGTGTTGCCAGGGTTACCTGTGACGCCATGGTTTTCATGTTAGGTTGCATATCTCTGAGGAGATCGAATCCCTGATGGAAGAATGTGTACTGGGCATGGAAGTACGAAAACACCTAACAAACAACACAAGCATTAGATACACACACACTATACTGGGCATGGAACTATGAAAACACCTAAGAAACAACAACATAAATACAACCATTATAACACACTCACTGTACATTTATAAAATAGTAACATTATAACAACAAATGCAGCTCACAGAGTTTAAGACGTCAACCTTCTGCTGTGTCTTGAAGTTATTCAGCTGAGGGAGTCAGAGGAAAGACGTATTATGATTATCTATATGCGTGTTCAGTGATAAATGCTTGCAAACTAAACCCTGTGATTTAGTCAAAACCCTAGAATAGAACGGAAAAGAATACGCTCCGTCTGTACATAACTGTAGTGTAGTCCAGGGGTTCCCAACCTGAGGGTCGCTACCCCTCTGGGGGTCCCGAAATTATTTTGGGGGTCCCGGAATTATTAAAAAAGAAAAAAACAAAAACAAAAGGGGGGTTTACATGGCCAAAGCATTTGCGGGGGTCCCCAGACAAACATGTTGACAACCCCTGATGTAGTCCCAGAGGTGTCCAGATGGTGGCATACCAGGCTGTTTCCTGTTCCGGTTCAGTTTCTGAACCCAAAAGTTCACCTGATTGTCTCGGCAGCAGCTTTAAACGAGAAACACATGTTCAAATCTGCGGCTGAGACAATCAAATGAAGCTAAAGGAAAATGAGCCAGAGCAGGAAACAGGTATGCCACCTGCCCACCTGCCCAACTTGTGAAAACCTGCGACTACAGTTATATACAGACCATATTGTCTCTGTCGGGTGGAAACCTCATATGTCCAAAACCTTTCAGGATTCAAATACAAACGTAGCAAAAGTAGAAGAACAGAACAGATTAGAACAGAACCTGCAGACAGTAGTCCAGTCCAAAGTGTTGGTAGCATTTGCGTGTCGCTAGCAGCAGGTGACTGGCTCGCTCCGCCTCGGGCGCTTTGTGACGAGGAGCCTGAGCGTTCTTCACTGCCGCGGACTCCAGATCAGCTCCGATGCGAACAAACTCTCTACGGGTCTCCGACAGCTGCGGCAGGAACCTGACACGTGAACAACAAACCTTAGCAGCATCGACCACCGTCACCTATAGTATCTGGCTATCAATGAGGTCAAAAACTAAAGGATCTTTCTCTGAGACAGTGGGGACCGGGCGGGGAACCCCCAGCCAGCATCCTTGGGTGGGGGGGTTCCAGAGGGTTAACGCGTCAAAATCTGTTTAACAACTTTGACCCCTATGTAGGCTATTTGAAAATAGCAGATCTACAAGCTTATTTCTTTTCTTTTTTTACTTTTGGAATATTTCTGAAATATTTTAACAACACAAATCTTGTTGTCTGTCACAAAACATTTGCAGATGGGGTCCACGGCCAATTCATTAGTTTGGGAGTCCTGGAGAACCACTGAGCTAAGATATAGTCTTTCAGTGCATGCGTTTGTGTGTGCGTACATACTGAGAGAACAGGTTGGTCAGCTGGTGTTTGATGGCTCGCTGTGCTTGATCAAACAGCATCTGCAAAAGAAACAACACAAAGCACTGGAAAATTAATACCACTATTAATAGAATTCCCGTTTCTTTTTAAAATACAAAATGACTACTGTATCCTTTTTTTATCAGGGCTAGTATGGTAAACTGTAATGGTTTAATATGACTAATAATATCCATATTATAGATATTACTGCTACTATAGTCACATAAATGTTGATTTACTGCTTCAAATCATAATGACTAAGATTAGCCATATTATTTATAGTAGAGTACTAGTAATTCTAATCACAACTACTGCAAATATTGCAACAGTTATTGTTATAAAGTAATAAATAATTATGATCATTATTAATATTTTAAGGGTAAACTCACAGTGTGGAAGTTGACCATCTCCTGAAGAGCCTGACTGAACTGGTTCAAACATGTCTGAAAACACACACACTTTATAGTCAACAATAATACTGTCTCACTGACCCGCTCCGGGGACAGCGACAGGTGGAGAGTTTGACTGGGGCGGTACACCTGTCAAATGGTAATGCAGGTGTCGGGCGGGCTCAGGGAGGACAGAAACCTCTCGTGGAGCAGAAGGGGAAAAGCCCGCTAACTTTCAGTAGTACAGACCGTGAAAGTGCGGCCGCACGATCCTTCTGTCTTTTTGGGTTTTATGCGGAAGGTGTCAGAAACGTTACCACAGGGATTTGGGAAATAGGAACATATTCTGGTTAGGATTATTAGGCAAAAGGTTAGGATGAGAAATAAGCCCGGTTTATACTGAATCGTGCACTGGTGTTGTGCACCACAAATAGCAGATTCACTCACTGTCCTCCAGGTGAGACAGACAACCCAGTGTGTTATATTGTAACACCAGTCGTGTGGCAGACATTATTCCATCATAATATATAGATATTAAGATGCTATTCAACAGCTGTACTGTGTCGCTCAGTTGAAACCTTACCATTATGACGCTGTCTTTCCTGTGATTGGTGGAGAGCTCTGCCAGGCTGGCCAGGAACAGCTCATTGGCTGCGTTGTACGCTTGCCCCGCATCCACCATTTTACCACAATGTGACATCACCTGGGAAAGCCATGCCATGACAGACACACATTTTTTAAACACACACACAGTCTACAAAAACACACTAAACACACACCTCCTCAACCACACACACACACACTCTGTAACACACAGCTCAGCAGTAGTCGTGGCAGTGCAGTACAGTAATTATAGCTGAGTCCAGGGTGGAACACACTCCTCATTCTGTATATTTAACCATATATTACATCAAGTGGAATACAGTTCTACTTGGCACTGACGGCTCTGCTAGACCGGGAGACCTCTGTTACTGAACAATAAACTCATAATAATACTGGTATATCACTTATCCAACCTTTATAGTAAAAGGCAAGCTGTACATACCTTTTCCACCTGGCTTTCTAATTGAGTGACATCAGTTTCACACTGCTCCAGACTCAACCTGAACCACAGTCACGCGCACGCGCGCACGCACGCACACACACACACACACACACACACACACACACACACACACACCGTGTTAATTGTTGGTAAATAAATGGAGTTATGGAGCGTGTCAAACCACCAAAAGTGTGTGTGTGTGTGTGTGTGTGAAAGAGAGACTCACCTAAACGCAGGGGAGTCTTTGACACACTCTTCAAAGTCCAGCAGGGTCTCCATCGTGTAAAAGTATGTGTTCAAACTGTCTTCAGTGACAGATAATAACGATGATCAATATGACTGATTGAAATCTCCACACATCTTCCTCCGACTGCAGCCAAAACGACGCTTTCCAATGAATATTTCCAATGCAGAACTTCAGTGGAAAGCTCGCATCATAACGGGAAACCAGATGTTGTCTAGATAATTGTCTTTTTTCCCCAAACAAACGTGCTGTATATATAATTTACAAATGCAAAGTTTAACGCGGAGTTGCATGCACGTCTATGTATCACTCAAGTCCAACACAGGACAGTTTACAAACAAACATTACAAAGTACAGTATTGTACATTACATTATTATATTTACATGTACTAGCCGGGTTAACAGCTGTTCATAGCCTATGCTTCGCTGCTACTCGCTAAATGAAATGACTGTTCCTTCCTGTAAACATCCGGTAACCGGGTTCATATCCTTCATCTGTCTAAACCCACGGTACGTTTTTGCCTCGCTTTACTAAAATAAGGAATTTAATGTCCGCTCAAAATGTATGTAGGCGTAGCATGATTTTGTCATAACTTTGATATAAACTATCATCATTTGATAGTTTAACTTAGCTTAAAATTATATATATATAAAAGGTCTGGTCTGATAGTAGCCTAGTCGATCACATGCACATCCACAACTAATAAAAAAGTACCCATGTCTGTATTGTCTGTCAAGTCGATTTCAAAAGATAAATAGGACTTCCGTGTGTGGACTACAAAATAAACTATTATACGTCCATTCATTGTCTCCACTCTCCACCAGGCCGAAGGCATGGGGAGAGAGTATGTTTTGCACTCCGTCCGTGTGTGTGTGTGTGTGTGTGTGTGTGTGTGTGTGTGTGTGTGTGTGTGTGTGTGTGTGTGTGTGTGTCCTTCCTTCCGTCCGTCGGTCCGTCCTTCCGTCCGTCCGTTATCAGCTAATCTCTGGCACCATTGGCCCGATCCATGCCAAACTGTGCACACACACTCCCTGGATGCCAACGACGAACCTCTGCCCCAAATATTCCTCAACGGCCTGTTATAGCGCCACCATGAGGCCGATTTAGGCAAAACACATTTCTGTAGATAACTCGTACACATTTGATCCATACATCACACAATTCGGTATACACTATCTCCATAGTCATGTGATCAACACAGATCTGCACAATTTCCCATCTTCCATCCTGATTGGCTAAGATTGGCTTCCAAAACTCACATGATTGGTCCGTTTCAAACAAAATGCCACAAATCACAAGCACAGTGTCCAATTTCCATGAAATTATACACGCACATTTCCACTAGGCAGAGGACGACATGCCACTATTTTTTCCCCAAATCAGCCTCACGGTGGCGCTATAACAGGACAATTCCTGTTTTTACCTATAACTGCATCGACAACTTATGTATGCGCACTCCCTAGAGGCCATGGAAAAACATTTTCCCTGCATCCCTCCACATCTGCCGGTTATAGCGCCACCATGAGGCCGATTTCTGCAAAACACATTGTTTGTGTTAGTCGCACAGATTTAATCCAAATCTCACGCACATCGGTACACATGATCTCTGTAGTCATGTGATCAAGACGAGCCACTGATTAGCTAAGATTGCCTTCCAAAGTTTTCAGGAGTAGCCCGTTTTGTAAAAAATGCTGCACATGTCCTGCTCATCCAGAATTCTATCCTCAGAGATGCTATGAGTGATCTGGCTCTGCATTTCCTCAACAAAACGAAGAAAATTGTTGCAAGAAACAAACAAACAAAAAAACATGTTTATATTACTCCGAAACATGTTTGCCAAACATCACACACACACTCCTATCCTCCTGGTGGAGACCTGTGCCCAGAAGGGCACTTTTTCTAGTTGCAGTCTGTTCCGTTCTTATACTCTAAGGTTCCGTTAGTTTTGTGTTTAATTATTATTGTATATGGTCAAGTAATAGTCTTAAAGGACCACTTCACCACTTTTCAACCTACAATAATCATGATAAAATGGCATATTTTTTTTCTACTCAGTCTGCGTCTCATATGGCTGTGGCAGTTCACAAAAGCGTCCACCAATAGTGACATCATCAATGGGGAATCCAAGCTAATAGAAACTGCAGGCTTTCTAGTCCTGAAAAGTTGCAATGCGAAAAAGGAAGCCATCGTTCTCAAGATAATTAAAATCTAAAACATTTTGCAAAAAGAAATCTGCATAACGATGATGTCACTGGTGGACGGGTTTCTGAATTGACCACCGTGGGCCTCAGGTTAAATGCCAAGAAAACTGATGTTATCACCTATCCTATAACATCTCACCAGATTATCCACCTCTGACAACAACAGGAGGAACTGTGCAGAAGGAAGTCAAGGACTTCAAGTACCTGGGCTCATGGGTCAACTCAACCGAGCAGGATCTGAAAGTGAGGAAGGCACTTGCATGGAGGGCCCTGAATGGCATGACCAGTGTATATGGAACTCCAATCTCCCCTGACAAATCAAACTCAGCTTCTTCTATGCAACGGTGGAATCTGTTCTTCTATATGGCACGTACATGTTACCAACAAATACCTGTATGTGGGAATACCTATAAGCCAGAAAGTAGCAGCCAGGAGAATGAGACTAGCAGGACACTGCCAAAGACATCACAAGAACTGCCAGCCAGCAAAGTAGTGCTGTGGGAACCAACACATGGGCATCGATCAAGAGGACGTCCCACATTAACATATGTGGATTTACTCAAGAAAGACGCTGGAGCGCAAAGCACCAAAGAGCTGGCCAGATGTATGGAGAACCGGGATGACTGGAAGCGACGATGGAGAGCTCGTCTGAGGATGACCTATAGAGATTATATAATTGGGAGATCTAAAGGTAAGAGATCCTTTGACGAATGACTGTGAGCTTCAGTTCTTTAACGACAGCACAGAACTGCCAGGCGGAAGAAGTAAAAAAAAAACGGGAGAAAAACAATAGGTTCTGCATGGCTTGGCCCCTAACTATACAGATTATTATTGTAAGAACAATTTTGCCCACTAGCAGGCCGGATGACCATGACTCAGCCATAGCCAAGGAGTTCCCAATGCAGCAACACATAGACTGACAGATACAGAGATCTCCATATAGCCTATATGGGCATATGTCTGTTGTAGGATTGAGGGTCGTGTAGCAGCCCGAACCTCTAGTTTATACAATAATGGCCATCTATTTTTAGCAGTGGTGGCCAAGCTACTTTAAGATGTAATACACTTCATATATTTAGAAAGTAACTGAGTTACACTAAAAGCTATTCTTCAAAATAGGTATAGCAATTACACTGCAATGTATTAGTTGAAGGTCTTTGTAACCAATATGGTTGGTAGTGTGGTGGAGGACATGTATGACACGTGAGAGATTTACACATACTATACCGTGCTGTATTCAACGTACTGTACTAATGGATGGAGATGGAGCATTCTCTTTTTGATGTGATGACAAACTGAACTCAAAACTCAGCTACATCATTCTGAAGTAGCCTAGTGAACATCCAAACCACAAGCTACTGGGAAATGTAGTTAAGCCCAACATAACTGTCCCCAAACAGGCACTGTCCATTGCTTTGGTGCTGAAACTACAATGTAAATGTGTTTATCTCCCTCCCTCCCTCTCTTTCTCTCTCTCTCTCTCTCTCTCTCTCTCTCTCTCTCTCTCTCTCTCTCTCTAACACAACCTTCTCTTTCTGTCTCCCACTCCCTTCCCTCACACTTACGCACACACGCACGCACTTACGCACGCACGCACTTACGCACGCACACACACACACACACACACACACACACACACACACACACACACACACTGCAATATCACGCATGACTGCCTCATCATCATCAATCATATTAATGGAGGACAATATGGTTTTTGAAAGACAGAGAAGCTCTGTCTCTCTCTCTCTCTGTCTCTCTATCTCTCTATCTCTCTCTCTCTCACCCTCCCACTCCCACTGTCAATCCCTCCCCGTCACACTGTCTCTCTCTCTCCTTCTCCCCTTCATTCCCTCTCCTCCTCTTTTCCAACAAGACTCTCCCTGAAATTTAAAACTCATAGTTACCAGGGATACAACACACACACACACACACACACACACACACACACACACACACACACACACACACACACACACACACACACACACACACACACACACACACACACACACACACACACTAGTAGCAAGGCAGGTGTAACTTGATATGCCACCTCCACCTTGGAGCCACTGCTACACTTTTCTAAAGGTTTTCCTCAATAGGACGGTGATGGTGATGTTTTGAACTGAAGATGGAGGTTTATAGGATCAATACAGTCACCAGGACGTCTTCAATTAAGGACCCTTGTCTCACCATCATTATTGGAATAAATAGATATTGATACTGTCTAAGGACTATTAGCCCATCATGGCCAACCGGCAGAAGAGAGTCATGTTTTCCTTGGGCGGCGTGTTGAGCTTCGGCTCAGTTCTGACCGTGGCCGTAGCCGTGGGCCTTCCCTTCTGGGTCCAGGCGACCGTGCTGTGCCGAACCGGGGCAGAGCTGGTCAACGCCACGGGACATGAACTGGACAAGTTCTTGGGGAAAGTGAGTTACGGGCTGTTCCACGGCGAGAGAGTCAAACAGTGTGGACTGGGTGGAAGACCATTCAGATTCTCATGTGAGTATGGTTTGTTTACGACATCATGGAGACCTAAAACATTTATGTGTTAACCACTTTAACCACCATACTTCATTGTCCAGGATTCCAATGGCTCTACAGTATACTTGACCCCCTCCTGTTTTCCCTTTATGCTAAATATCTTCCATAAAAATAATACATCTGCTAATACTGCTATACATCTGTGTTTAGGCTACCCCAGAATAGGGATGATAGCGTTCATGTTTATGTGATCAACAGCATGCAGTACAAGATAAAGTTTCTGCAGATTAACAGTCAACCACGTAATGCACTGTATGTCTGTCTGCTTACCCGTCACCTATACTGATCTAGGATCTGATCCTGGCACTCCTTGCTATTGGTTGATTGTAATGTCACTGATCATATTAAACTCAGAGGTCTGCAGTAGTACTGTATTAATCAGGGCTAGCAGAGTGTGTCATTGCATCCAATACAATCACATTCCTCTGAATGCACGAGTGGTTTGGAACATTGCTGGTGCGGCTTTAGACAGACCGTTAAACAAACAAGTCTGTTGGCAAAGTGACTGCTTATCTGATTATCAGTTCAGAACCCTGAGCTGTTCATATTTGTTATAACATTTACAGTCAAATAGTAATATGTTCAGTTTTGCCCTGAATGTGACAAAGAACAGAACAGAACAGAACAGAACAGAACAGAACAGAACAGAACAGAACAGAACAGAACAGAACAGAACAGAACAGAACATGGCAGGCCAGGAAAGATTCTTTATTGCTGTGTTAATGAGCTGTAGTGCTCATTAGGGGATGTTTCGGCTTGGCGGCTTTCACTGAAGAGACACAGAACAGGTCTGTTCTCGCCCTAACACACACTACACACGCACACACACACGCACACACGCATGCATGCACACACACAGAGAGAGATATTAACTCTCCCACCCCCCCCCCCCCCCCCTCTCTCTCTGTAAGTCCCCCCATCCATTGACCTTTACTAATCATCTCTCTCTCTCTCTCTCTCTCTCTCTCTCTCTCTCTCTCTCTCTAGTCTTCCCAGACCTGGCCAATGCAATCCCAGTAGGCCTCCATGTCACCGTTGTGATCTTCTGCTGTGTCCTGATCGTCTTCTCGTCAGTGGCGACAGGCTTCTTCTTCTACAACGGTCTGGGCAGTCCGTACGAGACGCTCCACGGCCCGATGGGACTGTACCTGTGGAGCTTCAACTGCTGTGAGCAACACATATCTGTTTATTAGGATGTTTTACAAGGCATTTCATCAAATAGAGTCAACAGATTCAAAGATATACCATAAACAAAACACTAGGGGGGCATCATAACAACATTGAATTCACTCACTTCAGTCAATTTACAATTTACAATTTAGGCATTTAGCAGACGCTCTTAATCCAGAGCGATTTACATTAAGCAAGAACAAAAAGCATGGGAATACATCACATATATAAAAAGCATTTATCAAGAAACATGCGTAAGCTAAGAACGTAACTAGAACATATCTATATATAATGACACTATACATATAAGCTATACATATATATTATACTATGCTGTACTGTTATTGTGCTGTCTACATGACATAAGTCTGTTTCAAATGCTATCTAAGTCTAAAAAGTGCTGTCTAAGGGGGTAGGGTAAGTGCTATGGGCCATGGTGGAGTCTGAAAAGGTGGGTTTTCAAACTACGGCGGAAGATCGGGAGTGATGCTGCAGTTCTGATTGCAACGGGAAGTGCATTCCACAGTTTTGGGGCCAGAAGGGAGAAGAGTTTGGGACGTGTGGAGCGTTGTCCTGGCGTTTTTAGTGAGGGTACTTCCAGCTTCCCTGCGTTGGCTGATCTGAGTGCGCGGGAGGGTTTGTAGGGTTCAATCATGCTTGCAAGATATGGGGGAGCCATACCTTTGGTTGCTTTAAATGCCAGCATCAGAGTTTTGTATTCTGTGCGGGCAGCGACCGGGAGCCAGTGCAGGGAGCGGAGCAGGGGGGAGACATGTGAGAATTTTGGCTGGTTGAAGACCAAGCGAGCTGCGGCATTTTGGATCAGTTGGAGTGCACATGCCGGTAGGCCAGTGAGGAGGGAGTTACAATAGTCAAGTTTTGACTATCAAGCATGTCAATAATGGATGAAATAGAGGTTTCTTTTTTGACAAGGTGAATCAAATTATTTCTAGTGCAACACGTTCAATATTTATAAAAACCCCACAGAAAGACTTAAAGCTGCACTATATGCTCTATGCACTATGCTTTCTTCTACCCTGGAATTTAACCTGGTTTCCTGTGCAAGTGCTGACATTCTTTACCATTGAGCTATTAGATGCTTGCTCAGGGGATGAATTGAATCTTGACCATCAGGTCATTTTATAGGTGAGACATGACCTTTGACACCATCTAAATAAATGTGTCAATACTAGAGCAAGGAGACTAAACCCCAATTATATAAGTTATATTGTATTAACATAAAGATTGAAAAAAAGTTATAGTCAGTTAAAAGTCAGTTATAGTGGTGCTTTAAACCACTTTCAGCGACAATGTTTTACCCCAGAGATACAAAGTTTCTGCCCAACAGCCATGATACTACTACTACTAGTCTACTACTGCAATTGAGTGTTTAAGTGTTTATGTTTGTTTGTGTGTGTGCGCGTGTGTGTGTGTGTGTGTGTGTGTGTGTGTGTGTGTGTGTGTGTGTGTGTGTGTGTGTGTGTGTGTGTGTGTGTGTGTGTGTGTGTGTGTGTGTGTGTGTGTGTGTGTACATGTGGTGGTGCAGGTGCATGCAGCTTCTTGGTGATGGTCCTGTTTGGTTCGGAGGTGAAGCTCCATCGCCTGTCAGAGCGCATCGCTAACTTCAACGACGTCACCTTCGTCTACCAGACGCACAGCGAGCGCTACGACCGCTGCTTCTGGCTCCTCTTCCTAGTCTTCGTTGTCCACACCGTCAACATCCTGCTCGTGCGGCTGGCAGGGTTTCACTTCCCCTTCAGTGAAGACAAGGAGTCTGACCTCAACACTGGAGCTGCGGATCTCATGTACTGAACTCATTATGTGCTGAATGCATGACCCACTGAACTCACGATCTGTTGAACTCAGGAACTGCTCAAGTCATGACTTGCGGAACTCATGAACTACTGAATTCATGATTATATTCTACGTTGAAGTCATGACCAGCTATATTCACAGAACTCTAGTTTATGAAATCAGCTGAGTACACGTTTGATGTACTGATTTCTGCTGACTCACATGAGGTGAGAACTGGGTGAGATCTGATCTCATTGTTTGGCAACTGAGCACTTCTGCCTCAATGAAAGGGAAAGAAAAGCATTCAAACTAATAGCATCATGAATCCATATCATGATTCATGATATGATACCAACTGGCACCAAGAATCCAAGATGTTAAATGTATTTATCCAGACAAGGTCGAGCCAACAATGGTATTATCTTTCTTCATACTTCATACAATTACACTCATTCACATGTACAACCACACTGTTGGTTCCTGGGAGCTGACCAGTACAACTACAGTCTACTACTGTTGGTCACTGGGAGCTGGTCAGTACAACCACAGTCTACTGCTGTTGGTCACTGGGAGCTGGCCAGTACAACCACAGTCTACTACTGTTGGTCACACTGGGAGCTGACCAGTACAACCACAGTCTACTACTGTTGGTCACACTGGGAGCTGACCAGTACAACCACAGTCTACTGCTGTTGGTCACACTGGGAGCTGACCAGTACAACCACAGTCTACTACTAGTCTGTTGGTCACTGGGAGCTGACCAGTACAACCACAGGCTTCTACTGTTGGCCAGTGGGAGATGACCATACTCATATACACCCTCCAGTACCACACACAGTGACCCAGAGGTTCGTCTAAGTCTACGTTTCTTCCTGTTGAAAGGATCCAGGCTTATGGGACAGTTGAGCCTCCCATCACATGCTCACTTAAGTGCTCGTTAAGCCTCGTTAAGTCTCTCTTCTTCCGTTTGGGTGAAAAGACAGCGTCTAGCGTTCCCTCACATGGACAACAGACAGACAACAGACATGCTAGCACTCCTTAAGAATGCACAGGAGAGCCAGGCACCCATGCGGGGTTCGGGTGACGTGTTTGTGTTTCCGTTTGATTGTGTCTTGTTCAACAGGGAGGTCCCATTAAAGGCCAGGATTTCACCTGCCTGTTGACAGGCACATACTCTGTCATCCCATTAAGGCCTGAGGCTGATTCTAAAAATGTCTTCTAAATACAGTTGCTCAAGCTTCATATTCATGTAAATATATCCAAATATTGGCACAAATTTTCACGATTATTCTAAAGTATGGCTAAAATCTAAAATGAGTCACCTCTCCACACTTGGTCAATTGTTCAGAAAATATTCTGCATTAGAACAACTGAGATTATCACTCCATAATGGGATGTTGATAAATAATAATATTATAATGGCAGAATATAAAAAAATGATGCATCTGTTTATATATAGTGTTGGTTAGACTGGTTATGTTTCTAACACACAATGCACAAACAAACTGTGGGATCCAGACTGATTTATGAATGTTTGGTAAGAAATTATTAGTCTGTTCGAACACATTGTTATCATTGTAACAATTCTGTATGTGCCATCTGTCCGTTTAATTTACTAACAACATGTTCTGTATGAAATTGGAATGCATGGTTTTGTTTCAGCCACTAAATAAAAAAAATCTCTATTACTTTACTTTACTTTCAGATACCAAATAGTCTGCACTTCAGAAGTGTGTGTGTGTGTGTGTGTGTGTGTGTGTGTGTGTGTGTGTGTGTGTGTGTGTGTGTGTGTGTGTGTGTGTGTGTGTGTGTGTGTGTGTGTGTGTCTGAGCTCAGGGACGTTACTATAGACACAGAGCCTATCAATCTAAATCAACACACAGACTGAGTTGATTTGCAGCTTGTTATTGTGATCAATATGGAAGTGACTAGTGAGAGAGGGAGGAAGAGAGAGAGAGGGGGTAAAGGGAAAGAGAGATAGAGAGAGGGACCGAGGGAGAGAGAGAGAGAGAGGGAGGGAGGGAGGGAGGGAGAGAGATAAAGACAGACAGAGAGTGATCGTGTATCATTTTATCTTGAACTGTCATTCCTGACTACATGGTGAAACAAGGTAAGAGACGAGTTGTAATAACTGACAGTTGGACTGAACTATAATATGAATACTGAGCTGTATAGAGAGGGTCAAAGTTAAAGGTATAGGGTAAGTGATAGTTTTTCGTTAAAACATTTTCTTTGTCATAAGGTTAAAGCTCTAAGTAATCATTGCTATAGAGTGTTTGTTCAGTAACAGGTCTGTCTCCCTGTCTGTTGCTCTTTAATAAACAGAAAACACATTTTCAAGCAACAGGACAGGAGAGAGAAATGTATCCGCTTCAAATGTATAGTGTTCCAGTTAAAGAAAAGTCTGCTAAATTAATGTATGTGTGCCATCACTTCCAATTTCACTGGTTTAATCTGTATCATATGTGAGACGAATTGAGTTCTCACTATTGGTTGTATTATTGGTATCCTGACCTGAAAATGCATTTGTTTACTAGAGCTGCATGGAGACATTAAAGTTACTCCTTTTAGTCTATAGCAATGAGTACTATCCAAATACAGAACTATTTAACACTTATTTTATCAAATAAATAACACATCTGTACCATTATGGTAAGATCTGATCCATATAGCCTAATTTATGTTGAAGATATACTACAGTACATATATAACTTTTTGAATATCCATGTTTACAGAGAGGGTGAGTTCTACATTGACAGTAATACGCCATACAGTGTATATTCACACCATTATAAAAAGAGAACTCAACGTATTTGAATTATTCACGGCGGTAAATACAGTATATGGAAGAAAATATTATGCAGGGATAAATGGATTGATTGATTGATTGGTTGATTTATTTATTTATTAATTGATTGATTAGTTGGCTGGTTGGCAGGTTCTTTGGTTGGTTGATTTAATAATATATATAATTAATATAATATATATATAATCTATAAACAATTGTGAAATTATATAGGCCATTGTAGGCTGCCGTATTTGTGTTCACTTTATAATACAAAATACAATATGATGCAAAATAATTAGTGTTTTGTTGTGTGCTTATTATGGTTGGACTTTTTTTTATTACATTTACCATATAATACAAAACATTGATTGTGTAAATAATAAATAGTGCAGCTGCAGCCTTACCCCTGCTGACCTCTAGCTGTCACTGTTGATCCATCATCAGCAGCATTTCATGATGATTAACTTGATTTTATGTGGCCCATAAATAGCAAATTTAGTCCACAATGTTGCCTGTGACTGTTTTGAGAAGGAACTTGGAAGTCAGCAGCTTAGAGAATTGATTTCTGTCCCGCTTGTTTCTTCTTGAATGTTGTGCTACATCTAGAGGCCAACAGGCGTCACTGCAGTGAATCTGTCTGCACACTTACAGACTGGCAGAATCACAGGGAAGGGAAAGTGATAGGAGAGATAATGATGCCCCATTCAGTGTGTAAATAGAACACAGCTAAAGTTCCATGTCATTGATGTCCATGTCGGCCTTCAACCGAGCTGATTCCACAATACCAGAGGGAGCGACAATGATCTGGTACTACCCAAATATAGAACAACTGAACAAACATGGGGAAATTCTCATTCTACTACTTAAAACTAGCCTGAAAAACCACCAGGAGACCTCAAGGGGATGTAAATGCAATTTCCCAAAGAAAGGTCTTCCACTGCCCATACTGTCCCCTTTTCTCTTTTATACAAGTGTTTGGTTTTTGCTGATGACAGTAGCCTACTATATGTGTTATTTATCATGCTATGTTGATGAATCAAATACAATGGAAACAAGTCCCCAGGACATTTTGGTGTTATCCGTTTAGCCGTAATGTCTGACAGTACTAGCCTGGCTAATTAGCCAGACCGAATCAGCCATTGGCAAAAAAAAAATTGCCTGCCGGCGGATTACGGTCTGGAGAGGCTCAATTGTACGCCCATTTCCTACACCAGAGAACTGGTGTGGCCAATCGGGACACGGTATGCAATATGGGCGGGCTTTGGTACAGTGACGTTCAATGCTTGAGACCTTTGACTGACAGTAGCTCTGACCAATTGCGTCAAAGAGAAAATGTTTGAACCCGCCCCCCCGGGAAACAAGATCCATACACAGCATCTCCAGACTCAAATACCACACGACAGTGTGATTTTAGTCTGGCTTATTAGCCAGGCTATGACAGTATGACAGTGCATATATTAGTTATTATGGTGGTAGTTGGCGGTAGTAATCGTGGTAGTATAATAATAGCCTAGTAGAAGTCGAGAAAAAAGTTGTACTAGTACATGACATGTGTTGCTGTTGTCAGATGGAGAGTACAGAGGCAGTCAACAGACAGGAGGAGATGAAGGACATTAAAAGGAGATTGTCTGAACTGGACAAGTGGAGACAGGTGTTCACCTGCCACAGGTAAACAACTGAACTGTCTAGATTTCAACAATATTCATCAAAGTAGTCCCTGTACTTAATCAGTAAGTGATGAAGTAATACACATTTAGCCTGCACATGCATGAGAAGTACAACTTGTCATGGTGTAATTTTGTTTACAGCTTGGAACTTCAACATGTAACAGTAAGTGTCTGTCTGTCTGTCTGTCTGTCTGTCTGTCTGTCTGTCTGTCTGTCTGCCTGCCTGCCTGCCTGCCTGCAATTTAAACCAATGGAAAGATCACATCACTATCATCCAACCAGACGCTCACTCTAAGTCTAAGGGGTCCTGTGTGTGTGTGTGTGTGTGTGTGTGTGTGTGTGTGTGTGTGTGTGTGTCGAGACAGCGAGAGAGAGAGAGAGAGGCAGACGGACGGAGAGGCATTTAGTTTCATTGTTGACACCGCAAGGTTACTCTCTACATCCACCTCTGTAGTAGGAACACTAGTAGGCTATTAGTAGTATAGCAGCATTAATGCTATACCACTACACTAGTAGTAATAGTAGTAGTAGTAATAATTATTCTTATACACTGCTAGTATTGTAGCTACAGTTAAAGTACTAGGTCAAAGTGATGACAGATTACCAGGAGCTGGTCCGCTCCATACCAGCTCTACAACAGCACGGCACTCTGGGATACATCCAGCTGCTGCAGCATCAACTGGACAGAGTCCCTGATGTGAGTTTAACAAACATGTTATTTTAAGATATGCAAGATATTAAGAAGACAAAAAACATGTCTCAAATATTACATTGTGATATATTATTTTGGAAATCAATGATTTGGGCCATTTTCTTGTTAGCTATGAAACAAACTGTGCTGAGAGGGGTTCAGTGTCGGAGAGAGCAAGTGTAGGACAGCTGAAAGGGTGCATGCACCATGTGTGTCTGTGTGTTGTGTTTAGGGTTGGGACCCGGTCGGAACAGTTCCATTTCAGACCCGGTTCCGAGATTGAAGAACCGGAATCGGTTCCATCATATTTGGAACCATTTCTGGAACCGTTTTTCATCACAATGTCATCTGTTATACAATGACTATACCAGTGGTTCTCAAACGTTTTAATTTCACTCTGAGAGAGCACAAATGGAACCAAATGGACCCATTTGTACTCTCTCAGAGTTACAGACCTGTAAGGTTCCTATAGGAATCGTTTAAGGGAACCATTAAGGAATCGGACCGGTAAGAGGGAATCGTTAAGGAACAGGAATGGTTGAAGTCCTAAAGGTTTCCAACCATTATTTGTGTTACTATGTTAGTTCACAGTATGTGAGCCGTGTCGTCTGTACCCTGTGTGTCAGTGTTGTGTGTGTGTCTGTGTGTGCTGTGTGCGTGTGTGTGTGTGTGTCTGTGTGTGCTGTGTGCGTTCCAGAGGGCTGAGAAGAAAGAAGAGGAGAATGAGGAGGGCTCGGCGAATGCTCCTCCTGCAGGCGTTCATCAGGCTCCAGGAGGAACCAGGAGGCGTCTCGCCACGACCCCATACTCCGTCCCCAGAACTCTGGCGGTGTCCCCCAGCCTCGGCGGACTGTCCGTCACCCCCGACCTGGCTGTGGTGGGTCTCAGACTAATGATCATTAAGAGCTTCAACCCTGTATATGTATATGTATGCTTCGTTGTCCGGGGTCCTCCAGGGGTCTGTACTTGGCCCCGTCATTTTTTCTCTCTCATGCACCAAAGCCTATCGTTGAAAGTTTGTGCGTTACGACTTGCCCAGAACAGAACAGGGATGCTATAGGGTTCATGTAGATATATGGAAAATAAATAAATGCAAATAAAATAAAATAAATGACTAACTACTTAGTAGTGCTTGTGTCAGTTTGGTCCATAGACTCATGCTCGTGGGACAGTCCACTCTATGGGATGTATTTCTATAGAAATACGAGCGGGCTACCTGACACCATCAACCAACGATGACCAGCTCTGTGTGTGTGTGTGTGTGTGTGTGTGTGCACGTGCGACACAGCAGTCCAGTCATCTTATTAATTTATGGCGCTGTCAAGTGGCAGATCGACCAATGAGAGCTGTTATCTCCAGTTAACAGTGCTGGAAAGTAACATATAATTTAAACTAATGTAATTACTTTTTCCAGTAACTAGTAATATAACTAATTAGGAAAAGTGCCCCTCCTGGTGGCACTATAGAGTGTCGCAGTCCCGCCCCCTACCAGGGCCCAGGAAAGGATTCTCCGTTCATTTTCCTCATAGACATTTCAGAAAGTATTTATTTAAAGACGTTTACGCCACGGACAAAGCCAACTCTTGTCGTGAAACAAACAAAAATTTTCGGGCCAAACAAAGAATTAGAAAGTAGAAAAAAACGGCAGGTTACAAGACTTTTTTTGTTGTTTTTCTTCTATGTAATTATTTGTTTGGTCCAAAATATTGTGTGTGTTGTCATGATTTGTCACGACTCGAGTTGGCTTCGTACGACGCTTAAGGTCTTTCAATAAATACTTTTTGAAATGTCTATGGGAAAAATGCATTGTGATTCATTTCCTGGGCCTGGCGTCGTCATGAAAGGGGGTGGGACTGCGACGCTCTATAATAAGCCAATGTGAAAAGGGTGCCATTTCTTCTTACGCCTTAGATGGCAATTGGATGATTTGAGGCATTTTGTTCCAAAAATGTGTTTTGCAAAAATCCACCTGTTGGTGGCGCTAGAACAAGCCAATGTGAAAAAGGTGGGATATATCCCTCAGCCTAGTAGGAACGTCTGTGAAAGATTCCACGTAAATTGCATGCTGCGTTCATGATTTGAGGCTATTTGTTCAAAAAACGGGCCAATCCTGTAAACTTTGAAAGCCAATGTTAGGCAATCAGGATGGAATATGAAATATCAGACAGATCTGTGTTGAGCACATGACTATAGAGATAGTGTGTAACGATTTGCAAGATTTTTGGCCAAAATATGGAGGAGTAATATAAAAAAGTGTTTTACAAAAGTCGGCCTCCTGGTGGCGCTATAACAGGCCGTTCTGGAAGATTAGCAGCAGCTAGAGGCGGGATCAAGGCAGCACTGTGTATGCCTTGATCCCGCTCTAGCTGCTGCTGATTGGCCAGGCCGTTTTGTGGCCGGGCATCAAGTCTGCCTGAGAGTTCCCAGATGGGAGCAGGAGGGGGGAACCCAGTGTACTCTCTGCTGCCCCATCTGGCGGAGTCAGGTTACATCGTTAGCCTGGCGCAGCCAGACTTCATCCGCCCTATTGCATATGCCCCGTGGCAGATTAGTGCAGCGCAGTGGTATATTAATATTAGTATCGCAACGCGAGGCTAGTTCATCGTTGGCATCTAGGGAGTGTGTCTGCAAAGTTTGGCATCGACCGGGTTAACGGTGCCGGAGATTAACTGGTAACGGACGGACGGACAGACGGACACAATCACACACACAATCACAGTGCAAAACATACTCTCTCCCCATGCCTTCGGCCTGGTGGAGACAATTACTTTACAATTTGAGTAATACTATTACTAATATGTTACTATTTTCCAAAAGTAACTTGTAATGGTAGACTGGGTTGGGATGGAGTTGCTTTGCAGGCTGCTGATCCGGTCTAGATCTAGACTCTCAGGAGAGCGGATATGGAAATGAAGCGCAATGATGCGTCTGTACATGAATTATCAGATGCAAAAGGGCGGGCCTTAAACCATCTGGAACAAACTGGGTATAGTGACAAAATATAGTTAGCTTTGGCAGGGAGTAATATGTAAATTAATAATATAAAAAGAAAATTAAGTAACTGTAACAGGTAATATATTACTGTTTTTGAGTAACCTTTCCAACACTGGTAGACAAGCAGCATCTCTTAATTTGTTGTATCAATGTATAATATTGATATTAACGAGCTATTTAGTAGTATGATGTACTGTAGGAAGAAGTACAGTAGCTTCATTTAACAGACAGCCTGGTCAGACAGGTGTCGATTGCTATCTCTCTTGAGTCTTACATGTGCACAAGCACTTGGGGGCACACACACACACACACACACACACACACACACACACACACACACACACACACACACACACACACACACACACACACACACACACACACACACACACACACACACACACACACACACACACACACACACACACACACACACACACACACACACACACTTCTACAGTTTCATTATGTCTTTGTTGTTTTACAGAACCTGAGGAAGATTTTGTTTGGTGGAACGTTTCACGTCTTCAACTATGAGTGGAGGAAATCTTTCTTCAAGTTCAGAGAACCTTTTTCAGAACTGTCCTATGCTCTGGAGGCAGAGAGAGTGAGTTCAAATACAATTGCTTTTATTATATTATATTACTACCACTATTACTACTACTATAATACTGCTGCTGTTAATACTGCTACTTATACTGCTACTATACTACTACTGCAACCAACTAACTTGAATGATCAGACCTATAGTACGATATGGAATCGGTAACAACAGTATTCAAGCCATGCCCACGAGCATGTAGTCTTGCATAGCCAGACATAGTAGTAGTCAAATAGCTCCACATAATACATTACTGATGCATCAAATCTAGATTAAATTATGCATGGGCTTGAGCCCCTTGAAGGACTGCCAACAACCTTAAACGTCCACTGCGTCATATCACCGCCCCAATGTGAAGGGCTGTCTTAAAGTCTTTGAAGTTTACATTGGTTCTGTGATAGAAACTAGATTGATCCTGTGGGGGAATTTCAGTAGTCCAGAGCAGCACAGCAGTTAAGAGTTACAGGAGTAAGGAAAGTACTGTCGTATACACAGGACAACAGTATACAATAGTATTATACACATATACAACTATCCTGCACTATGCAAACAACAACACAAGTTTACAGTGTCCTCTCCATATCCCATTCCAAAACAAATAAAGTGTACATTTCAATCAGTGCAACACAAGAGAAAAGTGACAGTGTAAGTGTTCACTGTGCCATACCCTAAAAGTGTCATTAGAGGTCAGAGTCCTTGGAACATGTTATGTTACAGTTTATAGTCTCGCGAGACAATTAGGGGTTCAGCTCAACGACACTTCACCTCACTTCACACAGGTGTGATTTTTCATAAATTAACACCCTACTTGACCACACTACAGCGTCACACAAAACAAGCATAAAAAACAACTGATCTGCAAGCTTGAAACGCAGCACAAAAGCGATGCGTTTCGAGTTTGCACATCTTCTACTTTTGCTATTTTTGAATTTGACTCCTGAAAAGTAATACGAGGTTTCCACTCAACAAGAGACGATATATTTACTGTATATGTTATAAATATGTGATGAACAGCAGACATTGATCAGAGTCTCTGGTCACTGAAGCCTGTATGGGGAAGAATGCACTTCACATGTATGCCTATTGTATGGCAACAACATGCTGCAGTCACCCAACCCAAACCCAATCAACCGCTGTGGCACTTGTACAGTCACCCAACCCAACCCAAACCAATCAACCACTGTGGCAGTCACCCAACCCAAACCAATCAACCGCTGTGTCGTTTGTACAGGCACTTCACCCAACCAATCAAATAAAACAGTGAAAACACAGTATCATCTCTGAGAGACGTGTCTGTTACTTGTGCCTTAAACCAATGCTATGTAAATAAGGTAAGGAAAGATGTTTTGTGGACAAGCGTATATGATTCATTAAACACAATCTTTGAACGATTGTGACCTTTGTCAAATAATTGGATCAGGACAATAAAACATGAACATGCTTTACAGCTGAAACGTTTGTTTCATGTCTTACTCTGCGTCTTAAATCCTATAAAACTATACTATAATATTGGCACTATGGCTATCAGTGTGTGCAGCCACTTTCTTGTTTTTTCAAGATTCCCTCTCCAGTTTATTCACCCGTGGACCGGCACTGCTACAAGGACTTTGGTGTGCATAAGAATCCTCGTGCACAGTGCCGGGCCAATAAAAGACATATCACACTTTGTTTTCTGATGGCTTGGATTTGGATGTGGACGATATGTAATTGTATTGTATAAAGAGCACAGAGAACGTTTCTGGCAGTATTTTCTCTGGCAGATTCGTCGGATTTCCTTTCCAAGTCAGAAACTTACTCCGTGCTCTTCAGGTGCCTCAATCAAATGACATAATGTGCACACCGGAAAAATGAGACAAGACAGGGCAGATATTATTTATTTCCTCTATTCATAAAAGCTTGTCCACCTCAATGGATTCCTTCCCAGTTCCCGCGCCAGTTGGTCTTCTGGTGCTTGGCAATCGCTGACTATTCGAGAGACGGCAGCGGTGGCCAAACGGATTGCGGAGCGGTCTTGATACCGGAAGGTCCGAATCAGCGGTCCGACACGTTAAAATTACCACCGCTGAAGTGCCCTTGAACAAGGCATTGAAACACTACGATGAAATGTTCTATGAGCAGGGCCTGGCTGGAAACAAGTTATTGAGCTTAGCCCAGATACCCTGGGTAAATATAGTAATCATCAGCTGGAATTGCCGGATCCAGCGTGATCTAGTATGAGAGTGACAACACTAACGTTGACTCCAATTGGAACAATGGAATGCGGATGTGTTGATTCTATCTCAATGCTATAGTTCCAATGTTTGGAACTAAAGCCCATAGCGCACCCCACTTTGTGGGAGATCAAAGTGTGTCACGTACCACTCTCTTCTTCTACAGCTCTGGCCGGATCAAGAAAGTGACATAATGTCCTCTCCTTGTTTACATAGCTGTGCTTGAACCCTTGCCCAAATTTGGAGCTGACTGACCTCATCAAAGTGACATCACCGATGGGCCAAGAACCATATATATCCCAGGGAAGACAATGCAATGCAACATTCACTTTTCAGTGACTTGTGGTTAAACACCAGTTTAAGTTTTAATTTCTTAGATATCTCAGCATGCCTCGAGGTGGAAAGAAGAGCCACAAGGGCCAGACGAGGCGGTTCGCCAACCCAGAGGAGATCGAAAGACAGATGAGAATGCAGGAGAAGGAGAGCCCTGAATCCGACCAGGACAGCAGCAGTGAAGAGGAGGAGGAGGAGTGCAAGAAGAAGAGTCCCGTGGAGAGGCTGATCGAAATTGATAATCCCAACCGCACGCCGCAGAAGAAGAAGGCGAGTGAGGTGGATGTGAACACGGCGCCCATAGAGCTCTCGCGCAGGGAGCGGGAGGAGATGGAGAAGCAGAGGGCCAAGGAGCGATACGACAAGCTACACCGTGAGGGAAAGACAGATCAGGCCAAGAATGACCTGGCCAGGCTGGCCATCATCAAGAAACAGAGAGAGGAGGCGGCCAAGAAGAGAGACGAGGTTAGGAAGGAGAAGGAGGTTGGGAACAGAGCCAGATTAACACCCCTGGGCACTGAAGACTGATGTACCAAATTCAGTCCATCATACACCTTTTCGCTCAAAGGCTGCAGTCCATGCCTATACAACAGTCCTATAAAGTTTCATTTCTTCACTCGCAATATAAACAATGTCTTAAAAAGTCACAATCAATTATATATGATAGTGTTGTACTAGCTCAGATGCATCTTGCATCTGTCACAGAACTAATATAAGATTTTTTTTTCTGGAGCCTTGGCGGGAGGTCTATGTATAATATATAGATAGAGAAAAAAAAGAAAAGGAGGTTGAAGAGGTCAAGGAAAGCACTAGTCATTAATAACTAGAGTGTTTGACTTGCACCCACCTGGGCGCCATGGCCTAATCAGCGAGCCCTCTATTCAATTCCCGGTTGGCTGGGCCATTTGCTCATTGTCATAATGCACTTGCCCGCAATCCTGTTTCTCCCCACTATAAATAAATAAATGTGTTTTAAAAATAAAAAGTGGTCTAACGCTCTGCTACCTCATCTGTGTGTCTGGAGAGAATCTCACAAAGCAGAATGCCACATGTATTGGGCACGCTGCCATGCAGTAGGCCATAATGTAATATAACACTTTTTGGTTTGACCGTGCTTTGACCGTTTGATTTTGGACCGTGTCCACAGATGTGGAGGCATTTTTCATAGATATGTCATAGACCAGTGATTGTAAACGTGCCCCCAAATTAAAAAAAAATCACACTGAAGTGAGGGGCGCTCTTATCATCATACATCACATTCCATGCTAAACGGACAGACAAAGCTGTGCATAGGAGGGGCTAGCGCCCCTTAAAAAAACATTATGATTTTATAATAATATAACATTCATATTTAAAGATGTAATGTTTTTAAAAAGTTTTCTTTACGTTTCTTTACATTCTGATAAGCCTTCAGTTAAATTAGGAATTTAATGTTCCATTGATCCATCCAAACAGGAACACAAATAAACATAATTCTGCAACCGGGTGAGCTGCTCCTTTCAAGTTGGAAACCATTTTCATATACAGTAGAGTCAGTAGACAACTGACATCATAGTCATAGATGACTGATGTCACGGGCTGGTCACAAAAAGTCAGCTTTATACTACAGGTACACTTTAAAACCTTAAAGTATAGTCACAATGTTTTAAATTATATTAATCCTTCCAGGAGTTTTTTTTAATTTTTAATATCTCACACCAACTGTTAGTCCGTCATAGTCCAGTCCAGTCAAGTCATCTCAATCCATTAATAAGTATAAGTATTCTAATGCACCGTTAAAATAGTAGTAAAATACACCAATAAAATGATAAGTAGATAAAATAAGGGGGCCCACACAATTACAATTTAAAACAATACAAATACAATATAGGCAGCCCTTTACCTCAAATTAAGAGCGCAACACTACGTCAGTGCTCTGGTCCATATGCAGCATGACACCGAACCGGAGCTGAAGGGCGCCGCGTGCAGTCGGCATACGAGTCGAGGCGCCATGCCACTTAACCATCAGCAGCTAATGGCAGACAAGGTTGTAAGCCTACGACATGTGGGGAGAGAAGCAGCCTATCCCAGGGAATCTGGGATTCCCACTGTCAATGCCTGCCCTGCAAGATTTAAGGAACATACAGATTTTGCTCAAAACTTACATTTATCAAAACACATGGAACTGTGCATACTGCATACCATCAATGATTCTCTTGCACCTAAACGACTGTGGCTCAAGAGGTAGAGCAGGTCGTCCAATGATCCATGGGTCGGCGGTTCGAATCCCGGCTCCTCCTGGCTACATGTCGAAGTGTCCTTAGGCAAGACACTGAACCCCAAATTGCTCCCGATGTGCTGGTTGGTACCTTGCATGGCTTCCGCCGCAATCGGTGTATGAATGTGTGTGTGAATGGGTGAATGTAATGCACAATCTATGTAAAGCGCCTTGGATAAAGGCGCTATATAAATGCACCATTTACCATTTATTTACCATTTAAACCCAACACACCACCAGGCAACCACAACAAGCCAGTCAGCTACTCTGATGGCCGGGTGTGGCTTCCTTTTATTCAGTCAGCAGCCAGGTGTCACAGCTGTCCTGAATATGAGTGATTGGGGAGTCACACCACAGGTCTAGGAAAGCTCAATTAACTCACTACACATGCACCCCCCTTATTTTATTTTCTACATGCCTATCTCTATTTTTGGGATCCCTAGGATAAGAAATGGCAGCTTCCTAACTCGGTGTAGTTCCAGACTATCATTCAGAGATTGTGGAATAGTTGTCTGGCAGGCTATGCGAGACTATACTGCACTAAGTGCTAGTACTCTGACAACATGTACAACATAGGCCTAGGCTATACCCTCTTGCATAACTGGAAGGCCATGCTTTCCCAGCAGGCAACGTTCCCAGCGGGCATTGCTCAGCTCATCCTGCATCGGCCTAATGTTTTCAATGTGAATACTTTTTCCCTTTTGGTGAATCCGTCCTATAAGGAAAACACAGTAAACAGTACAGAGTCAGACTCAATGAATACAACCTCGCCACCGAGACACAGGCAGACCTGATTTACAAGAGAAGACAGACAAGGTCAAGATTACTTCCACAGATTCCAAACACCCAAAGAGAGTTTAACTTTGACAACATGACTAATAACAACAAATATATAAACACGTGTGTGAGCTGTCGTTACAGGAAAAGGATGTCCAATGGAATACAACAAACAACCTTAAAGACTGTGTAACAGTGTTTGTGTATTCTTCACCATATTAATCTCAGTACATTGACCTACTGTACTTACAAAACGTATTGTTATTTGAGTGTATGTACAATATGTTTTGTTGCTTATTATATGTATTGTCATTCATAAGTTTTGTTTTTTGAACCTGAAGTGTGTTTTTGTGACCATTTTGTGGACATAAATCATTGAAAGTGTGTGTGTGTGTGTGTGTGTGTGTGTGTGTGTGTGTGTGTGTGTGTGTGTGTGTGTGTGTGTGTGTGTGTGTGTGTGTGTGTGCGCGCGTGTGCGCGTGTGTGCGTGTGTGCGCGTGCGTGTGTGCGTGTATGTGTGCGTGTGCGTGTGCGTGTGCGTGTGTGTGTGTGTGTGTGTGCGTGTCAGGGAGGAGCATGTGCCATTCAGATGGTGGTCCAGGCTTTCGTCATCAAACACCTGCTGTTCAGCAGACATCCTGATGCAGAGAGCTGCTCACTGCAGAGGTCAGACCTTTTACACAACTACACTTCACACATCTAGCAGTGTTTGCTAGTACACAACTAGGCTAAACTTCACACATCATATAGCAGTGTTTGCTAGTACACAACTAGGCTAAACTTCACACATCATATAGCAGTGTTTGCTAGTACACAACTAGGCTAAACTCCACACATCATATAGCAGTGTTTGCTGGTTTTCAACTAGTCTTCAGAAAAATCTTGAAAGTGTGATCAAGGTTTAGAATTTAGATATTTGTGGAATCGGCCTCAGGTCTTCATTAAGCCATTCTGCTGTCTGTCTGTCTGTCTGTCTGTCTGTCTGTCTGTCTGTCTGTCTGTCTGTCTGTCTGTCTGTCTGTCTGTCTGTCTGTCTGTCTGTCTGTCTGCCTGCCTGCCTGTCTGTCTGTCTGTCTGTCTGCCTGCCAGCCTCAGGGAGGTGGGGGACAGAGAGCAGGACAGAGCGCTGTCCGCCGCTCTGTGTGATATCCTGTGGTCAGCGGGAGACCAGAGCAGTGCCACCGTGACCTTAGTTACAGCGGACTACTGCATCACCCCCCACCTGGACTACAAACTGGACACCTTCACAGAGCGGGTGTGTGCATCACAACGTAAACAACATGATGGGGCCGATTATTGGGGCGGCAGTACTCGTAAGGTTCCCAGTTCGATCCCCCTGAGTTAGCGTCCAAGTGTCCTTGAGCAAGACTCTGAACCCCTAAACTGCTCCCATGATGAGCAGGTTGGTGCCTTCCATGGTTTCCTCCGCCAGCGGGGAATGTGCATGTGAATAGGTGAATGTTAGGGCCGATTCATACTCCTATTTTTAGAGCCGAATAAAAGTCGGTTCGGCTCTGTAGAGCCTACAATGTGACGTCATTTGAGGTTCGGGGGGGCGGGTACCGTCCTAAAGTCGGCTCTTCGGTGCTACTGAAAATTTCTGACGAGCCGAAATCATTTCGGCTCGTCAGAAACAGCGGTAAAATAGGAGTATGAATCGGCCCTTATGCACATTGTGAAGTGCATTCGAAAATGGTGCTACTGCACAATTTACCATTTTATATATTTTAAGAACATTACATGTCGCAAGTCGCAACATTTATAATGTCTTGATGTCACTGCAGGTTCTGATTATATATTTTAAGAACATTACATGTCGCAAGTCGCAACATTTATAATGTCTTGATGTCACTGGTTCTGAGTGTCATATGTGATCATTGTGATGTTTTTTGTCTATATACTATCAGTGGTTTCCAAACCTTTTTTCCCCCAAGGACCCTCAGTTTGCACTAAGCCAAAGCCTATAAGCCCCCAGAACTCCCTTGGACCCCTGGGGGTCCCTGGATCCCACTCTGAGTTGGGGTTCCCAAACGTTTCCATGTCAAGTATCCTCAAATAGCCATAGCATCTGGCTGTGGCCTCTAATGTGAAATAGCAAAAATAGTTGTGAGCTTGAATCTACATCTGCCAATTTCAGAAAAGTGATTTGGGGTCCTATCTTGCACGCCGCCTTACCCCTTATCCCTAAATGTCTTTGCCATTTTTTACAATTTTTTTAACTTTTTTTTAAATATTTCAAATCTTTCGATTTCGAATTTCGATCTACAAGCTCACAATGTAGATCGGCTAGTTGAACAATCTCTAAATGATTTTCAGTAGTTAGTTTAGGGATAAGGGGTAATAATAATAACAATAATAAAACTTGTATAGCACCTTTAAATGCAGCTCAAAGTGTTTTACAGAGCAATAGAGGAAAAAAAGAAAGAAAAGCAAAGGTGTAAAGGCAAGGCAATTAAGTGTAGAGGGGCGGGGGGAGGAGTGGACCAAGTATCGAGCCCTATGGGCCTAGGGGACGTGGTCATCTAATTATAGAAATGGTAAATGGTGCATTTATATAGCACCTTTATCCCAAGTGCTTTACAACGTGCATTACATTAATAATGGATTGCATTTTTGTAGCACTTTTCTATGCAGAGTGCTTACTCAAAGTGCTTTACAATGGCCCATGCATTCCTATTTCCTACATTGGGAGGTGAAGTGGCAAAAGGTCAACACCAGCGTCCTCACTTCCCACATTCACACACTAATGGTGGCAACCACTGGGAGCAATTAGGGGTTCAAAGTCTTGCTCATTAAAACGAATCCTGCGAATTGTCGGAAAGTGTGCTTCGTTTGGCAGGTGTGAAGGCTCATTCGAATTCTGGTGCGGATCAAACAATCTGCACCGCACCTGACTTCGATTCACTGCAGGTGTGAATGCAATCCGCATCAAATAAAGGAAATTAAGTTTCCAATAAGGTTTTAATAACACGAAAAAAACCCACTAATAGTCAAAATAAATTCTACAATCTCCAGAGACTGCTCTGGTTAAATAATGGTTTAAAATAAATAAATAAAACATAATTAAAGCCTATAAAACAATTATTATCACAGTCAACACCGTGATAATATAATATGAGTATGACTGTCATTGCTGTATTTAAGTATAGTGAATAACGCTCATGACCTTTTAACTGTGTTTGTCGTGTTTGTATAGCTGCAGCTTTTCACCTTCAACATCAAGGAGGAGGTCAGGAGATTCATCTATGAACACATCCAGTGTGTGAGTCTTCATATTTATTCATTATTATTATTATTATGCTCTATGGTTTTGACTATGTCTATGTCTAGGTATTGACATAACACAGCCTAGCAGGAATATAACTAACACTAACATGCTGAATCAACCTCAATACAGATGCATGACAGGATTAGGAGCAGTGTCTGGAGAAATATATATTTGCACTGGAGCTCTTCTGCCTGAAATTAGTTCAACTTAACAGCCCCTATACAAGCAAGATTTTTTCTGTCTTGTTTACAGTTTAAAGAAGAGGGCTGCCATGGAGTTATTCTGTTTCTCTACAGTCTCATCTGCTCTAGAACAGTCAACAGGTAAAGGTACACTCAAATATCACCCCAACACCCAAATATCACCCCAAACCACAGTATCACCCCAACACCCAAATATCACCCCAAACCACAGTATCATCCCAAAACCCAAATATCACTGTGACTGTGTGTGTGTGCATGTGTGTGTGTGTGTGTGTGTGTGTGTGTGTGTGTGTGTGTGTGTGTGTGTGTGTGTGTGTGTGTGTGTGTGTGTGTGTGTGTGTGTGCGCGTGCATGCGTGCGTGCGTGCGTGCGTGCGTGTGTGCGTGCGTGCCAGGCTGAGGGAGGACCTGGACTCCAGCACCTCTCAACTGCTGCAGCTCAGGATGGGAACGTTCACCTGTCGACAGGTAAACAACAGTCTACAGCTCAGGATGGGAACGTTCACCTGTCGACAGGTAAACAACAGTCTACAGCTCAGGATGGGAACGTTCACCTGTCGACAGGTAAACAACAGGATGGGAACTTTCACCTGTCGACAGCCTGGTAAACAACAGGATGGGAACGTTCACCTGTCGACAGGTAAACAACAGGATGGGAACTTTCACCTGTCGACAGCCTGGTAAACAACAGGATGGGAACGTTCACCTGTCGACAGGTAAACAACAGGATGGGAACGTTCACCTGTCGACAGGTAAACAACCGTCTACAGCTCACATGAACATCTATGACTTCAGGAGTTCTATCCACAACAACACAACAAGTACAGTTGAATTTGAGATTATGTGAGGAGAATTGCCCTGCAGGCTGTATTATTAGGATTAGGCTTATTATAGGTTTTAAGGGTTTATGGAGTTGTGGACCAGTTGCGCACAATTTAAGACCTAGAAGTTGCAGTGCGACTTGGTTCCAGCCTGATTCGCTGCGTTGTGTGGATTTGTTGACAAAACAAATCCACGGAACGCAGCGAATCAGGCTGGAACCCAGGCTACGACTTGTGAGTACAACTATAACTCAGGCTAGGCTAAGGTTAAAAATGGCAAAAGCAAATGGTAAGAATTGCAATAATAAAATTGCTATCGTATACATTTTTGATGTGTTCACATAGCAGTACAAGTCGTAACAAGTGCGTGTGTGCGCGTGTGCCAAGCCCCCGGGGCTGGCTAACGTTGAGGGTGCCACTACCTACTGGCCAAAAGTGGAACTGCAGCACATTCATGGAGGTGGACGGACTTTCAGTGACGTCATGTGCGTAACTTGCAGCCATCAACCCGGAACCTCAACTTCCGCTCACTCAAGTCTTTGAGTTATAATGGTACTTCCGGCAGTCTTCCGGGTGCTTCAAAACGCCACTGAGAAACTTCTATTGAAATGAATAGCGGGGGGCGGGGCTGTCACTCCCTGTCCTCACTCTATCCTTTATAACTCAATGGCGTGTGCATGTGGTTGCTCTGCAGGAGATGATGAACCTGTTGCTGACAGGCAGAGCCACTCCTAACGTCTTCAACGGGACAGTGTTGGACGGAGAGGACGGCAGTCCTTTGGACAGACCGCTGCACGGGGTCACGGCCCGCAGTAATGTGGGATACCTTCACTGGAGCCGCGAACAGCTGGACAGAAACACCCTGCCTCAGGTGCCTAACCTGGACTACACTGGAGCTTAGTGGCAAAAGAGGCCTCTGTTACCTTATGCATGCTACAGCAGAACAGACTGGCTACAAACAATATGAGGTCATTCAGAGGTTGGGGTGGGCGGGATCAGAATAGATTTTGGGTGTTTGGTTCGGCGCCTCCGAGATCTTGTGAGTCTTGTGATTATAGCAGAACTAGTTCAGCTAGAACGAGCTTCAAGTTGTTACTTGTGCAAGCAGAGTGCACAAGTACTGTAATCGGCTGCGTATGTCGGTGTGCGTATGTCGGTGTTGTCCGTCGGCCAATGGGGGACCACCATTCATGATGACGTAACTAAGGTACGTGGGTAAGAATGGTGGTCCCTTATTGAGCTTATACCTTGGTATAAGGTCAATAACAGGTCTAAAGGCTTTAGAACAGCATTTTTTATTATTTTTTGTCAAATAGGTTTTTATTGAACAAATTATAAATGATTACACAATTATGATATGAAATACATTTTTCTTTTATAGAAAACAAAAAATGAAAGAAAAAATAATACAAAGACAAAAAAGAGAAAGAGAAAGAAATCCCTCAACCCTCCCACCCATACTGCTCAGTGACACAGTGAAACATCTGAAAAGAAAATGGCGTACAGTCAACCATATCAATGGTATCCTGTCTATTAATTGTTTCTACTCAGGTACTGGACAAGGGGCAGCCAAACCTTATCAAACTGTCTCTCCCTGTTTCTCAGGAAGTACCTTATTCTCTCAAGATGAAGTGTACTAGTCATTTAATTTAGCCAGTGCTTGAATGCTGGAGCCTCCTCCTTTTTCCAGTGCGTCAAAATTAGTTTTTTTGCTGTAAGAACAGCAGTTTTAATAGACATTTGTTAGTAGCATACTTGCATGCTGTGCTTGCACACAGGTAGGCCATGTATGGCCTATACTAGTGTGTAATGCGCAAGTTGGCACCTCGACAGAGTGCATTTCTAGTTCATCATCATCGTCATCAGTCAAGCATGTGAAACGCAGTTTGTAAGAGACACAAGCCAACTTATACAGGAGGTACAAACAAACACCTGTGAAATCTCTCACTCTCTAGTGACCATCCATAAACAACCAAAAAAAACTCCATACCTCCGTCACAAATTCCCCACTGCAGGCACTGCAATGTCAACCATCTGTTCCAGCACTATACTGCTGTACACACGCACGCACACACACACACACACACACACACACACACACACACACACACACACACACACACACACACTGCTGCTTGGCTTGAGCTAGTCACCCACCAACAGCATGAGTCGTGGTGGGCGGGGTCTGCCAATTGAGTACTTTTTCCACCACTGGTTCTTAAAGTACCAAAAGTAAAAGTACTCATTGTGCAGAATGTCCCATTTCAAAATGTAAAAAAGCTTTTGAAAATAGCAGATCTACAAGCTCACAATGCGTCACAATGTGACGCATTGTGAGCTTGTAGATCTGCTATTTTCTACAGTATATAGTGGTTAGTGTGTTACCGGTGTGTATACTGCACCCCCCACATGTGCCAAGCAGGGAGGCATTGAGTACCATTTCCATAGTCTTTGTTACAACTTACATGATTCGACTAGGGTATTGAATCCCGAAACTCACAATCTCAAGGCGGACACTCTAACCACAAGACCACTGAGGTGCTGGATTAGAAATAAGGGACCAAAAAACAACGGAGGTTTGGTTGGGTTTTGGTTTTGCATGGTGTGTGTATGTATGTGGGCTGAAATACATTAGCCCCCATGCTGTGAGTAATAATACTGTTAATGATACTGTGTGTGTTGTAGGTAGGCAGCATGCTGAAGACGCCCATGCTGTGGTAATACTGTTAATTGTGTGTGTTGTAGGTAGGCAGCATGCTGAAGACGCCCATGCTGTGATAATACTGTTAATGCTACTGTGTGTGTTGTAGGTAGGCAGCATGCTGAAGACGCCCATGCTGTGATAATACTGTTAATGCTACTGTGTGTGTTGTAGGTAGGCAGCATGCTGAAGACGCCCATGCTGTGATAATACTGTTAATGCTACTGTGTGTGTTGTAGGTAGGCAGCATGCTGAAGACGCCCATGCTGTGATAATACTGTTAATGCTACTGTGTGTGTTGTAGGTAGGCAGCATGCTGAAGACGCCCATGCTGTGATAATACTGTTAATGCTACTGTGTGTGTTGTAGGTAGGCAGCATGCTGAAGACGCCCATGCTGTGATAATACTGTTAATGCTACTGTGTGTGTTGTAGGTAGGCAGCATGCTGAAGACGCCCATGCTGTGATAATACTGTTAATGCTACTGTGTGTGTTGTAGGTAGGCAGCATGCTGAAGACGCCCATGCTGCCTGTGTGGTTGTGTTGCATCAATGGAACCTACAATGTTCTGTTCAGCACCAGTCGCTCTCTGCTGTCTGACTGGAAGAGTGAGCACCTGTTTAACCTCTACTACTACAACGGACAGCCCAGTATGAAGCGCACTTTAAGACTTACTATAGGTACGTACGTACGTTTGTCGTCTTACTTTTATTTAGGGGTCAAGACCGAAGCGGCGAAGAGAAGACCCCTTACTGTTTTCGTACTGATTCCGCCATTTTTTCTCAGTTTTGTCAGTTCTGTGCCATCGTTTTCCACGACATTCGTCAATATGGTAGAGGGTCGTGAGAATCGCTCAAGAACTGAAGCTTACGTCAAAGGACCTCTGACCTTTAGTTCTCCCAATGAATGAATTATATGAACTGCTCAATCCACTCCTGCCGCCCAAAGAACGAGACCCTATACGGTTGTGCCGTTTGTGAAACGAGCTTGTAAATATCTGGAAACCGCTTATTTCTATTGTAAATAAGATGAGACCCTACAGCTGTGCCGTTTGTAAATAAGCCAAGAGAGACCCTACGAGTGTACTGTTTGTGGAACAAGATTCCTTGATCTCCTTAACCCCCCCCCCTTCTTTGTTGTCTTGGATAAATAACACGATGGGAACTATGCGCAAAAACTAATTTCACCCAAAACGGTGATGCAGTGACAATAAAGATGATTCTGATTCTGATTCTGCTACAGCGTCACACAAAAGCATCACAAGTAACAGAACGTTCACCTGACATGCCAAGAATATAAACTAGGGTTCAAACATCTCATCTCACAACATATCATTTTGGGGGTCCTTGGCAGAGTTGTCATGAAAAAGTTTGAGAACCACCACTCAATGTAT
This sequence comes from Electrona antarctica, assembly GCF_951216825.1. Lineage (NCBI taxonomy): Eukaryota > Metazoa > Chordata > Actinopteri > Myctophiformes > Myctophidae > Electrona > Electrona antarctica. The sequence goes on along the minus strand of NC_136792.1, from coordinate 15,048,794 downwards.
AATGCTGTGTTTGCACTGCAGACACTCATTCCCACCACTGGGAGGCGTGGCGAGGAGGTGAGGCAAGCGGAGATGCAGAGAAGAGGTTCCCCTCTCTGGAGATGACCATCAGGACTAAATGGGCAGGAGCCTTTATCCTCTGGAATGGACACGCCCCCTTCTACTGACTGACTGACATTAACAACTTTATTGTTGTGGTGAAAAAAGAATAAAGACTTGCCACTACCTTTTGTATATGTTGAATGTTGTTTTTTTTTTTTTTTTTTTTTCTTTTCTTTTTTTTTTGCACAATTTAGTGTGAGGTCTCTCTGCATATACATATTAGTAGAATGGGACATCTCCTTGGGACGCCATCTTGGATTTGGCTATACATAACATAATTAACTGATCGTAATTCCACTGATTTCTCGACTCAGTCACATTACATTCCTTAAAACCTAAAACCTAGGGTTAGACACCAAAACTATAGCTCATGGTCCATAGCCTTAAGGACTTCTCAGTCCTCAAAGGACCACTTCACCACTTTTCGACTTATCTTCTTATAATTGGTCCTCACTTATGTTCATGATAAAATGTCACAATTTATTTCTACTCAGTCTGTGTCTCAGGAGGGCAGTTCAGAAACCCGTCCACCAGTGACATCATCATTAGGCAGATTTTTTTATCGTGAGAATGATGGCTTCCATTATCGCATTGCAACTTTTCAGGAATAGAAAGCCTGCAGTTTATATTAGCTTGGATTCCCCATTGATGATGTCACTGGTGGACGGGTTGCTGAACTGCCCACAGCCCTCCTATGAGACACAGACAGAGTAGAAAAACATTGTGGCATTTTATCATGATAATTGCAGTAGTGAGGACCAATTATATGAAGGTGGTTGAAAAGTGGTGAAGTGGTCCTTTAAGGATATGGACCAGGACCAGAGCAACACCAAAACCACCTTTCCAGGTTGAATAGTAATTGAGATTACTGTTACCATTTCAAGATGCCTAATAAAGATGCCAATCTCAGCCCATACCTATAACACATTCTAAAATCTTTTTAATTTTGGACATAATTTCCTCCAAGCTACAGTAAGAGTAGCCTCGGAAACCCAGACAGTAAGAGTAAACATTCAGTATAATGATTGGAACATACAATGCAGTTCACCGGCAGCGACGCTGTCCATGGTGCTGAGTCTGACTGCTGTCTCTTTGGTGCTTCTACGTACAGAGTGCGGGATGTTCTCCTGATCTCGAATTAGTTCAAAATAGTTCAACAGTTAAAGGTACATTCAGTGAATGTTCACTCATTCACTTAATTCAAATATCACTTCTTTTTTGGTTTTGTTATGAAAATCCTCCCTACTATAGAGTTTTGCTGACCATATAAGGAGTTCCTCCCTGTCCCCAGTTAACCCCTGGGGGGTTTCGTTTTTGGCTAGGTGGCCCAGCCTTCATCCAATCAGGATAGAGAGGGGCCTTCTGCCAATCATGATTGAGCGGGGGCGGGCCTTGGTGTGTGTGCTGTTGGCCTGTCGTGTGTCCCCCCCACTGTAATGCGTGCATGTGCACATCTTGTTGTGCACATGTTTATTTCGCTCTGTTTAGGACGTTTTCCTCTCCTCTCTTTTCCTTCCTTCTGAACTCAAATGATAGCTCTCGTTAATTAAGAACACCTGCGATGATAAGCTCACCTGCACCATTTTAATTTAAATGAGGACATTTGTAGATTGTGTAGCCTAGGGTAGCCTGAGGTTATAGGCTACACTGTAGCCTATAACCTTGGTTAACCAGCTAAACAAAAAGGTTCTGTTTGTTAAGAGCTGGATAGGACTTCCATAAAATGAACTGCTTTGTTTTCACAAATCACTAATACCTTTACATTGAATAGGCACATTAACAATAAGTCTATACACACCTACTCTACACACCTAACCTGTTGCAAACTAGCTTGCCAGATTGCCAATAGCCTATATTATAGTGTGTTATAATGTGCCAATGATTTAATGTACCAGTACATTAACAACACAATTAAATGTGTTGAAGACCCCTGGGGGGCAACACTGGGGGTCCATACATAGACCGCTGGGGGTGTGGCAACACTGGGGGTCCCTACATAGACCCCTGGGGGTGTTGCAACACTGGGGGTCCCTACATTGACCCCTGGGGGTGTTGCAACACTGGGGGTCCCTACATTGACCCCTGGGGGTGTTGCAACACTGGGGGTCCCTACATAGACCAAACTGAAGACCCCTGGGGGTGTTGCAACACTGGGGGTCCCTACATAGACCCCTGGGGGTGTGGCAACACTGGGGGTCCCTATAGACCCCTGGGGGTGTTGCAACACTGGGGGTCCCTACATAGACCCCTGGGGGTGTTGCAACACTGGGGGTCCCTAGATAGACCCCTGGGGGTGTGGAAACACTGGGGGTCCCTATAGACCCCTGGGGGTGTGGCAACACTGGGGGTCCCTAGATAGACCCCTGGGGGTGTTGCAACACTGGGGGTCCCTACATAGACCCATGGGGGTGTTGCAACACTGGGGGTCCCTAGATAGACCCCTGGGGGTGTTGCAACACTGGGGGTCCCTAGATAGACCCCTGGGGGTGTTGCAACACTGGGGGTCCCTAGATAGACCCCTGGGGGTGTTGCAACACTGGGGGTCCCTAGATAGACCCCTGGGGGTGTTGCAACACTGGGGGTCCCTAGATAGACCCCTGGGGGTGTTGCAACACTGGGGGTCCCTAGATAGACCCCTGGGGGTGTTGCAACACTGGGGGTCCCTAGATAGACCCCTGGGGGTGTGGAAACACTGGGGGTCCCTATAGACCCCTGGGGGTATGGAAACACTGGGGGTCCCTATAGACCCCTGGGGGTGTGGCAACACTGGGGGTCCCTAGATAGACCTACGGTAACTGAAAACCACTGTTTTAGGCCATTGAAACCATATAAGGAGTTCCTCCCTGTCCCCAGTTAACCCCTGGGGGGTTTCGTTTTTGGCTAGGTGGCCCAGCCTTCATCCAATCAGGATAGAGAGGGGCCTTCTGCCAATCATGATTGAGCGGGGGCGGGCCTTGGTGTGTGTGCTGTTGGCCTGTCGTGTGTCCCCCCCACTGTAATGCGTGCATGTGCACATCTTGTTGTGCACATGTTTATTTCGCTCTGTTTAGGACGTTTTCCTCTCCTCTCTTTTCCTTCCTTCTGAACTCAAATGATAGCTCTCGTTAATTAAGAACACCTGCATAGACCTAACTGAAGACCCCTGGGGGTGTTGCAACACTGGGGGTCCCTACATAGACCCCTGGGGGTGTGGCAACACTGGGGGTCCCTATAGACCCCTGGGGGTGTTGCAACACTGGGGGTCCCTACATAGACCCCTGGGGGTGTTGCAACACTGGGGGTCCCTAGATAGACCCCTGGGGGTGTGGAAACACTGGGGGTCCCTATAGACCCCTGGGGGTGTGGAAACACTGGGGGTCCCTATAGACCCCTGGGGGTGTTGCAACACTGGGGGTCCATACATAGACCCCTGGGGGTGTTGCAACACTGGGGGTCCCTATAGACCCCTGGGGGTGTGGCAACACTGGGGGTCCCTACATAGACCCCTGGGGGTGTTGCAACACTGGGGGTCCCTACATAGACCCCTGGGGGTGTGGAAACACTGGGGGTCCCTATAGACCCCTGGGGGTGTGGAAACACTGGGGGTCCCTATAGACCCCTGGGGGTGTTGCAACACTGGGGGTCCCTAGATAGACCCCTGGGGGTGTTGCAACACTGGGGGTCCCTAGATAGACCCCTGGGGGTGTTGCAACACTGGGGGTCCCTAGATAGACCCCTGGGGGTGTTGCAACACTGGGGGTCCCTAGATAGACCCCTGGGGGTGTTGCAACACTGGGGGTCCCTATAGACCCCTGGGGGTGTGGAAACACTGGGGGTCCCTACATAGACCCCTGGGGGTGTTGCAACACTGGGGGTCCCTAGATAGACCTACGGTAACTGAAAACCACTGTTTTAGGCCATTGAAACTATAGTGGTTTGTTTGCCTGCATGGCTGCATCGGAGCCTCTGTTGTCTGTTACCATAGCAACTGTTTGTTTATGTCCGGGCAGTCCACAGTCCAGTGAGTCGAATGGAGCTGTGGCAAGAAAGACATCAAATTAAACTCTTAAACCGTTAATTAAACCAAATTCTACAGGTCTACAGCAGAAAATAAATAAGACCAGCAAAGCAAACGGTACAGTATTATTTAACAACTTTTATAAACGTTGGTATTTCTTTGGTTAAATTAAGCGTTAAAAAGCTCTATATTGTGATAGTACTCATAGAGTACGTGTTCGATTATTTTTCTTTTAGGCTGAATATAAAGTATGCAAAGGTACATTTTAGATGAATTGTAAGCAGTGTACAGTACAGTATCAACTGCTGTTCTGTGTGTGTGTGTGTGTGCGTGCGTGCTGTAAAGCTTCCACCGATCGACAAACTCACAGCGATGTGTTATAATATTGCGATACCGCACGCACGCACGCACGCACGCACGTGCGTGCGTGCGTGTTAGAAATGACATTCAAACTAGTGTTTTCATGATAAACATAACATAACATAACAAACATCACATATGAATAATATTGCGGTATCGCAATATTATAACACATCGCTGTGAGTTTGTCGATCGGTGGAAGCTTTACAGCCCTGGGGGACTTCATGCTCAACCATATGGGGTTTAAGTGGCATTGCTGTGGTTCTGTCCCTTCCATCCAGTGTGAGCAGCAGCAGCAGCAGCAGCAGCAGCAGCAGCAGCAGCAGCAGCAGCCAGCAGCAGCAGCAGCAGCAGCAGCAGCAGCAGCAGCAGCAGCAGCATGTCCTCCCTGGATGGAGGCCTGCGGTGGAGGGAGGACGGAGGCTTGAAGCCGGTAGACGTGGAGACGCAGCGGATCCGCTCAGAGCTGCTGACCGCAGAGAGCCAGAGGCTCATACTGGAGAGTGACCGGGTCTCCAAACGCATGCAGCAGGATGCCAACAAGAAACTGGGTAAGAGGTTTGTTACGGTTCATGTGTAACATGTTATACCCTGTATAATGTGTATATAACGATGCAATGCTCTGTTTACAAAATGCTGTAGCCCCTTTCCCCATTTTCAACAGTTTTTATTATATTTTGACACTTGCTTTGGCAATGTATGTTTTCTCATGCCAACAAAGCTCATTTGAATTTAATTGAATTCTATTCATCAATATTAACATTAGTTTTTTGGTGTCTGAGTTGTGATTATCCTGCCCCAGACTTTTCTTTGTAGAGACATAGTGCAAAGAGCAAACATTTAATTTGACCATGCAGGTTTAAAGTGCCACATTCAGCATTTTTCATTTGTTTGGTAAAATAATAAAATATGTCCCATCAAATAAAATAGTTTTCCAAAAATGTATTTTGATCTGAGAAATTGTACAAAGCTGCAAATCCTTGCCAAATCTTTTCATGCCCTTTTCTCAGAATTCCCCCAATCGTGCCCAGTTTTTAAAAACAAATCCACCACAAAATTCTCTCAAGTGCCACATTTTCCAAAAAAATAATTAAAAAGAGTGCCCAGTCATCTGCAGCGTCCAGTCTTTGTTCATCATTGTGGTTCAGCGCAGAGGGATCGAGAGGTTCAGTTCCTGAGACGAGAGCTGGAGCAGAAGCTGAAGGAGGTGATCGAGGAGACCGACGTGCTGCTCTCCTATCAGAGACGTGTGGAGATGAGTCTGGAGGCGTGTAAGGAACCACTGACCGTCACCATGACCTGTCTGAACCAGAGGTGAGGCCACATCCTAATATTATTAAAACATAGCAGTGGTGGAAAGTAACTAAGTAGATTTATTAGTGGAGTAGAAGTAAAAGCACTGGAAATACTCAACACACTACTACAAATACCTCAAAATTGTACTTCGTATTTGAAAACTTTAGTTACTAGTTACTTCTGTAGATTTTGACTATTATTACAAAACATACATTAATCACTTACGCCCTATGTGCATTACAGCCTTTTGAAAATAGCCAATTTACAAGTGTATAGATCTGCTATTTTCAAAAGATTTTTATACATTATGAACTTGAAATGAGACATTCTGCATAACGAGTACTTTTATTTTTGGTATTCATACTTTTACTTAAGTAAAACATGCGAGTACTTTTTCCACCACTGAGAAATAGTAAGAACTCATCTCTTCTGCCTTGGGTGGCTTAGCAGCAAATTAACAATCCAAGAATGATGCCACTTCACCCCCCAATCGCACCAAGTCTTCCAAAGTATAGGTGTGAATGCGACTTTATAGTGGATAAGAGAGTCTCTCTTATCAAAAATGTATATGGTTCACAGGATTGTTTGTGAACAATGCTGCTCCCAAATATGTATGCACTACTACTACTTTCCAGGGCCAGTGATGTTCATAACTACCCTACAAGAGGTAGCTTCACTACTTTTTGCCATACTGGTTTAAATCTTGTACAGGAAAATGACTCTTTGTTTTGTGTGTTCTGCAGCAGTTACATGGAATGGGAGGATGGTTAGTGTGTGTTTTGTGTTTGTTGCAGATTAAAGCGAGTACCAGTGGATCGGGTGCAGGATGAGGTAGAGAGACAGCTGCTACAGGAGAGAGAGGTCATAGAGGGCGTGGCTTCTCTGCTGCAGCGCACGCTGGAGCAGATCAACGAACAGTTACGGTAAGTTTCTGGAATAGTGCAAAAAATATATCATAAATGTGCTCTAATAGATATTATACTTATTCAGTAAAAAGGCATTGCATGTGAAAGTGGATGATCTCAGAGCATTCCAAGTTACTCATTCAACAGTTAAAAGCCTCCCTGTAATGGAGTAGTGTTTTGGGTCCCTGTTTGGGATTGTATGTGTTGTGTACATGTGTGTGTTTTGTGAACATTTGTGTGTTTGTGTACATGTGTGTTTGTGTACATGTGTGTGTTTTGTGTACATGTGTGTGTCAGTCTGAACCGTTCAGCCAGGTACCACGTCGAGAAGGATCTGAAGGATAAGTTCACCGCTCAGTGCATCGATGACTCCTGTTCCTTGATGAGAAACTATTCCACTGGCAGCGAGCACAAGTCCAAGCACCCTGAAGTCATTCTACCAAGGTCAAATACTTACATAAATCATTTAGTAGTACATGTCATATTATGATTATTTCTAATTGAGCAAAAATAATAATCATATAATTACGATCATTCACAGCATGGTAATAATTCCGGAAGAGTGGGAGAGTTTCTCAGGCATCAACATGTCCAAGGTGGAGCGGGAGAAGGTCAACTCTGTGTCACTGCGGGCGCTGGTGGATTCACTGCTGGAGCAGACGGCCACAGACATGCAGAGACAGCTCCAAGCCACCAACTCAGCCTTCAGACTGGAGGTCCTGGAGACCAAGACCGTGAAGACGCAGATGGAGGAGCACCTGGACAAGGCACATTACATGACTTTACATGACATAACTACTACTACTATTACATAACTATTGATCATATTCACAACATGGCAGCCTGGGCAATGGGCTCTACGCACACAGAATAACTCTTTATACTTCCGGGCCCCTTCCCTACTTCCTTCACAGGTGCTACCGATGATACTAATTAAGGCTATGTACCATTTAGTGTACAGTGGTTTTCAAACCTTTTAATTTCAAGGACCCCCATAACTCTGAGTGTACAAATCCATTTGTATCCTTCATTAGTATCAGCTGTAACACCTGAAGACGGAAGTAGGGAAGGGGCCCAAGTTCTTTCCAAAATGGCGTGTGTGCATAAAGCCCATTGTGGTGACCGTATTAAACTAGAAATGCACTCTGTCGAGCTGCCAACTTACGCTTCGCACACAAGTTGGCCTACTTGTGCGCGAGCAGAGTGCGGAACTTATCTCTCACCACTATAATGGGTTTAATGGGTTACAATTGGTTACGTCATCCACATATGTCGGTGTTGTCCCCCGGAACCACCGTTTTTACATAAACATACAGTTATGTCATCAGCCAATCCCTGATTGGCTGAGTGACGCTACCAACAAACGGACCCAATACAATCGGTCGAGGGGCCACCGACATACACAGCAAGCTGCCAACCTGCGCTCTGTAACAAGTAACAAGTAATGAGTAATTTGTTTCATTATGGAAACTGATTAATAACAATTCAATCATTGTCAATGGAGCAATGTATGATATCGTACCATGTATGATATTATTGACTGTATGATTTAACAATACCGTGTAGGTCTGAGACTAAAACGGGGCGAGAACTTTTGGGAACTCAGATTAGTCTGAGACAGACATGGTCGTATATTAAAATTGCCTAATGGGTGCAAGGTGCTCTGATCTGCACCAAACTTTGCACTGTTCAGGGTCTGCCATGACAATATAGTCACATCACACCAGGGGCCTTGTGTGACCTCCTGGTGGATTTTGGTAAAACTTTGTTCAGGGGCAGTACAACAGTGTTGGTACAACACCACCGTACTACTCCGCCAAGGTATGATAGTCTCATCTCTGATCTCTCCCTCCTTCACAGATTCTGGCTGAACTTGGCAGCCAGGAGAAGAACATGGAGTCTCTGCAGACGGCCGTCGCTGAGGAGCAGAAACCGCTGCAGGTTGCCCAAGCCCGGCTGTGTGCCCGCGGCAGGAGACCCGGCACAGAGCTGTGCCACGACCCGGCACAGAGCCGCCTGCTCTCTGAGGTCCAGCAGCTCACCAACCACATCAACAGGTGAAGAACAGCACGCTTTCTGTTCTAGTGACAAAGGAATAGAATCAGATCCGTTTTGAAAGTTATCCTCAATAGGATAGACCAGTTGTTCTCAAACATTTTCATGTCAAGGACCCCCAAATTAAAATGTAATTGGCCCTGGACTCCCATCTGAAATTGCTACAGAAGGAGATTTGTGTTGTGAAAATGTATCAAAGATATTATTTTAAGAAATGTTTTGAAAATAGCCAAAGTATGTCCAAAATATAGGATTTCAGGATTCCAATTCAAAAATAGCTTCAAATCATGCCACATTTTCAGCTTGTAGATGTGCAATGCTTTAATGTTTGTGTGACACTGTAGTATGACCATGTAGGGCAGTCATTTACGGATTTACTTAAAACATAAGAGGAATAAGAGGATTCTGCCTGACATTGACAATATGCATTCGAATCCCCGTCACTACAGAATGCGTGAAGCTTTGCTCCAGTCTGAGACAGAGCAGAAGAAGCTGATTCGCTGCCAGTTGAACCTGCAGGAGAACATTGATATCAAGGCCAACTCTCTGTACATCGATGAGGTCATCTGTGCCCAGCTGAGAGAACCCATCAACATACACCGCTTCTGATTGGACAGAACCCGTCTTCATACACAGCTTAATTCTGAATGGACAGAACCAGATTCATACACCGCTTCTGATTGGACAGAAGCACATTGTCATATGGAAATAAAGAAATGCAGTTCCACCGCATGTACCGTTTTTGTTTTCATGATTTTCATCCGTTTAAATGAGTTCAAGTTAGGCCTGCATAGTGCACAGTATATTGTCTCAGCATTAACATCGCAATGTACAGTAGTAGTACTCGCCAGTACTTACAGTAGTTCTCGCCCCCCTAGTGGCGAAAAATAAAACTTCTGGGAACTCAGATTAGTACAGTAGTGACATGATGCAAAGCATAGCTAAGATAAAAAAAAAAATTAAGTCTCGATTGAAAACTTACTGTAGTTCCAAACAATCCTCATAAAAGTGTGTGTTAGAAGCAGTGCGATACATGAGCCATGTAACAACTGGGGACCTCTGTTAACAGCATACGTTTGTGCAATGAGGCATGGTCTTTGTGAGGGTATACCCTATAGGGGACATGGGGAGAACATGCAAACTCCACAGAAATGCATCTTTTTGGGGGTTCCTGGCACAAAACATTGATGGCGGTCCGTATGCTAATGCACATCAATTTGGTGGTCCTTGACATGAGACACCGTTGAGCGATGGAAGTTCTATTTGTATTGTACTCCGTTATGGGAGTCCTTAAAATTATAAAGTGTGGAAAAATACTGGCCTAAATACTGGCCTTCAGCCACAGGTTGGAACCAATAACACAGCTATATGGAAGAAGGGACTCATTTATCAGGTTTGATTGTAACTGATGGGGATTTTAGCCATTTGTGACTGGAAGCCTTTTTATTAGTACGGTGTTGCATTTTTCAAACAGCAGAAGGTATAAGTTAACAATGACATGACAGGAAAAATTATCATTTATTTGTATTTTGTCTTTTTCTTTTTTATATAATTCTCCAACGGGGTATGACATTTATACACTCTCCTCTCCTCGGATCTGGAGTGGAAGCACACCAACCATCCAATCAGAAATCCCCTTTGTCACTCATATGGGAGCAGTTACACCCACCACACACAGTAGAACATTAGCAGTCTTCCATGTCCATTGTTATTTACGTAACATGTGGTCAGTTCCACTACATTTAACCACTTAAACTCTATAGTCTATCATCACTGTCGAGCAGAATCTTGTAATTCTACATGTAATTGCTTAGTTGGGTTATGTTTGCAAAATATAAATTAAAACCAATACTTCTACCAAGTCTTTCCTTAATCTGATGTAATTTTATCCTACAACGAGTGGTACCGGTGAAAGATTTCATAACTCCCTGTAACAATGTTCATAACCGCAAAATCCCACCCACGCTCGGAGCTGCAGTGGCCTCGGGATGGAGTTATGCCATTTTTCACTGTACCACTCGTTCTGGGATAGATTCAGATTAAAAGGTAAGAAAACGGCTAGTCTGGAATTCTCCATTAAAGCGTCTGTGTGTTTTCTTTATATATATTTAACCAATGAATAGTAAACGGATTTGGACAAGCAAGGTTTCCACCCGACGGCAACGATATACTTGGGCCCCCTCTAATTTCCCCTTTACGACAAATCTTTTCGCCAAAAATAGCCGATCTACAAGCTCACACAAGGTGTTGAGAGCTTGTACATTGGCCATTTTCACAGAAGGACTTGCCTAGTCTCGCAAGCCAGACTGATGCCTCCCACAATTTTCAAATACTTCCGTCATACTGTCTGGAGCATTTAAGCTCTGAAAATGATCAGAACATCCGCCTTTCCATTTCTGGCAAATTCGTCCCAATATAAATCAAAATAAACAAAGCATATATAGCTTGCTGCTTTTCAGAAAAAGGAATAAAACATAAAATGCATATTCATATTTTAAAATATATTTTTGTGAACCGAAATAACGACAGCTTCCGTTCTCGGATTTCGGGAGGTGCAGTTCCAAACTCTATATAACATTCAGAGATTGTGGATTAGTTGTCTGGCTTATACGATACTAGGACTTTCCCAGAATAAGGACACTAGAGAGTAGGGATGCTAGGGTTCATTGCATTAAGTTAACCATCCACACACCACCACTAGGGGATGAGCTGACCAGTGTGTCAGCAGGCATACCGTAGATGGATTTAAACTGAGATACATTCAGCCTCTCCAAATGTCCAACATTGGTGTGGTTGACAAGGGGACATTCAGCCTCTCCAAATGTCCAACATTGGTGTGGTTGACAAGGGGACATTCAGCCTCTCCAAATGTCCAACATTGGTGTGGTTGACAAGGGGACATTCAGCCTCTCCAAATGTCCAACATTGGTGTGGTTGACAAGGGGACATTCAGCCTCTCCAAATGTCCAACATTGGTGTGGTTGACAAGGGGACATTCAGCCTCTCTAAATGTCCAGCAGTGTTCCAGCGAGGTACAGAAGACTGACCACTCAACATGTGTCAGAGTAGTACTGTACTGCATGTCCAGAGAGAGAGGGAGGGAGTGGGTGGGGGGGATGCTGGGAAATGTTCTCATGTTCCTCCATGTCTGATTGCTTTGTCTCATATTATGTAAAGTTATATACGGCCGGCTGTCGAGTCATTTGTGGTCAGAGTGGGGTCGGGCTGTGGCTGTGCCGATTGGCCAGGTCGCGGGGAACGCTGATTGGCTCGACCAATCACAGGTAGCCCTCCTTGCGGAACTGTTCTTGCAGGATGTCGCGGTATTCGTCGAACCCGCCTTCGATTCGTCTCACCTTTCCATGCTCGCAGACCCACAGCTCATGACACACCATGCGAATCAGCCGCTCGTCATGGGATACCAGCACCACGCCCCCCTGGGAGACAAGGGGGAGGAGTTAGAATAACTCAGCGGGATGAAACGGGTCAATAATATATCGTCTGTCGGGCAGAAACCTCTCATCTCTTTTAAAATCCTGAAAAAACAGTTTTTGACTTATGTTTCCACCCGACAGACAATATATTACAACTGCATTATATACTGTACATACATTTTGTGTGGCAATGCCTTTTTTATGACACAATATTGTCATGAACTTTGGCATGTCAAAGCAGAAGCCACATCTATTAATTTCCGTTAGTTTTTTTTTACCTTGTACTTGTTGAGCGATTTGGCCAGAGCCTCAATGGTTTCCATGTCCAGATGGTTGGTGGGCTCATCTAGAATGTAGAAGTTTGGACTGACAGACAGACAGACAGACAGACATATTCAAACATTTGGTCCCAGACTCAGTTCCTCATAGATGTTGTTTACCAGGGCAGAGTTGTGTTGTGTTTTGTGTTGTTTACCAGGGCAGAGTTGTGTTGTGTTTTGTGTTGTTTGCCAGGGCAGAGTTGTGTTGTGTTTTGTGTTGTTTACCAGGGCAGAGTTGTGTTGTGTTTTGTTTACCAGGGCAGTTGTGTTGTGTTTTGTGTTGTTTACCAGGGCAGAGTTGTGTTGTGTTTTGTGTTGTTTACCAGGGCATGGTCATCTGAGCGAAGGCCACTCTGCTCTTCTGTCCTCCAGACAGGCTAGCAACGGGTCGCGTGGCCAACTCCCCCGTTATGCCATAACCTCCTAACTGATGCCTGTACTCCTCCTCGTTTCTGCCTGCAAGAGACACGTTTCACATGGATTCATGTCTAACTTAATTTTTCTTCATAACATTACATTCATACTATTAACCACTTAAACCCTCCGTTCTTAGTGAAACAGAACTGAGTTGCAACCCTTTTTTCCACCAAAAATATTTATTTTATAATGTTCCCGCCCAGAATATGGATGCTTTGCTGGGTTCAAGTGGTCGACAGATTATCAAACATTAGTCTGATTACCTGAGATCTGTGTGCATTAAGTAGTTATTTGTACAAAAAACACATACATTCGAACCTAGCAAATTCTTAACTGAACAAGGTTTTATTAAATATTATTCCGTAAAACTTCATACGCAAGACTGCAGACCTCTCGTCATAGTTGGTGCTGAGAAAATCTTGCGAGATCAAATTATTCATACTTTACATCATATTCTATCTGGGGTTCTCAACCCGTGGGTCGCGACCCCTCGGGGGGTCGCCAAATTATTTTAGGGGGTCCCCAAATTATTTTCAAAAAAAAAAAAAAAAAAAAAAAAAGATTTATTTTTAAATTTTATTTTCACGATTTTTCAAAAATAGCAGACCTACAAGCTCATAGCGCACCACTCGGTGGCACGCTATGAGCTTGTAGATCTGCTATTTTTCAATAGCTAAATTATAACTGCTTAAAACACCAAAAGGGGTTCCCGCCCAAAATGGTTTAAGGTTATTGTAGCAGTCAATTTATATTGGGGGTCGGGCGGGGGTCCCGAGACATTGCCAAAGCATTTCCGGGGGTCCCCGGCCAAAAACGTTGAGAACCCCTGTTCTATAGCATCATTATAATAAGGTTAGGTGATATAATGGTTTAAAGCCTGGGCTATGAAAAATGGAAAAAGATCCATCTATTCACACAAAACAAAATATATTCACACGAAACAGTACAATCCCCACTGTTAAATGATTGTTTAAATAAAATGAAGGCACCCAATTCAGTGCAATAATATGACAAGAAGAGGAGGTTGAGTTGCGTAGCGTTACCAGGGAACTTGTTGAGGAGTAGTTCTATAGAGCAGACGTTGAGATCCAGCTGGTCTACGTGATGTTGACTGAAATAGCCGATCTTCAGATTCCTAGAGGACACATGAAGATCACATACAAAACCCTTTTCATATCAGACAAGGCCCATTATTTATTCGGCATTTGAGCCACGGACCACCATTTGATGACATTTAGCCCCTCGGACTCAAAACTATAAAGAATATTTTGTTGTTGGATATGATTTTGTCCACAATTCTACGCTGTATTCATGTGGTATAATTAGGAGATACATTCTCTAATTGTGTAGACTTCTTGTGAATTAAGAAATGCAGATGTTAACTCTTGAGAGCATAAAACCAAATCCATTTGGTTTCATTTTACACTCTCAGGAGTTAAAGATTTATAAGGGTCCATTTAGTTACCAACTCTCCATCATTTAGCTGGCGACCACCTGGAACCCCCTCAAGTACCACTGGTGGTCCCTGGATGGACCACTGACATACAACACATTACACTACATACAGCAGATGTACACACTCATTGTAGATCTGCTATTTTTGATTCTTTTTTTGAAAATTCTTGAAAGCGTTTTGGGGGTCTGCGCTGCGGCACTCAATTTGAGGGTCCTTGGCAGGATTTATTTTTGAGAACTACCGATTTACAAGACATTTGCAGAATGGGCCTCAGGTCTAACTGTGTTAAAACAACATGTCGCCTCCGTCCCCTTTTCATATGCGTTGGGAGCTTGTAGATCTCTTATTAAATACTATAGTTTCCTATAGTCTATAGTAATTATTATAGAGCTATTTAACAGTTATTTAAACATATATATGAATCACTTACTGCACTTTTAACTGAAGAACAACAATGACAGTAAGGTACAGTAGACATGACTGTAGTAGACATGTCGTCTCTGTAGAGTGGAGACAGTGACGATATTAGACAGTGAAGTAAACATACCTGTGAGAATGTCTCATCCCTTTAACTGGTGTGAGTTCCCCCATCAACAGCTTGAGGACGGTGGTTTTACCTGCACCGTTCTCCCCAACCTTAACACACGCACACACACACACACACACACACACACACAAATCCCCAATTAATGGGGAATCCCATTAACCCCCCCCCCCCCCCCCCCCCCCAAAAAAAAAGTAATGTAGTGAAAATAGGCATGCCTGCTTTTTTTCTCTTGTGCAGCTGAGTGTCCTGGTCCGTGTGTGTGTGTGTGTGTGTGTGTGTGAGAGAGTGTGTGGGTGTGTGGGTCTTACTATACATATGCGTGACTCGAGGTCAGCAGAGACGTTCAGTCCCTGGAACAGAGTCAGTTCAGGATTGTAATAAAACTCCACTTCATCCAACTGCAGGATGGGAGGAGACAGCTTCTCAAAGTTATCTGGAAACCTGCAAAACACACACGGACACACAGTTCTCAAACCCACACATTGATAACCTATATTTAGCTGCAGACCTCCATCTGAAAATGATTTGTGCCAAAAAAAAAAATTATATTTTTCAAAACAATTTTAAAATAGCAGATGTACAAGCTTGCTTGTACATGCCCGTGGGGGTCCCAGGACCGGATTGTTCAGTCCACCCATCTGACGTCTTGACAATTGTCCACAATTACCTTGGGCTTTGAGGAAAATCCTCAAAGCCAAACCCTTATGTGTTTTTATTGTTTTAAACATAATATTGGTAGTACTATTCGATGTCTCATACACCAGTATCTGAATTAAAATAACAGTGAAGTTATCTCACCTTAAAGTCACTTCGATTTCCTTCTCAAGAGGTTTGAGTGGAGGCCTACGCGCACACACGCACGCACACACACACACACACACACACACACACACACACACACACACACACACACACACACACACACACACACACACACACACACACACACACACACACACACACACACACACACACACACACACACACACACACACACACACACACACACACACACACACACACACACACACACACACACACACACACACACACACACACACACACACAAAGTGACTGGAGGAAATGATAGACCCTTCTCTGCTGTAGTTGTGCAATAAATTACGAGTATAAGTGGTTAAGTAATCAATGAAATACTAATTAGGTTAACTGTGATCACACCAGCCTATCATCTGTTGGGTAGAAACAAAACTGTTACTTTTCAGGATTCAAATTAAAAAATGGCAACAGTGGCACATCTACAAGGAAAAAAAGTCTTCTACTTTTGTGTTACGATGTAGTATGATCAAGCAGGGCATTCATTTTACAAAAAGAAAAGAAAAAAAGGAAAGAATATGAATATGCAGATACGGTTTCTGCCAGATAATATTTAACAAGGTGCACTTTAACAAAATGTTGTGGTTGTTTTATTGTTTACTCACAGTCGCTCCAGCAGTTTGAGTTTACTCTGAACCTGAGCTGCTCTGTTGGCGTTGTACCGGAACCGGTCGATGAACACCTGAAAACACATCATTATTATTATTACTATTATTCCTGTGCCAGAAACCTGTCAATACCATGCAGACATCTTGAAGGTTCCCAGTTCCCCCAGAGTTAGTGTCGAAGTGTCCTTGAGCAAGAAGCTATTCCCACCTAAAAATGCTCCCGATGAGCAGATTGTTGCCTTCATGGTTTCCTCCGCCATTGGTATGTAAATGTGTGTGTGAATGGGTGTACAGGATGTAATGCACAATCTATGTAAAGCACCTTGGATAAAATCCACCATTTATTTTATATTGTAAATTGTAGTCAACAGTACCTGTATGTGTTCTCTGTATTGAACCTGAGCCTCGTACTCTCTGTGCTGGTTCTTCAGTCGGTCTTCTTTGGTCTTGACAAAGTTCTCGTAGTTGCCACGGTAACTTTCCAGTCGCTGGGAGTGCAGGTGGACGATGTCCGTGACCACGGCGTTGAGGAAGTTACGGTCGTGAGACACGACCAGGATGGTCTTCGACCATGTCTGTCCACACAACACACACGTTAAAACTAAAGACAGGCAGTAGGGAGAGCTCAGACAGTGTGGCAGAGAGACAGTAGGGCAGCTGAGACAGTGTAGGAGAGACAGACAGGAGGACAGCTAAGAGACAGTGTAGGAGAGACGGACAGGAGGAAGGCTGAGAGAGAGAGAGAGACAGAGAGTGTGTAGGAGTGACAGACAGTAGGGAAGCTGAGAGGGAGACAGTGTAGTAGGTATGTAACGGCGTTCCCCACCATTCACATAAACACTGAATAGCCCACTTTAATTACTCGCATAAATATATTGGTGGCTCAGGAGGTAGAGCAGGTCGTCCAATGATCCCTGGATCAGCGGTTCGAATCCCGGCTCCTCCTGTCCACATGTCGAAGTGTCCTTGGGCAAGACACTGAACCCTACATTGCCTCCAATGAGTCGGTCGGTGTGAGCTCTCCACCATTGGTGTGTGAATGTGGGAAGTGAGGACGCTGGCGTTTACTGTTCGCCGCTTCACCTCCCAATGTATGAACGAACCACTGTAAAGCGCTTTGAGCACTTGGAAAAGCGCTATAAAAATGCAATTCAATATTGTGTGCCGGGCATCCTGCATTAATAAATTATTGTCAACCACTAGGTGTCTTAATAGACCTGCCTGACAATGATCGAGAAACAGAAACTAAACCACGGCGCACTTCTAATTTCCAAAGTAACTTACGAGGTTTTAGGTAGTAGGCACGGTCAAAAAATACCAGAAGATACACAAGCTAGCAGAACTCCATAATATCGTTTTCACCATTTTATTTTCCTCACCGAGGCCAACAACGGACGTGTTTCAGCTCAAACAGCCTTCATCAGTGTTGATCAAGACGCCAACAGGAAATCACTACAAGATGAATTGAGAGCGCATCGTTGCTACAGGTTACTGTGAGTAAACAAAGCACTCGTACTCATGGAACTAAGTAAGCTCACCGTACTGAGTTCAATGCAGCTTTTCACTCAATTTTGGTTTGGAAGCCCCCTCTCAATCGCAACCCCCAAGTAAGTAGCCTAAGTGAAAGTGAAATCTGAGACCGTGTGTCCACTCGGCTGTATCTGCACGGGCAGCCCTGTTGCTCAGACGGCCACGCAGCACTTCTCTTCGTAATCGCCACTATGGAGTTGGGAGGAGTGTTAGACCGGGGTCTCCTCGCACACGCATGCTCCAAATAATTCCACATTTCCCACAAATCTTCCTCAGTATTCTGGCTATTATAATAGCCACTTTCTGCAGCCTTAAGTGGTGGAACGTCATTTTCGTCATCACTTTCAGCCCCTCATCCCCCACACCCTTTTTTCCTTTCATGGCGCTAGAGAGAGAACGGCCAGTCAAGCTATACTAGCAATAACTGTACCACCTGTTATCGGACTAAAGCAGTGATGTAAATAGGGTGCGTTTTGCGTCCCAAAACACACTTTATAGTTTTGGGCCGCAATACACAAACAACCTCTGCGTCCACGGGATGCACTACTACTGTACTCAGCATACACAGTAATAATAATCCACGTGGAAAAAAAAGAAATCGCGGGGGGAAAAAATGCGGTAAAACAATAATCTACGGACACAATGATTTTGCATGCCCGCATCCGACCTCATCCCATGTTATAAAAAATAAAATCCACGTAGGAATCGTTGTAGTAGAACCACTAGTCTGTAACAACACTGTCAACACGCGCGCCGCCATGTTGGCTCTGAGCACAGCCTCTAGACTAGAGCTGTTTAGAGACAGAGTGATGACAATGGAGTGATCAGTGACGCATGCAGCCCCACGAATAAGCAGTGAACGGAGATGTCGCAACTCTCTCAACTAAACGGCGCTGCCTCCGACAGAAATATTTAGGGGAACATGTTTTAGCGTGACAAGCAGACCCGATTCAATGGGAAACACACATTGTGTAACACACGCCGATATTTTGCTTATAGGGTACACCAGAAAATAAATAGTCTAGTATTACAAATAATAATAAAACGGTGCTATCAGTGTGCAAGTAACGTACTGTGTGTGGTAAAACGTAAGTTACGTATGTAACTATGGTTCTATGAGTCCCGAATGACCGCCAGAGGCGGTGCTTAAGCACTGAATACGTCCCTTCGCGCATGCGCCGTCGAGTATTTTATACCAACAATGTCAATTTTGACCCCATGATGACCCGGAGTCGTCTATATCTTCCGGCAGTCTACAGGGGTTCAGTCCCTACAGAATCTTCTCGCGAGACCACGAGGATTCTGAGTGACAAGAGTGCTCTGGCGGTCATTCGGGACTCATAGAACCATAGTTACATACGTAACTTACGTTCTATTTCGTCCCTGCTGACCGCCAGAGGCGGTGCTTAAGCACTGAATGACTTATACCAGCAAAGTCACGAGGAATCCTGATCCCAAGCCATAAGGAGTAGAATCGGAGGACTCTCGTAAGAGGACCACGTCCAGCGGGTGGGGAGTGGCAACACTCACCCAGTGGAACATAGAAAACTCGCTGTGATGCCCATGAGGCAGCGGCAGATATATTCCAGGGGTACTTCCCTCGGGGCAGCCCATGATGTGGGGACGCTCCCGTTAGAGTGGCACCTCACGCCAAATGGTAGGGTACGATTACTCGCCCCATACGCGTGGTTAATGGCATCCACAATAGTGTGGGGCGGGCGCTGTCTGGAGAGAGCACCGCCTTTGAAAGGGCCATCGTCACAACGGACCAGCCATTCTGACCGCCGAATGCATGTGGCAGGTCTAACAAGCGGCTCTCAGGGCCCACGTTGGGCGCAATAGTTCCCGCTTGTCAATCCACTCTCCTGGTGGAGGGCAAGACTGTGCTAGCCGTATAGGCTGGTTGGGGTGTGTATGTGACAGCACCCTCAGGAGGAACACTGTGTTCGGCCACAGAGACACTCAGGCCGTCTGAGCTTTGCTTCAGACGCAAGTCACTGACAAACAGGGCGTGCCGCTCACTGACACGCTACGTTGAGGTAATGGCCAGGAAGAATTCAGTCTTCCATGACCCTCTAAACTCCGCCCGTGCCAAGGGCTCAAAGGGAGGCCTGTATAGACCATGCCGCACTAGGGAAGAGCCTGTGCCGGAGTTCTCAGGGCTCGTAGAGGATGCAACCTCAGAGCCCCCATCAGGAAGAGGGACGCCAGACTGTGGCTCCCCACTGTGGCTGTGCGATATTGATTCTAGCATATCGACATGATATTTCCCCTACTTATGCTTTTAGAGTAGGAGATCGGCCCTCGTCTAGGAGGGACTGCGGAACGCCAGAAAGGTAGGCAGAGCAGCGCACTAGGTCTTTGCTCTGACCCTCACGTCAGTTGGAAATAGATTCCATCGGTTATCGTACCGTAGTCTGATGGATGTCATGGCACCCTTGAATTCAGGGTGGCATGCTTGGCTGGTTCCACACAGCTGCTCGGCAGCGGTTCAGGGCTACCAGCGGCCAAACGCACAGTTGGGGGCGTCGAGCATTTGAATGCCATATCCGACCGCCTCCCAGTTGAGGAGACCTCTGTCGGGGAGACGCCATGGCGTCCTCCGACTGGGTCTGTTCAGCAGAGGAAACCAAGTACTTCTTGGCTGGAGGGGGGCAACCAGAAGAATGGTGTGACCCTCCTAAAGAACTCTCTGAAGCGCTGGTCGTATCAGAGAGGCAGTGGCAAGGCATATGCAGTGCCTCTGGCCAGTGCGCATTTAAAAGGATAGTGCCCTGTGGGCGGTGGCCTAGTTAGGGCCATGTGTGTCAGGAACGATGCAGGTCGTTCTGTTCATACTGGCTATGTGGCATGAAGGCCTGCGGGCTGACAGCCATTTGTGGCGTTCAGGTTCTATGAAACCATCGGACCATTGCGTCCTGGCCCGGAGGGCTGGATGTCTCCGTTAGGGAGAACCGGAGAGGTTAGCGAGTCAGCGACTCTAGGGTGAGCTGCACAAGTCAGGGGGTCCATAGACACCTACGGCAGCCAAGCAAACGTGGCCCCGCCCGATGACTTACATGATACACGGTCGAGGTGTTGCCCGAACGTATGAGAATGTGCTTGCCTCTCAGGTACGGCAGGAAGTGCTGTAGAGCAGAGCATGAACTTCATAACCCTGTTGGGTCCCATCAATTCAAGACATGTCGACAACAGTCTGTCTTGCGTCACGAGGAAGTATGTAGATCGGACTTCCCTTGGTGTGACTGAGGATCTACGGCCTCTGTTGCGCCCTTGGGCAGGAGGACACATCACTCCTGGTCTGATACTAGGGCTCTCGTCATGTTGCTGATAACGGCCATTTTGACCCCCCCGGATATGGGGGGCTGGCGTCAGAAGGCACTGCACAGTCCGGAAAGTCACAGGCAGGTCCCTGCGTGGGACGCCAAGGAACACACTGGCCTAGTGTGGGCCGGCGGTGATACGCGAGCTCAGAGGACAGTGATTTCGTCTCTGTTGGAGCTCGTTGGGAGGCGTGATGTGTCATAGGCCTGCATGCTGCAGCCTGGCTTCCCCACCTGGATGGTTCGCTCCAGCGATTCTTGCACAGCTGAACCACCTAGTGCTCCTGGCTCCTCAGGGAGACTACGGAGAGTTGGCCTAGGCTCCTCAGTCAGGCTTGACTGTGAAAGCCCGACTTGGCGGGTGGCACCGGTTCCTCTGGACGGGCCAGTGCACAACAGTCATACCAGCTAGCCCAGGGCGCGGACGCTACTGGTTGCTAGGTGTTGGCCATATGCTGAAGGAAGGGAGCGTGTACGCTGCCTGTACCAGCAGAGGCTTTAATCTAGATCGGCATAGTGCACACCGGTGCACACCAGTCCCAACTAGCCCAGGGCGCGGACGCTACTGGTTGCTAGGTGTTGGCCATATGCTGAAGGAAGAGAGGCTCCTCAGTCAGGCTTGACTGTGAAAGCCCGACTTGGTGATGGGCTAGAGCTAGGATGGACATCAGCCGTCCTCTCTCTGAGGACATGACACCAAATGCCTCCAGTGACGGTGAGGGCTGACCCGCGTCTGAAGAAGGCGCTTGGAGGATCCAACTGCCTACTGTGGTATGACTAACAATTAGCGTTCCACGGCTATGCGCATGAAGGTGCGCATGGAGCCATCTCGGCCAGTGGGTCCTGAGCTGAGAAGTAGGAGGCTGGCTCTGATGCATCTTCCTCATAGTCATGGAAGTGCATAGCTTAAGCTGTCGGGGAGAGCACATCGTCCTCGAGTCAGCTGTGGCATCGGAGGGGGAGGCACTCGAACCCTCCGAGGTGCCTAGGTGTTATCCGAGGTGAGCATGGACCTCATGTGGGCCAACTCCGCAGATAGCTGAGCCCTCTCGGATCTGCTGTGGCCGGCGGTCAGACCTTTTCCTCCTGGCACACGGGGCAGGACCACGGTCGGCTCACGGCTGAAGGGGAGCTTCACACGAGGTACAAAAGTGGGAGCTCTCCATTGTGGTGGCACCGGCCAGTGCACACCAGTCACACCAGCTAGCCCAGGGCGCGGACGCTACTGGTTGCTAGGTGTTGGCCATATGCTGAAGGAAGGGAGCGTGTACGCTGCCTGTACCAGCAGAGGCTTTAATCTAGATCGGCATAGTGCACACCGGTGCACACCAGTCCCAACTAGCCCAGGGCGCGAACGCTACTGGTTGCTAGGTGTTGGCCATATGCTGAAGGAAGGGAGCGTGTACGCTACCTGTACCAGCAGAGGCTTTCATTTAGATCGGCATAGTGCACACCAGTCCCAACTAGCCCAGGGCGCGGACGCTACTGGTTGCTAGGTGTTGGCCATATGCTGGAGGGAGTGTGTACGCCGTCTGTACCAGCAGAGGCGAGGTACAAAAGTGGGAGCTCTCCGTTGTGGTGGCACCGGTTCCTCTGGACCGGCCGGTGCACACCAGTCCCAACTAGCCCAGGGCGCGGACGCTACTGGTTGCTAGGTGTTGGCCATATGCTGGGGGGAGGAGGCGCGTACGCTGCCTGTACCAGCAGAGGCTTTAACTTAGATCGGCATATAATGACTTAATCAAACAACTGAATGCTGCTATACCTGCCGCAGCATGTGAATATGCATTTACGTTTTATGCAAATGCTCATTGTAGCACTTTGAGATTTAACCAGATGTAAAGTGCGTCATAGGAACAGCGCACAGACGCTGCTGTTAGCTAGACTGTGCGACCTGCATGGTCGCGGTGGGGGAGGAGAGCTTGCACGCTACCTGTACCCCCAGCTGAGGCTTACTTATAAATTATGATAATAAAGTAGCCTTCAGTCGAGGCTTGGACGCTGCTATGTAGCAGCTGTAGTGTTTCCTATGCGAACGTTTATCACAGCACTATGACGTTTATCCAAACTCCAAGTGCATTATTATTTATGTTTGCTAGTCCAGAGCGAAACAAAAGACACTTCCAATGCGCTAGTCAAGGCACTACTACGCATTCACGCTGGGAGGAGGGAGCACTAACGCTGCCTACACCAGCCAAAAGTTTGGTTAAATAAACCAACACAAACAAGTTTTGGAGAAAAGGCTACAGCCAATAGCTCCACCGATAGGGGCCGCCTGCTGAAGGAAGGGAGCGTGTACGCTGCCTGTATCAGCTGCAGCTAATAAACAGAACAAGCTATACACTAATAGCTGTTAATAAATGCTTGAGCTAACAAACGATTAGTAGCAAGTAACATCAAACTAGAGGCCGTATGCTGGAGGAGCGGAGCGCATACGCTGCCTGCCCTGTACCAGCTGGGCCAATAAACAGTAAGGCAAGCTATACACAGATCGCCGTTATAACAAATAGTATAATAAGCGCTTGGGCTACAACTACGGGTAGCAGCGCCAGTTAGAGACCCAATGCTGGAGACCAGCTGGGCTACTAACAACAAGACAAGCTATAGCCTACACGAATAGCTGTTCATAAACACCTTTAGCTTTGAGCTACTGGTAGCAGCTGTGAGCTACGCTGGCAGCAGCGCCAGATGCCCTGTGCTGGGGACCAGCTGGGCTAATAGGCCCCAAAGGTACCCAGGGGCACCTGTGGGGAAAAAACAAAGTGTACCCACTGTATACGCAAAAAACTGTTAATAGAGCTTTGAGCTCCAGACATACTGGTAGCAGCATCAGTATCGAGGCCCACTGCTGGGGGCCAGCTGGGTTAATAACCAGACAAGCTATGTACACCAATAGCTGTTAATACTCTGAGCTACAAACTACTGGTAGCCACATCAATACCCTGGGAGTATAGTCGCTTATAATAAGCGCTAGCGTTCACAGTCGAGCAAACCTCGTATGCGGAGCAGGGAGGCGGCGCGAACGCAGACTCTACTCACAAGAGGTTATGCCGTGATACAATACATCATATAATTTGAACGTCTGTTAGCGTTCACCGTCAAACAAACCTCGTATGCGGAGCAGGGAGGTGGCGCGAACGCAGCCTTTACTCACAAGAGGTTATGCCATGATGCAATATATCATATAATTTGAACGTCTGTTTAGCGGGGATAGCACCGCTTTAGACGATAACGTACCTTTTGTCCAGGGAGGTTTTGTTCGCCTTCATTACCGGCGAGAGAGATTGGACGCTGCCGTCCACGCGAATCCAAATAAACTCCACTCATAGAGGAGTAAAAACAAAATCCATAGTCGCAGTTCCTGGAGGGCGAACAGCCGCTACTCCGACCGATTCGGTCACGGAACTACCAGCGACTCGGCAGACACCATAGGCTACATATTGCATTGCATAGCAACACATCGCAGCTCGGTGCAAACTTGGTTCTCACAGGCGAGCGAGAAGAAATTAGGGACTGAACCCCTGTAGACTGCCGGAAGATATAGACGACTCCGGGTCATCATGGGGTCAAAATTGACATTGTTGGTATAAAATACTCGACGGCGCATGCGCGAAGGGACGTATTCAGTGCTTAAGCACCGCCTCTGGCGGTCAGCAGGGACGAAATAGAACCAGAAACACTGACTACTGAAGACATGCCGATGAGAGACAGTGTAGGAGAGAGACAGTGGGAGGGCTGAGAGAAAGAGTGTATACGAGAGGTTATTAAACAAACCTGTAAATAGGTCTCCAACCACAGAATGGCTCTGACATCCAACATGTTGGTAGGCTCTGGAACACACAACACACAGCACTTAGTGGAACATTAACAAAATCAAATCACCCATTCACACCGGCTTGGTGTGGAGGAAACCATGCAAGGCAGCAACCTACTCACTGGTGTGTCTTGCTCATTTTGATTTACAGAACAGCCGGGAGGAGAAGGGGATCGAACCGGGAACCGTCTGATTCCAAGACGACTGCCCTATCTCCTGAACCCCTGTCACTAAGGACCCACTACTACTACTGCTACTACTATTACTACCACCCTAAGGTACTACAACTAACCTATCATCATAATACTAATATATAATACTGATACAGTATCAGGTATATAATACAAAAGGTACATCATATTTACCATTTACCACATAATACTAATACAGTAACAGGTAGTTAAGTACTATTATATAAATGTAGTATTTTCTGTTTACTCACCATCAAGTAACAGGAGATCAGGTCTAAAAAAGAAATAACAATAAATAAATGCTGTTAGATCCAAACGGTTTTTAGGTATCAGTCAGTGTATTACACACACATCTACAATCTACATGCAATCTACATGTTTATTTATACGTGGGATGAATTAACGTTCATTTAAAGATAAAATTGGCAATGTTAGTTAATGAGTATCTACTCTGATTGTTCATACATTAACTGATATCAGAGCACTTTATGATGTCAACACCCGAGCTCTCTAAAATCAGAGCAAATTCACGAATGCACCCTACATGTATGTATATGAGCCTTATTTTTATCTTGTGAAGAAATGTGAATTGTGGATTCAAACAAATTAACATTTGCAAGTACAACGTGCATGTACAGACAGATTTTCAGCAAAGTTCAAATATTTAAGTGCATATATCCATCCATCTTCAACCGCTTATCCGTAGTCCGGTCGCGGGGGCAACAGCTCCTCCTGGGAGATCCTGAGGTGTTCCAAGGCCAGTTTGGAGATATAATCCCTCCATCCCCGGACGTACATTAAGGCCCTCCCTAGGGAGACGCTCGAGAGGCATCCTAACCAGATCCCCGAACCACCTAAGCTGGCTCCTTTTCCAAGCGAAGAAGCAGCGACTCTACTGTCTCTCTCGCGAGACTGAACTTCTGACCCTATCTCTAAGGCAGATGCCAGCCACCCATCAGGGAAAAGACATTTCGGCCGCTTGTATCCGTGACCTTAATCTTTCGTTCATGACCATAGGTGAGAGTAAGAACGAAGATAGCTTGGTAGACAGAGAGCTTTGCCTTCTCTTTTCGTCACAACGGTACGGTACAGCGACTGCAATACCGCCCCTTAGGCTTGGGCGATATTGATTTTTTGATATTGATAACGTGAATAATACTGCGATAATCGGTATTATCGGTTTTATTAATAAAACATTAATATATCACACTGACGGGCTGATTTCCCCTCTCCTCTCCTCTCCTCTCCAGTCAAAATGTCCCCTCCCCTCCACTCCACTCCCCTCCCCTCCCCTCCCCTCCTCTCCTCTCCTCTCCTCTCCTCTCCTCTCCTCTCCTCTCCAGTCAAAATTTCCCCTCCCCTCTCCTCTCCTATTTACATGACGGTAAAATTACGATATTAGTATTATGGCGGTATTCGGTATTATTGAGTGGTGTTTTATATACTCCGCGATATTACCGGTATTCGGTAATATTTATATACTCTGCGATATTACCGGTATTGATTTAAAATATCGCGGTAAACGGTAATATCGGTATATTGCCCAAGCCTACCGCCCCTGCCGCTTCGTGAAAAAAATCCACAATCCAGGTCTAGTCGCCCGTGGGTGTGCATGAAACGAGCATGTGCGCACGACAATTTCACAGCCCGTAAAAATACGCTTGTGTACTGTAATCACCCCTCGAATTCTCCGTGCGTCCAAAATAAATGCACGACTATCATTAAAAAAAAAATCTGACAAATCCAAAGCCCAAAGTGTGTGTTACGCTGTGCAACAGAGACACTTGGTGGTGAACAAACGCTATACCGCTATTTCCGTGCTCGGAGAGACCCAGGGACACACATAGCTTGTTTATAGGAGTGGTTGCACCACTCAAAAAATAAAATGACTAGGCACGTCAGTCGTTCCCGTCTGAAAGACCCCAGGGGTCCTTGAGGGGTCCCCAGCAAAAGTAGTTAAATACAGCATCACAATAATTCAACCACTTCAGCCATTTCAATTTTGGCCATTCAAAAATAGCAGATCTAGCTTGTACAACTGCTATTTTTGAATTATATGTATGTATATAAGTTTTGAATAATTTAGATTTATTTGTAACATAAAATAAAGAAAAAGAACCAGTGCTCTAAGAGACTCACCGTGCGAAGAGAGCTCTTGCCAACGCTAACCTCATCCTCCAGCCTCCAGAAAACTCCCTGACACACACACACACACACACACACACACACACACACACACACACACACACACACACACACACACACACACACACACACACACACACACACACACACACACACACACACACACACACACACACACACACACACACACACACACACACACAGTTGATTAATATATAGGAAATGATTATGGATTCGTATAAGTTAATCACTTAAGCCCTATATGCTTTTTCGTACAACAAATCGCGACATCTTTTCTGATTTTGAAACCTTTTGGCAAGTTTTGGGAGGGATGTGGGGGAAAATCCTTGGGAAATTCTATAACATGCTCAAAAAGGATGTAGTTAAGCTAAGTTAAGATAAAGGGAGACTTAAAGAGAGGCATAAAAATTGAGCTTGCACACAAAACACCTCCTCCAACACAGTTGATGCTCATTCAAACGTACTTGGTGGTTTGCTTTTGCATCTTGGGAGAAAAGCCCAGACCTGACAGGATAATTGCCGCTCTGTTTGTGTGAGACAGAAACACAGGAAGAAAAATGAGTCGGTCACAAATTATGAAGAAAGATAATAAGTGGTTATTAGTGGTTGTCATAGTTACCTAGCAGGAGCCTTATCTGCTTCTATTTCCTCCAGCTTGGCATAAACCTCAGTCAGTCGAACGCTCTCCGTCCCTTCAGCACTACCACATGAACACATACACGCAATGATTATGCATATCTACAACACTTTTATGCACTTTTTAAGAGTGAATAAAATGACATTTCAGTGACACTTTAACGTTAACGCACCTTCCGCTGGCGATGCGAGCGTTCAGCTGCTTCTCTTCGGCCAGTAGCCCCTCCCTCACCGTGTCGCTCTCCAGCACGCTGTTCAGTGCCTCCGTCTCGTCCCCGGCGACCTCCTGCTCCACGTGCAGGATGGAGATGTGGGCGGGGACACGCAGGCTGCGATTGGCCAGCATCTTCAGCAGGGTCGTCTTACCCAGCCCATTCCGACCTATCAGGCCGTAGCGCCGGCCCGTTGCCAGGCTTAGCTCCGCCCCTTGCAGGAGGGACCTGGATTTAGAGTTCAATGGAAATTATTCATCTTTATTCATTGAGCAATACCAAAACGTATTGATCCAATATGATGAAGTGGAATCCGTGGAAGTGTGAGGCGGCTTGATGTACAAATACATCCTCCGTTAAATCAAGACAGGGAAGGTCGCAGTCACCACGGAAACGCAGACTCACCTCTCGCCGAAGGAAACGTCAAAGTTCTCGATTCGGATGTCGTAGCTACGATTCTTGCCCGATGCGTCGACTCGGGTGTCCTTCTTGTTGCTGGCCTGACTGGCTGATGCCTCCTCCAAAACCCTGAGGGAGGGGCGGAGAGACTACGTTTCAACAAGGAACGATCAATGTGCTTTAGTTTACAGGACATTTTAATTTAAGTTTAAGTTAAACACATATATCCATAATAGGAAAACACCAATTCAGAACACAGAGCAAAAGAAAACAGGAGAGGATATTGTTAAACACCACTTCATATGGATAAAAGCAACTACGGTATTCACTGGTCACTAGCTTGACTGTGTGTTTGTGCATGTGTTTGCGTGTGCTGTGTGTGTGTCCACTAACAGAGGGGTGGACGGCTTCAGTGAATCTTTCTCATTTCTCCTCTCATGTTTGGCTTTTAGTTTGGCCTCTGCTTTCCCCAACTTCTTTGCATCCACAGTCTGCAGATAGACAGATGGAGGGAGGGAGGGAGAGAGGTAAACAGAGAGAAAGAGACCAACAGACAGACAGACAGATGGAGCAGTCTTGGTGAAAACAATACATATTTTTTTAAGATTTCCCCTATAATTACATGCCCAATTGCAGTGGTTGTGGTTCTCACACTATTTCATGCCAAGGACCCCTAAATTGATATTTGGCCGCAGACCACAATCTGAGCCAGGGGCCGTCAGAAGACAAGATTTGTGTTAAAAAAGCAAAATTATTCAAAAATGCTCAAACAAGCTTGCATAGTGAAGTGACGCATAGTGAGCTTGAAACCCCTTCAAAGACCCCTGGGTCCACGGACCCCTCTTTGAGACCACTGCAATATAGGGACAACAGGTTTAAAGATATGAGCTGAACAATAATAGTAATTACAATTTCCTGTTAATACGTTGAGACATGTTTGTAAATTGTTACCGTATTCTGTCCCCTCTTCACCATCCAAATACCTTGGACATCTTGTTCCGCTAACACTGATGAGGAAAACATGTCATACTATAACCATACTGTACAAAACATATGACAAAAATCAATTGATATTGATAAGTGACACAAATATACTGGGATAGGAACAACTCTGATTAGGACCCACTAGTACAGTATCAATAAGAGTAATGATAAGCTCAGAGACCTTGAGGCATTGGTTTTTTTTTTTTTTAATTCAGAAGCCGGGTCCTCCTTACAGAACTGGGTATCCCCGTCCCTATTCATTAGTCACTATAGAGCGTCGCAGTCCCGCCCCCTACCATGGACCAGGAAATGAATCCCAATGCATTTTTCCCATAGACATTTCATAAAGTAGTTATTTAAAGACGGTTACGCCGCGGACAAAGCCAACTCGAGTCGTGACAACTCATGACAACACAAACAATATTTTGGACCAAACAAATAATTACAAAGAAGAAAAACAACAAAAAAGGTGTTGTAACCTGCCGTTTTTTTCTTCTTTCTAATTATTTGTTCGGCCCAAAAAATTGTGTTTGTTGTCATGATTTGTCACGACTCGAGTTGGCTTTGTCCGCTGCGTAAACGTCTTTAAATAAATACTTTCTGAAATGTCTATGAGGAAAATGAACGGAGAATCATTTCCTGGTCCATGGTAGGGGGCGGGACTGCAGCGCTCTATACTAAACTATACACTAACTTAGATTATTCTGTGTGCGTGCGTGCGTGTGTACACATGCTTACTGTCTGGAGTAGCAGAAGATAGCTGTGACAGCTGGACAGGTGCGTCCAGCTTGACCTGATGGTGAGATTTGCCAGTACTGGTCCTGGTGAGACAACAACAACACATCACCTACAGATCCACCACTCACTGGTACAAGTTATTTAATTGTTTTGTATTGCACAATTTTATAAACCCATTTTTTCAATGATCTAATGTAATCATGGGTGCTACACTCCCTCTGCCAACCTGGGGAGAGCAACGGACTGACCTCATGCTTCCTTCAATGCATGAAGAGTCCAAACCGCTTCTTTTCATCTGACTGGGGGGAGTTTCCCCGGTTGGACGTAGCACGTTATTCCAACCAGTTCCTTTCCCCTCAATCAGGCTGGCCAGAGGGAGGCAGTTTGGAGACCAGCATTACTGCATGTATTGTGAGGGTACTTACCCTAGGAGACATGGGGAGAACATGCAAACTCCAGTTCTCACTAGTTCTACTACAGATTGGACTGGCTGGCAGTCTAATGAAGTCTTGAGATCAGTTGTTTGAAACTTGTGGAAAAGAACTACCTGAATGCAGTTATGCACCTCTGTCCACACCACACCGACAGATGGCTACTATGGTGCCAAAATAGCATAATGGCTTTTCAACAACAAAAACGCATAACTAACTAACTACTACACCGCAGGGTGCTTATAGGGCATGGGCACAAGGTTATCTGTATTTAGACTATTTTGGTGTATCATATCTTTGGTATTAATGTTAATTAAAACAATAAACACTGCATGCCTGCAGCACAATGCGCAACACCATATTATGATTATAAATAGCTAGAACCATTAGGAAAAAAATACATTTCTGTTTTAGTAGCCTACTGTAGAGTACTACTCACCACATGAGCCATGCACATCCACGAATCATTATCATAATTTCCGATAAAATGGCCAATCTATCAGATTAACCACTGTATTATACTTTCATGGTACAATGGTAACATGCGGAAATAGCCGTTCTAATGCTGAGCTTGTAGATCTGCTATTCTGCTTTTCACAGATTTTTATTATCGTTCATTATTAGTAATCGAGGCAAAAGTTTGAAATAATCATCAATCACATTGATTTTAAATTACCAGCCCTAATGTCAGTAGTAATGCCAATACCAGTTGCGACCATAGGTCGCAGTTTACTATGAAAGCCTGCATCTCCTGCCAATCAGTCAGTCACGCCTCGTGGACCCTTAGATCTCTGAGCTGACCTGTTCTGACCTCATCAAACCCTGTATGTACACTCAAGACACGCCTGGACGGCCTTGCAGAGGGTGTCCATATATTGACATATTGTGACAGTCTCATGAAAACCAGTGTGATTTCCACGACGTGAGTCACACTCGCAAATGAACATATGTGGAGCTGACTATCATCACCTGGATCTTAGTTATATGGACAGGTAGTTATGTCAGTAGTAGATGTCTGGCACAGCCTGTATGATTTCTGATCTAGAGGGACGGGTGCCGGTCGAAAACAGTCGGTTGATCCTATTGGTTCACCGATCTGAGCGTCCACCCCCCTCCTCCCCTCCTCGGTAGAAAACAGCGGAGAACACTGACGTCACCAAATTTGGAGTAACGCGTCTCTGCACTCTGTTATTGGTTAGCGAAATACAAGGAAGTGAGCTTCCTGTGTGCCAGAATTTCCAATGCGTTTCCCCAGGCTTTCATTTTTGAGCAGAGTGCGAACGGGGAAAAAAAGTCTGGGTACCGAGGCTAGTAGCTAGTTGACAACTAGTTAGTAAGTTAGTAGTTGCCTTACAGGTTAAGCGTGTCAAACATCTGGAAGCAGATGTCTCTGACATCATCTTCATTCTTGTTGTCAGAGGACGATCCCTGTAGGACTCCACCCACCGCATCGAACAGCTCCTCTCCATCCTCAAAGTCAGCACCCCCACTCGCCAACACACCTAACACACAAGGACACAAATATTTACAAGGTGCTGTACAGAGTGCAATCAGCAAATCCCGGACAAATACCCACACATCCTTCAGGGGTACAAGTAACAGCGTCTTCGCCATATTTGTCGGCTACCGATACCGATGAAACGCACGTTTCAAACTTCTTCAAGCAAATCAGTTCAAAGACACATGTAGTAAGTGAGGGCCTGGGTCAGGGCTCAGGTGTTTGCTTGTTCCATTTTATATCCTACTATACCTCTAGTACTCTTGGTTTTCTCTCCTACCAGGACCTCTTGGTTTTCTCTCCTACCAGGACCTCTAGTACTCTTGGTTTTCTCTCCTACCAGGACCTCTAGTACTCTTGGTTTTCTCTCCTACCAGGGCCTCTAGCAGTGATGGTTTTATCTCTTACCAGGACCTCTAGCAGTGATGGTTTTATCTCCTACCAGGACCTCTAGCAGTGATGGTTTTATCTCCTACCAGGACCTCTAGCAGTGATGGTTTTATCTCCTACCAGGACCTCTAGCAGTGATGGTTGTATCTCTTACCAGGACCTCTAGCAGTGATGGTTTTATATCCTACCAGGACCTCTAGCAGTGATGGTTTTATCTACTTATCTACTTGTTGTTAACTAGTTGTACGAACGCTTGTTTTCTATTGTTGTATTGTTTATTGGATCTTGTTTAGTCGATACACTTAATTGTTTTAGCTCATGCTCATTTGATTTAGCTATTTTGTCTCATCTGTTTAAGGAAATAGGTAGCTGATATATTGCACTTTTACCTTAGCGCTAGGTATACTCTTGGTTGCTTGTTTTTGCA
This sequence comes from Electrona antarctica, assembly GCF_951216825.1. Classification (NCBI taxonomy): domain Eukaryota; kingdom Metazoa; phylum Chordata; class Actinopteri; order Myctophiformes; family Myctophidae; genus Electrona; species Electrona antarctica. The sequence continues at coordinate 15,015,724 of NC_136792.1, read as the reverse complement.
GAAAATGCACTAAAGACTTCTGGTGATTAGTAGTTTTTGTTCCCTACCTATGTTGAATACACTTATTGTAAGTCGCTTTGGATAAAAGCGTCTGCTAAATGACTGTAATGTAATGTAATGTATCTCCTACCAGGACCTCTAGTACTGCTGGTTTTATCTCCTACCAGGACCTCTAGTACTGCTGGTTTTATCTCCTACCAGGACCTCTAGTACTGCTGGTTTTATCTCCTACCAGGACCTCTGGTACTGATTTTATTTTACTGATTTTTATATCCTACCATGCAGGTCCTATATTCTTACTACTTAACAGGACTTTATGTTAATTACATCAGAGATTAGCCCCAGCTGTCTGGTACCTAGACAAATGATATATATATATATATATATATATATATATATAATTTTTCTCAAGAAAGGCTCAGGTCTTTGGCGGTCTTAATTATTTGGGAAAATTATAATGAATTAACCACCAAAATAACCTTAAATGTGCTAGCTACGCGATTCATCACCCCGTCTCCCTTCACTGAGACAGACTCCAGGAAAGGGCAGGGGAAGGAGTGCCTGCCTAGCAATATGACATCTTTATTTCCAATGGAACATAAATATTACACATATTACACTACTAACAAGTGTCTCCCGACGTGTACCGCCTAAATACCTCTACAAATATTCATAATAAAAGTGATTAATTCCCTCTATGGTCGTATTATTAAGTATAAGTCATTGATGATGATCATTAGCCAGACTCCACTTAGCCACCCGGCAGCACGAACCAACGCCGGCCGGCCGGGCTTCACGTGGTTAAAAGAAAAAGGGACAAACACCAAACTACATGCGTTTCACATCATGAATACGTTTGTTTAGAATAAAGTGGGAGTGGGAGGCGGCGGTACGGTGTCCCTGTCTCCCGTTACCTGTGATATAGTCGAACACTTCGATGTCAATGTGAGGAAACTCTCTCTTCAGGATCTCCACGTATGTCGCCATGATACACCGGCCTCACTGACTGAGTCTGACGAGACGCACGCTGCGACGCGCAGGCGCCAACATGCGACAGACTTGCGGGGATGTGGCTGCGGAATCATGGGTAATGTAGTGATTGTAGTCTTGACTCAACGCGTGTGTCGTATGGTCGTGTGGCCAAAATAACTACTATGGTCAAGGCTCTCTACCAGAAAGAGCCAGGGGACGAAAGGGCCGAAAGGGGCGGCCTTTTCTGACAGAAAGCCAAAGGTGTACGTCATAGTGAAATAGTGGAAAAAAACGTCTGGTTTTCCGAGGCTAGTCCACCACTGATAGTGGCACTGTGGCAGCTGCATAGTAGAGGCCTACATGGGCTGGGCAACTGGAGGCCCAGGGTCCACATGCGGCCCCCACCTGATTGATTGTTTGTTTGTTTGTTTGTTTGTTTGTTTGATTGATTGATTGATTGATTGATTGATTGACGAAAGCACAAGTCAATACAAAAACTGCTAATGGTCAAATGGCAAATGGTCCATTTTTGTTGTAATTTTCTTCAGCTTTAATACATTTTCTACTGTACATCATATACATTGTGGGTTTTCAACGAGCTCACACAGTTTCTGCTTTTCAGTATAGGCCTGTATCAGACATTCTAGGGGTAGGCCTACACCGCTGTAACACTAGTGGCTATATGCAGGGACAAATTACCCATTGGGCCAGTGGGGCCGTGGCCCAGGGGCCCTTGGCTCTCAGGGACCCTTCGGGGAAATTGGATCGTGAGGTACTAAGTTTGACGCCCTGAAAAGGCCCTTCATTGGCTGTTAATTTTGTTAAACTTAGGTTAAAAAGATGATAAAAACACGGAAAAACACGAAACTGTCAATGGGGGCCCTGCAAATATTACCGGCCCAGGGGCCCTCGTAGGGGTTAATCCGTTCCCTGGCTATATGTTCTGCATTTATAGGAATTGTCAAACTATAATGCCCCAAATGCAGCTATGGATTAGAATCTAATGATAATCCATAGCTGCATTTAATCGAATCAATGCTAAATTACATCCTCTTACTTATTTTCTGTTTCGTTTAATTGCTGCTCCCTTTTGCACCCTGACCCCAATACTTGCTGCTGCTATAGAGGGTATGCCAAGGGGCCAGTGAGGCTATTCAATGTTGAAGCTCTGGGCCCTAGTGGTAGGAGGAGGGACTACAGGCGGACCCGTGGATTCATGACCGGGAAACCCTGTGCAGCTGGGCTTTAACGTTGAGCGCTCGGTTGCACTTCCGCATTTGACCACCAAAATGCGGAAGTAGACGTTCTGAGACGGTACTTCCGGCAGTCTTCCGGGTGCTTCAAAACGCCACTGAGCAACTTCCACTGACATGAGCTGGGGGGGCGGAGCTTTGCGCCAGTTCAGTCTCTATCCTTTTATATACTCTATGGGGTATGCACGTGACATCATCATCAAACCAGGAAGTTATGCAGGAATGCCTACTGAGTGGCAAAAAACTACTTTCTGGCCTCGACAGCCCATACATCCACACAGAAAAGTCCTATTTGATTGCATTAAACAATGTTAAACAATGTTAAACTCACTTTGCATGTTGCTTTGCCACTCGATTTGCCACTCGATGTGCCATTCACTTTAAGCATGCGCATACCCTCTATTGTGGACCTACCGATGCATTGCACACTGATGCTACATTTTTTTTCATGTCTGGTTTTCTCCATGCTCTCTCTTTCCAAGGCCTGCTGTGAGGTAAAACACCTTCATGAAATAAAATACCTCTGTAGCTGTCCCAGCAATGGGAATTTGTAATATTGTATTGCATTGCTTTTTCTGAAAATGTGAAAATATTGTGTATGTGTTTTCTTTTACTGCTCAGTTCATTATGACCTTGTAAGGGCATGCAGGTGCAGGCCTCTTGTGATTAGTGTTAGGCAGCATTGATTGCACCTGAGTGAGTTAGGCTCATTCAGGCACCAGAACAAACAGTTCTTTCCCCTCACTGTATATATTTCTTTTCCCTTTTTACCTCCTTTTTGATGAATTCCTGTTCTGTCTATAGAAGTGTCTATTTGTACGTCTCTAAATGTTTTGATGATTTGAACATGGTGGACCCTGTTGGAAACAAGTGTAATGCTTAATTGGGTCGTCCACTCACAGTTAACAGCCTTTGTATTGAGTTTGTGCTTGAAATGTACTGTAATTCTGCAAACTGTTAATAAATTCTTCAATCAATCAATCAATCAGTGTCAGAGGTGAAAGGAGCTCTTTCCACGTCAAAAAAGAGTGTCCTTTATAAAAAAAAGAGTATCCTTTAAATAAAGAAACGTATAAGATAAGAAATAATGTAACTCTCCTAAAATAATTGACAGAAGGCGCACACAGTTACATGCTGTTATTTGGTTTTGTCTAGTGTTACGTCATTCCGTCGATCATTTGTTTGTGAACATGTGAAAGAAATGGACATTTCATTGTTTTTATGTATTGTGAATGTGGACAGTTCATTGTGTATGGACATTTTATGATTCATGGACATTTCATGATTCATGGTTTTGTTCCGTTTTTCACGTTGTCTTGGGCTAAATAAATTGCCTTGAAATATCAGTTGGAGCGTTGTCATTCTGCTGGTTGAAGAAGCTTTAGGAGCGGTTATAACCTCTATCAGACACCAGATGGAGCCAGATGACTGAAAATGAACGATAGGTAGTTTAAGACAGAAAATATTGATCAATGGATGAATCTCTCTCTCTCTCTCTCTCTCTCTCTCTCTCTCATCCAAGTCCCTCCCCTCCTGCTGTGTGTGTGTGTGTGTGTGTGTGTGTGTGTGTGTGTGTGTGTGTGTGTGTGTGTGTGTGTGTGTGTGTGCGTGCGTGTGCGTGTGCGTGCGTGCTTGGCTCTAAACTTCACTACTACTACTGGCAGGTCTATAACAGAGTGGCTAGGAGCCATGGGGCTCTGTTTGGAGAGTTCATTCTAGGCGTGTGTGTGTGTGTGTGTGTGTGTGTGTTTTCTTTTTTTGGGGGGTGGGTTGTTTTTGTGTATGTAACAGATGTCTGTCTGTCTGTCTGTCTGTCTGTCTGATTGCAGTGTGTTTTGTATCCATAGCGATGTGATACCATGGCGGAACGTAACTAAGTAGGCTTTACATTTACTTAAGTATTTTATACTTAAAGTATACATTTGAGGTACTTTTACTTTACTGGAGTATTTACATTTTTCAGTACTTTTACTTTTACATCTCAGAGGCAAATATTGTAGGCTACTTTTACTCCACTACAAAAACTTTAGTTACTAGTTACTTTGTAGATTTAGATTATTATTACAAAACAAAACATACAGTAACTACTTCAGCCCTATACATTTCGGCCATTTTAAAATAGCTGATCTACAAGCTCACAATGCGATGCGACGCATTGTGAGCTTGTAGATCTGGCACAAGACCCCATAGCAAGGGGCCCCTATACCCGCCAACAGTAGTAGTAGCTAGCCAGTGCAAGCCAAACAGCTACATGCCGCACACAAGGGGCGCAGCCAATGCACACACAGCCAGAGGCATGCACACTTGCACAGCATCCACACACACACACACACACACACACACACACACACACACACACACACACACACACACACACACACACACACACACACACACACACACACACACACACACACACACACACACACACACACACACACGACTGGATTCCATCCCTGTGTGTTCCAAGTCTGGGGTTCAATCCCAGAACAAGCTCCTTTAGTTGCAAACCATCATTGTCTCTTTATCGATATATCGATATCGCAATCGCGATATATATTATATAGGCTATCCTATTGTTGTCGACAGACAAGTTGTGGACAAGTTGCAAAGTTGCAGTCAGTGTTTTACTGTTTGGATGAGATTCATGGGCTTATTGGCCAGTTTGTGACACAAAACATCTTGTGAGATTTTGGAATAAATACATATAATTCCAGATCTTTGCCTTTTATGGTTATTCTTTTCATGTTCAGTTACAGATGTCATGATATATGGTTGATGAAATCTCTCATCGCATCGGTCAGTGACCACGGTGACTTAAAAGGTGCATGGCGAAAATGGCCTTAGGGGCAGAGAGAAACACATGCAGGTCCTGCAAGTTGTGTGTGTGTGTGTGTGTGTGTGTGTGTGTGTGTGTGTGTGTGTGTGTGTGTGTGTGTGTGTGTGTGTGTGTGGCCACACATTACAGATTATCGTATGGTCTAATAGGCTAGTCTGAATCCAGCATGTACTTGAATATATGGCCCATAAATACATTTCTATTATGATTTGTATAAAGTATACATTATATAATACAGCAGGTACACTGTAGGCTACCGTGTATTTATGGTGTACTGTCCTACTTATTAAACAATTTCAGCAACATTCCATAGATTCATGGTTCATCATTGTCGTCATTATTGGGGAAAAGGATCAACTTTGTTTTAGGATCAGATTGTTTCAGTTTCATTTGGTTCCATTCGTCTGCTAAATGCGTATTGCAATACTTAATTGTCTCCATGACGACATGGAATGCTTTTTCTCTGAAAAGATTCTATTATTTTAGTCCAAACAGAAGTTGAAGCCACTCTCTCATTGGCAGAGCCAGCTGTCACGTAAAGCCTATATGCCCCTCCCACATATCAACTCCCTCCAAATCTGAGAAAGAAACAAACAACAAAAAAAACACTGAGACAAATGAGTTGAAATTGTATCAAAAATCCTGAACTCTCTCACCCATCGGAGAGGAGAGGGGAGAGGAGAGGAGAGGAGAGGAGAGGATAATGAACTCACCCAACATTCCTCTACTATGTGCTATAATTTCTGGGCTGTCAATGGTTCAGTTGGGAAGCACTGATAGTGACAGAGATAGTGACACTGATGGCTCTACAATGGTGTGCTGATGGTTTGAACAGAGCATAATCTCTGCAATAAAAGCATAAAGCAGTTAGAAATCAGTTGTAAACACACACACACACACACACACACACACACACACACACACACACACACACACACACACACACACACACACACACACACACACACACACACACACACACACACACACACACGCAGTGCAAACAGGCTAGGAGTTACTGTATGCAATAGTCAATAGTTTTGTGCACACGCCTGCATGCACGCACACAGACAGACAAACACGCACGCACGCACACACACACACACACACATGGAAAACAGACTGATTAAACACAAAGTTGGAAATTCTGTCTGTCTGTCTGTCTGTCTGTCTGTCTGTCTGTCTGTCTGTCTGTCTGTCTGTCTGTCTGTCTGTCCTCACTGCGTTGGCCAGTTGAAATGAATTACACATGGACATTGCACACTGGGCAGAGGCTAGGAGAGACAGAGTAGTTTTTTTTTTTCTTCTTTCTTTTTTCCATTTTCCCAAATTTAAGCTGTTTATTAGCATTTCTGGCAAGTCTGCCGGCATGTGAACTTGGCCTATGTTGCAGGCAGACTACGGGAATTGGAAACTGAGAGACCAATAGAGAGCATGCCATAAGGAGTAGCCGCAACAGACTAACAAATGAATAGTTTAAATAAATAAGCCCTACAAACTTCATCATACAACAAATACCAAGAAAAAATAGCCCACAACACATCACACCTGAGCTTTTTGACAAAGGTTATATGGGAAGAGGAACCCAAACCTTTTCGGATCAGGGTCCACTTTGAAAATCGCTTAAAAAATAAAAATAAAAGCGTTAAAAACATTATTTGAGGGCCTACTTGTTGGGAATCACCAGTCTGGGGGTTTATTAAAGCAGTGGTGGAAAAAGTACTCACATTTTTTACTTAAGAAAAATCAATTCTACAATATAGAAATACTCCCATACAAGTAAAAGTATGGATTTCCAAATGTACTTGAATAAAAGTTAAAAAAAAGTATCGTTACCAAAATGTACTTAAAGTAGAAAGTACTCATTATGCAGAATGTCCCTTTCACAAGTTTTCAAATGTATAAAAATATTTTTAAAATAGCAGATCATTCACATTTTTAGCATGAATAGCTATTATCAGCTATTTTCAAATGGCCGAAATGTATATACTGTAGGGCTGAAGTGGTTACCGTATGTTTTGTAATAATAATCTAAATCTAAAGTAACTAAAGTTTTCAAATAAATGTATAGTGGAGTAAAAGTACAATATTTGCCTATAATATAGTGGAGTAAGAGTAAAAGTAAAAGTGCTGAGATTTTTAAATACTCCAGTAAAGTAAAAGTACCTCAAATTTGTACTTAAGTATACAGTACTTAAGTAAATGTACTTAGTTACTTTCCACCACTGGGTTTAAGTGATTATAAAGTAATTAGTGCTGATTGCGGAACCCCTCCCGTACATTATAAACTATGACCTCTATACCACAAACACCAGTGGCACGATAACAAAAAGACGCGTTATCTGTATTTGAACAATAACCGACATGTTCACAGGCAATTATCCTAACTCGGACTACCTCAAATTATGTGCTTCGTAAGTACACCACACGTCTGTCTGTTCTACGCCGGTTAAAAGCGGAGTCACAACTGATATGATGACACGAGTGACACAATGACACTCGCAACTATAAGGAAACGAAACACTCGCAAAACGCTTTCTGTTGAAGACGAAACATTCAAATCCATCATGCTGACACTTACGCAAGCACGTGCGTGCGTGTGTGCGTGTGTGTGTGTGTTTGTGGGCCGGGTAGATGAAAGGAGAGGTGGATGGAAGGATGAAGGTGATGACAAGTAACAACAGATCTTACAAGAGATAAACACTCTCGTATTACGGTACTAATCCTACACACACGCACACCATCAAGTCGGTGGACAACTTACTGTAGGAAGTTTACTTTCCCCAACTCAGCAGGTTCAGCATCGATGACTCAGCTGAAGTCCCTCGCCTTGGCTTCCATTCGTTTAATTTCATTGGTTTCATTGTTTTTGGTTTTCTTCAATAAAAGATAGCACACACTCACACACGCATACACACACACACACACACATGCACTCATACAAAATGCTGAATGTTTGAAAATGTTTTGTGCTAATTTACTACTTTATTACAGTGATTAGAGCGATTAGAGTGCTAATATGCAACTAATGAAAAGTTTGGCGCGTGCGTGTGTGTGTGTGTGTGTGTGTGTGTGTGTGGTCTGATTAACCTAGCAGTAGATTCCAGTTGGGATTAGCAGTGCTTACGTTGTGTTGAACCTGCACCCTGCAGTGTTGTGCTCAGCAGCACAACACTAAATGGTTGCTTTTTACATCATTTGTGTCCAGGTAGCTCTCGCCTTTTTGACCACAAGGTCATGGGTTCGATCCCGGACGCTGCCAACTCAGTGCTCAGTGTATGAGTAGCGCAGCGCGGCTTGGGTGCGACGTACAAGTCGTGTGGTAACTACTGGGAGCTGACAATACTGTAGGTGTTGAGCTCTGCCTCAGCAGTCTATCTCCCAGGGGTCTGGGGCATTGTAACAGGGAGAGATTCTGGCGTTCTCGGCCAAAAAATACAATATATCGACGATAATAAACAAATATACACAAATATACAGTAATAGGGATATACTCTACTTTGGCCAAATGGAAAAGAAAAAATCAGACCCGTCCTCCCTGGCCTGTGTGTGTGCTATTTCCGTGCTCAGACCCAGGGACACAGTCAGCCATAGGGACAAAGAGCTGTCTATAGGAGTGGTTGCATCAGTCAAAAGAAGGCCTAGGCCTACTAGTGGGAAAATTACATTGCACAGCCCTGGAGAGGCAAATCTGGCCTGGTAGGGATCTGCACTCTGCAGAGCACCCCTTTGTAGTTAACACTGTGGTTCTGGGTATGGGCTTATAGTATCCTCTCTCTCTCTCTCTCTCTCTCTCTCTCTCTCTCTCTCTCTCTCTCTGGGAGAGTGAGAGTGCGTGCGTGCGTGCGTGCGTGCAGTCCGACAGTTTATTGGGGCGTAACTGAGATTTGATATTTCCTACTTAAAGATCTGTGTGTGTGTGTGTGTGTGCGTGTGTGTGTGTGTGTGTGTGTGTGTGTGTGTGTGTGTGTGTGTGTGTGTGTGTGTGTGTGTGTGTGTGTGTGTGTGTGTGTGTGAGTGAGTGAGTGAGTGAGTGAGTGAGTGAGTGAGTGAGTGAGTGAGAGAGAGAGAGAGAGTGTGCACGTCTACATGTTTGTGAAACTGTAAGCTTGTATAAAAAATAATTTCAGACACTTTTACACCTGCAAGCTTGTGATGTGACAATAAGATGTAAATAGAAATTGGAGACTTAGAGCAGTGGTTTTGATTCATTGAATACAGTTTTTAAGAAAAAGCACAGGAAAGTACAGTTCAATACTGTCAATAATAGAGGATTTAAACCCAAGAAGGCCTATGGCTTGTTTCCATTGGGGTTCTTATACTCAATTCATCGAAGGTTCTTCATGGTTCCTCGAGGAGGTTCTAAATTGACCCTTACAGGCCTGTAACTCTGGGTTATATATGGATGGAACCAAATTAACCCACAAGGGCTCTCAGAGTTAAGTGGGTCCTTGAAATTAAAACGTTTGAGACTCACTGGGAGCAATGTAAGTCTGCAGTAAATGCAGAATAGCTTGTCTTCATTATTTTTTTAGTTTAAACCGGATGCAAAAATAAAAGGCCATGCTATCATGCAGGTGATGAAGGGTGGTTTATCAAGCACCAAAGTCTGACGTCAATATCGGTAGAGGCGGGTTCATGTACTTTTTATTTGCATTGTAATCCCCATAGGGGGATTTTAGATCACCTCATATAAGAACTGTGTTTGAACAATAAACATGTCGCCCCGGCCATTTCACTCATATGGATATGAAGAATCAACTGACTGAGAGAAAACGCTAATGTTACTGCTGCTGAATTAGTTACATTTTCGCTAGAAACAGACTGTATCATATTAAGTGACTGACTGTCGCAAACGATACAGAGCCACCTCCCTGACAATAACGCAGAGACAGCTTGTTTATTTTTGGACCACAATGCTTATATGAAACGATTTTAAGATGACCCCATATTATTCTCCATAGAGAAATTACTTCCGTGAACCAGACAGAACCAGGGGATGAGCGAGTGACGTCAGGACTTCAGCGCTTTATACCGTGGTTTATAGGGAGCAGGCTTTTTCTAGGCATGAAGAAACTAAATTTGTCTTTATTTAGTGATTTTCCACTGATTTGTTGAAATCAACAACCGTTTTGAAGGATTAGGTTTCTAATCTACATGGTGGAAAGTAACTAAGTACATTTACTTAAGTATTGTACGCATTGTGAGCTTGTAGATCGGCTATTCCCAAAAGATTTTTAAACATTTGAAAACTTGAAATTAATCATTCTTCACAATAAGTACTTTTATTTTTGGTACTTTAAGTACATTTTGATGCCAATACTTTTGTACTTTTAGTACAAGTACATTTATATCTTGCTATATTGCAGTATTGATACTTTTACTTAAAGTAAAACAATTGAGTACTTTTTCCACCACTGCTAATCTATGCTGTAATACTTACAGAGGTTTTCAAAGGTTTACTTACTTTTTGTATAATTATGTCTGTGTACGTGTACTGTACAGTATGTAACATCCATGATATGATATGCACAGTATGAATGTATGGGCATGTGTGTATGTACAGTAGTGGGTACTTGTTGAGTAGTTGGTGTGTGTCCTGAGTTTATTGTATTGGGTAGTGCTGTGGATGGTAGCTGGTGTGTGTGTGTACGTGGTGTGTATGTGCGTGTGCATGTACACGTGTGCTCATGCACGTGTGTATGTGTTTGTTTTAATTGGTTCAGAAGGCTCAGCAGGTCATCATTGTTGAAGCTAAAGAGGATTAGTGTACACACACACACACACACACACACACACACACACACACACACACACACACACACACACACACACACACACACACACACACACACACACACACACACACACACACACACACACACACACACACACACACACACAAGCCTCCAGTCTCAACCCTTAGGCCTGATGGTTAACAGCCTGTTAATATGATGTTACCTGGGAATTAGACTGTGTGCTTGTGTGCATGTGTGTGTGTGTGTGTGTGTGCATGTGTGTGTGTGTGTGTGTGTGTGTGTGTGTGTGTGTGTGTGTGTGTGTGTGTGTGTGTGTGTGTGTGTGTGTGTGTGTGTGTGTGTGGTGGTACCCCCTGTGTAGAAGTGGAGTGTGCCAGGCAGTCAGTCTGAAAAATTATACCTCCAAATAATCCTAGACAATCTGTCTGTTTCTCTCCCCAGAGACTCTTGCAAAGTACTAGACCTTTAAAGTTCTCCGACCTTTTCTGGACCAGGGCCCACTTCAAAATATTGTAAGAGAGAGAAAAAAAACAAAAAACAGAGGGTATGCGCAACGCGTGACATCATCATCATACCCGGAAGTCATACGCCCAAACAGAAAAGTCCTATCTGATTGCATTAAACAACGTTAAACTCGATTTGCCACTCATGCATGTACATACCCTTCAAAACACTGTGCAGATTTCAGAGTTTACCACTTGATAATCATGAAAGCGTCCACGGCCCACCCATCTGACCACTTACTGTAACACTTGTTAAATGGTCAGTATCCATACTGCAATAGCACAATTAGTTTCTTACAAAAACCAAACCCCTGACGTATCGTCGACATACAAAAGGTCCTTTATCGAGAGCACTTCCTTTTAAAAAATAAATAAATTATCCCACGATTTCGTAACCCATTTTCACTCCTGTGTCAATTATCTAATGTGATCCTGGGCTCTACTACACACCCTCCACCAACCTGGGGAGAGCAACGGACTTGAACTCATGCTTCCTTCATGCATGAGTGTCCAAGTTGTTCTTTTACACCTGACAGGGGGGAGCTTCCCTGGTTGGATGTATAGCGCGTGGAAGGAACACGTTATTCCAACCAGTTCCTTTCCCCTCCATCAGAGAGCACTTCCAACAGAACTTTCACTTCTGATTACAGTCAGACAGACAGACAGACAGACAGACAGACAGACAGACAGACAGACAGACAGACAGACAGACAGACAGAGTTTAACAAAGACACGCGGCTCCTGTCCCACCCTGCCACGCACACACGCACGCACACAAACACACAATTCTTAGGTTACCGTCACATTAACAGGTTGCTAGCTCGGGGGGTATTGATGTCTGAACCAGGGGGCTAATAGTTCATTAGTCTACTCTGTGTGTGTGTGTGTGTGTGTGTGTGTGTGTGTGTGTGTGTGTGTGTGTGTGTGTGTGTGTGTGTGTGTGTGTGTGTGTGTGTGTGTGTGTGTGTGTGTGTGTGTGTGTGTGTGTGTGTGTGTGTGTGTGTGTGTGTGTGTGTGCGCGCGCGCACGTGTGTGTGCGTGCGCGTGCGGGTGTGGCAGCTGTTGTGGAGTCAGAGGGTCAGTCTCCCAGGTAGAGACACACCTGTAGCACTGCAGGGGTTAACACTGACCCACTGTGCAGCAATTATCACACACACACACACACACACACACACACACACACACACACACACACACACACACACGCGCGACACACGTGTGCGACTACTTAACTCTCACTTGAGCACATGACTTGAGGAAAAGTCAAATCTAATGATGAGAGTCACAGCAGGATATGACCAGATGGAGAGAGAGAGGCCGAGAGACAGACAGAGAGAGAGAGAGAGGCCGAGAGACAGACAGAGAGAGAGAGAGAGAGAGAGAGAGAGAGAGAGAGAGAGAGAGAGAGAGACAGATATGTGGACAGAGGGTGGATAAGAGTTGTGGATAAGAGTTGTGGAAAATGAACCGAGATGGAAGCAAAGAGCAGTTTATGGAGTTTACTTATGCTCCAACAGCCTCATGTTGTGTTCTCTCAAAACTAACACTAGCCCCAACCTTAACGCCACCTAACCCCTATCCCCAAGCCTAGACGTCTGTGTGTGTACTGAGTCAGGCCCCCACCAGAAAATCTCCTTCTTTTTCACGGTCTGTTGTTGGCAAGTATGGCATATCACTGGGATGTGTGTGGGGCAGGTTCACTATAGAGTCTGGGTTGAGTTGTCCATAATTAAGGCTATTACAATTCAGAAGCACAGCAGGAGAAATAATCCAGGAGACTTTTTACTGGGGTCAGTTCCGAATGGCAGCCACCTGTAGGTGTTATTTTTAGAGCAGTTTTGAAAGAGAGTAGGGGTTCACACTTCTTTATGGCTGTTGGTATAGGGCATTCCACATTTTGGTGGCATACCAGGAGAACAAATTTAAACCCTGAGGGAACATATAGGCAACAAAGGATTGAGGGAACACACAGTATAGGGACCCATAAGGTTGAGGGAACACACAGTATAGGGACCCATAAGGTTGAGGGAACATAGTGCTGATGTATGGTACTGTAACTGAAAGTTGACAGGTTCTATTCCTGCAGCACCTGCTGTGTCCAACCATTAAAAGACAACTTCATACAGTTTCAATATGGTACCATTTATGTCTACTCGACCCCCTGCAATTTGCCTACCGATAGAACAGATCCACGGTCCATGGACGACGCCTTTGCCACAGCACTCCACACTCCGCACACTCTCTCACCTTGAGAGAAAAGTCATATTAAGAATGCTGTTCATAGACTACAGCTCAGCATTCAATACCATAATCCCCCTCATATTAGACACCAAGCTAAAGTGTCTGGGTCTAGACTCAAACCATTTCAGCTGGATCCTCAACTTCCTGACAGAAAGACGTCAGGTGGTGCAGATGGGAACAATGACTTCTTCCCCCCTGACCCTCAGCACAGGAGCCTCTCAGGGATGTGTGTTGAGCCCCATTCTCTACTACTCCCTGTACACCCAAGACTGCGTGACTCTGTTCAGCTCCAACCAAGTGGTCATGTACAGTACGTATGCTGACGGCACCACAGTGATAGGCCTGATCACAAACAATGATGAAACAGCCTACAGGAGAGAAGTGGAGAACCTGGCACGATGGTTCAAGGAGAACAACCTGGCTCTCAACGTTAACAAAACAAAAGAGCTAATCTTGGACTACAGGAGACCTCCCAGAGATCACTCACCCATCCAGATCGGAGGTGCTGCAGTGGAAAGGGTCACAGAGTTCAAATTATTGGGGTTGCACATCATTGAAGACCTCACCTGGGCAGTGGAGCAGGTGGTGAAGAAAGGCCTCTAATTTATGAAATAACTCAAGAAAGCTGGCATGGGTCTCAAACCACTGGCAATAGACTGTAAAAAAAGCTTCTTTCTATGTGCAATCAGGTATGAAAGAACTGTCAAGAACGAGAAAGAGAACCAGGGCAAAGGAACGCTACCCCCCAAACACACACGCGCACGCACGCACGCACGCACGCACGCACGCACGCACGCACGCACGCACGCACGCACGCACGCACACACGTACGTCTCGCACTATTATCCTTGAACCTAAATAATATCTGTTGTGCATAGAATACACTGACAAGAACTGTGACGACATAGTGGTCTGTTGTACGTAGAATATACTTTCACTAGTAAGAGACCACACCTTTGCTCAAGATTAACAGTTTATTGAAACAGAATGAGATGAATGCGGAATGGAGTGAGGAACCCAAGGTAGGGTGAGACTCAGGGTGGGGGCGTAGTCTCTGGAGCTGACGGTCATCTTTGCTCTACTCGGAATGAGCGGTTGGTCGTCTCTGCTCCGTCACTGCCCCCCCTGGATTCCTAGAGAATCGAGGCGGAAGGAGGAGGTTAAGGTGGAGGAGGATGGCGAATTTGAAGAGTGGTGAAAATAGCCGATCTACAAGTGCAGTACTCACAACCCATGTTTGGTCTGTCATGGAGCAGAACAAACAACTTGGTTGAGAGATCGCAGGTGTATTTATACTGTGGTGATTGCACCGGGGATTGGCCGGGTGATAATGAAAGGCAGGTGAGTTTGATGAGGAGGGAGGAGTGGTTGATAAGGAGGGAGGAGTGGTTAAGGTCAAGCGGAAGGAGGTCTCTTCTCCCGAAACTGCGTTGTATAAATACAACTTCCCTTGAAGTTGTTTGCACAGAATTAGGTAACATGCAGCTCCTGGAAGAGAAAATAATAAAATGATGCTGGTACAATATAACAAGATTTTATGCACATGTACATTTGATGATGCTCTTGTGCGTCTATTTTATTCTCTCCTCTCCTCCCCCTTTGTTTAAATCTTTCTTTAAATCTTTTTACGTTTTTTTCAGGGGCTTTAGCTCCTCTGATGACTTTGGCTTTTGAAATTACATCATATAGCAGCCAAGTCTAGGGCTTTTTGAAATGTCTGTTTAGAGCACTTTAAACAAACATTAACAATCAGTGTCCTCCAACAGCCAATAAGGGACCACCATTCTTTGTGATGTAACTAAGGTAAGCCTACGTTTCAAGTAGGCCACACATGGCCTACTTGTGTGCAAGGCGCAAGTTGGCATCTCGAGAGCGTGCATTTCTAGTTGCCTGATTCATAGTCTGAAGGAAGCCAAACCTAAGCTTTACTCTTATGTACCTGTACTGTACACAAGACAACATACTAAAGTACAACACACGTTGGAGTGGTTAGCACCGCTCAAAAACCTTCCTAACGATGATGTACCTACCTAACTAGTGGTACTGTAGGTGGGTTTCTCACATTGTGGGCTTGTGCATTGGCCACAGTTGTACGATTGATTGTAGGCTACTGACATGAAGGAGAGGAGAGGTTAATGTGTGACACATTGGTATGTGCCATGTGGTTTGCTGGTATCTCCCTCATGAGTCTGACACACGCTGGACTAATTATAATGTTAATGTATCCAACTATGAGATTACATATTAACCTGTCTGTCTGTCTGTCTGCGGCTCTTATAGACTTCAGTCTAATGGCTCTTATAGACTTCTATGGCGAATGGTGAATAGTGACAAAGGCCTGCACCGGATGTTTACGGAATGCATTGGAGTCTATAGGCTTTACAGTGACAAACGAGTTACATGAACCACATGACCAGGCTGTTTTCTGCCCCCTCAATGTCGTAAGTCTGTCTTCCTCTATGGTTCTGGATGGGGCTAGCGCCCCTAAGAATTAAATTAAATATAGTGAAAATATTTAGCTCTATGGAACAGAGCTAAATGAAATAGGAACTTCATGACATCACTTGAAGTTCAACTGGCAGCTGTCAAATTCATTGTAGATATTAAATATCACACTCGTGTGAAGTGAGGGGCGCTCTTATCATTATACTGATCATCTCATGAACAACTGAATTTATGTGATTGGTTAGCCGATTTGCTCGTCTACATATGATGTAAATTTTCCCTTCATTGTCAATGGCATTTAATGTTTGTGTTGCTACAAATTTACATCATATTTGGTGGACATTTGACCTAATTTCTCCTTTCATTGTCAATGGCAAATATTGAGACTTGTGGGGACAAAATCTGTAGTAACGGGCTAGATGCCTCATTGGCCGCTACATGTCGTTGGAGCCATATATGTGTGCAAAAGGGGGCGGAAGTGCGCAGGAAGAGTGCTGAAGGCAGTGGCACGCTGTGTCTCTGCGTCACTCATGCGACTCCTCCATGTCTCTCACTGCCACCCAAGTAACTACTGCCAATCACAGTGCGTCTTTTTAAGGGAATTACGTTATGCTCATGCTTCCGCTATGCTTCCAAGGTTAATTAAATAAGGTTAGGAAGCGAAGACCGTACGGTGGACTCCATGTTGCTCTCTGGAAGGAAACATGCGCAATGGGCTATATGCAGCCAACACTTCCGTGTTCAGCTTCCTTGGTCTCAATTGCGCATGTTTCTTTCCTTCCAGGGAGCAACATGGAGTCCACTGTACGGTCTTCGCTTCCTAACCGTATTTAATTAACTTTGTATGCTTCGCAAGGAATCTGGGGAAAATGTTGCCCTCTCTCGAGAACACACGCCCAAAGCTGGAAGAGGCGTCTACTTTTATATGTCGATAGCATATGACTAAATAATTACACATAGAACATAATAGCCTGCATACATGCAATGTCATCGTGTATTGTATCACTATACTTGTGAGGACATCAACATTTTAGGATAGGGATTTTATGAATAATTTGAATTTCTCAATTCTATACAGTGGGCATGCACTGGCCCTGCCCAGTACACACTACAGTACACACACACACACACACACACACACACACACACACACACACACACACACACACACACACACACACACACACACACACACACACACACACACACACACACACACACACACACACACAGGGCTGTATAGGTGGGTGCCCTCCCCATCTCTCATGATGACGTCACATGTGGGCTCACACAGCCACTCTCAGGTCAGATCTCAGAAGTTGGCAGACGGCAGCGGGACTAATAATAAGTACACCTCTCTCTCTCTCTCTCTCTCTCCCTCTCTCTCTCTCTCTCTCACACACACAGACACACGCACGCACGCACACACACACACACACACACACACACACACACACACACACACACACACACAACAATACCACACGCTCCGCACGCACGCACACGAATGCACGTGCACGCACGCACGCACACACACACACACACACACACACACACACACACACACACACACACACACACACAGTT